>NC_133340.1:31739092-32104092 GCF_030506205.2 Paramisgurnus dabryanus
AAATGATTGACAGCTATAACGGTGACACAGTAAGAGCTCAGAGTCAGGTTGTGCTTAGCTCATGGACATGTCACAGAGAGAAACCACCAGCACGATTCCTCTTAATGTGAAGCTATCGCTACTCCAATTGACAAAATAATGACTGGTCATTCTGAAGCTTGCTTCTATTGCAGTATTTCAGTCCTCTAACATCTAACTCCTCAATCATCCTCTACTTACTCTGATGACCATGGCGTTATTTCCAACTCAAGTAAACTGTCATGCTGTATAATGCTAAGACCTTCTAAAGTGGCTGCCTATAGTAAAGTACACTATAATTTACTCACCATAACGCATCCTAGGTGTACTGTACCCGTATATGACTTCCTTTCTTCAGTCGAACACATATGTGACCCCGGACCACAAAACCAGTCATAAGAATTGAATGCAAAAAATGCATTGTATGGGTCAAAATTGTCTAGTTTTAATGCCAAAAAATCAAGATGAAGATATTTTGTAAATTTCCTACAATAAATATATAAAAATGTATTTTTATTAGTAATATGTGTTGCTAAGGACCTCTTTGTATAACTTTAAAGGCGATTTTTTCAATATTTAATTTTTTTGGCACCCTCATTTTCAAATTTAAATCGTTGTATCTTGGTAAATATTGTCCAATCATAACAATAAATTGACCCTTATGACTTTTAATATTATACAGTTCTTTTTGTTTCTCGAATCTGATTGGATGAGAGGCTTTTCCTTCCATGTATACAGTTGGAGATCTCTCTAGCTTTCAACAAGACAGATAGCAAAGATTTTTATAGATTAGAAAATATTTAATAATGCAGTTAACTTCGACATTTTAACTGATAGCGAGATGACAGCTTAACCTATTTTAAATTAAACTATATGTCATTTATCTATGTAAATCAATTGATACAATGATGAACATTTTTATATGAAGTTAATAGTTTAACAAAAATTTTATCAATACTTAAGTATAAGTAACCTTAAAGAAACAGATAGGAAAAACAATAAAAAAAATCTAAAATTTGCTACATCTGTTAAAGGTGCAGTGTGTAAATTTTAGCAGCATCTAGTGGTGAGTTTGCGAATTGCAACCAAAGGCTCAGTTCACTGCTCACCCCTCGCTTTTGAAACGCATAGAGAAGCTACGGTAGCCCCCACCGTACAAACATGTCATCTTCGAAGACAACTTAGTAAAAAGTTTGGCTTCTGTAGAAACATGGCGCCACAAAATGGCGACTTCCATGTCAGGGGACCCTCGGTGTATGTAAATAAAAACATCTCATTCTAAGGTAACAAAAAATAACTGTTCAATATGAAAGATCTTTATACACCCCTGATAATATAGTTTTGTATATTATGTTGTATTTCTGTCAAGAGATCCTTCTAAAAATTACACACTGCACCTTTAAAGGGATAGTTTACTAAAAAAATTCATTCTGTCATAATGTTCTTATCCTCGTGTTGTTTTAAACCTGTATTATTGATTTTTCTGATAAACAGAGAAGAAGATAATTTGATAAATGATAAGAAGCACACATCTGATTTTAACCATTGACTTCCATAGTAGGATAAACAAATACAATGGAATTCAATGGGTACTGTCTATTATGTGCTTACCATAATTGTATTATCATCAAAATATCTTCTTCATCATTTATCACAATACTTACATAATATTTGTTTTTCCTACTATGCAAGTCAACGGTTACAGCAGCTGTGTGCTTACCAACATTTATCAAAATCTTCTCTATGTGTTCATCAAAATGAAAATAAAAACATACAATTTTAGAACAACATGAGGATGAGTAAATGATGACAGAATTGTCATTTTTGGGTGAACTATCCCTTTAAAGTCTGTATAATTATTGATTGAATAACCAGGTAATCGATCTCACACATACATTACTGATTTATGCCTTGTAGTGCAGCGTCTGCAAAATAAGGAAATGCATTTGTGATCTAATTATGTTTTTGAAATGTTTGCAAGTAAATTTCCCTAATGTTTGTCATAATGACAGCATTGTTGATGAGCAATCTAGCTGTACGCTGTTTTCTAATAGACATGTGATTAATCGTGTTGCATCAGTGATTCAGTAATGCACTGGGCAGGGATTTCCTACATTCATAGTGAGAAGATAGCATGGCGCTGGGTAACAGGGTCTGGCAGGGCTGGATACAATTTGGGCATGTAGTGCATGCACAGATGGTTGGACAGCACAAGTCTTATATCGAGCTGGCACAGATGAGATCTCCATATTTTGAAGCTTGACAAGAAGAAATAACAACCAAGGTTTCTTTGATTTTACGGTTATCTGTACCCTAACAAAAATATGTTGTCGGCACTGCAGTGCCATGATGGTATCAGAGGGTTTTTGGGATGGCACTTTGATATATGCACATCATATTAGCAGGAACCGTACAGCCAGATTAAGAAACATTTTGGGAACATTTCTTTTAAATAGAGTGTATTGTAGTACTGCGATGTTTTGTCTACGAAAACACTATATTATGTATTGTATATTTAGTTAAACCACGTAAAAACACGAACGAAAGTGTCTTCTATAGTACAATACATTTTATGAAATATTAAATGTACTTTCAGTCTCAATTCATTAGTGTCAATCATTCATTACTGTATAGATCAGTCAGTTGTGCTCGCTAATGCGTCACCATCAGTTGTGTTTTGGCTTCATGGCAAGTGATCTGTCTTGGCTTTGCTGGGCCGCATATAGCAGAGACTCCATGTGGCCGTCTTACTCCGAGAGAAGAGAAATGAATGGCAGGTGGACGCGTTTACTCCCAGCATGCCTGTTGTTGGCAAAGATGGCCACAGTGTCCCTACTGCTGTCCAAGCTGCTCTTGTTTCTTAGACATGTACTGAGGTTGTTTGTTAATCACAACCTTTTCCCCGTAAGTAAATCAAAAATGACGGCAACCAGAGATAAACAATACTTTAGAAATAAAAGTGTGCTCTAATGATCGTTTTTGTTGCTGCAATTCAAGATACATATGTCCATCCAGTGGCGTGTTTACCATTTTGGGGGCCCGAACCAAAGTCCAAGGACCTGGGCTATATATGCACCCTCGCAAGGATGCTTTCTGTATTCTGCTTGCGTACTTGCACATATCTCGCTCGCGCTTTCTTTATATGTGTGGCTTCGATTTGGGTCTGAATAAACAAAACATACTTTCGAAGCTTTGCTTACCACGCCCCCTTTTAATAACTCAGAGCCCTCTGGGAAACCAACCACTGCCTTAAGCAAAAGTCTTCTTTTTGTCCGTTGTCTATTTGATTCTATGTATCGTGGGCAAACTCATTAAATAAGTTAACCGCTTGCGGCCAGTAGGGGGCCCCCCAAGCCTGCGGGGTCCCACGCAATGGAGTTTATGCATGCTTAACTTTCGCGTTTGACTAAAGGCTGTAATGATGTCTAAATGTGTCAGCATTGTTTCTGTTTATTTTGTCACAGTGGATTTTCAAACCAGAACAATTATAATGGTCAAATATGGATCAACATAATCATGTAAAGCAGCTTAATTTTATATCATTTTGACATCTTCACAAAAAGCAGTTTTAACTTAACTTTGAAACACATCTTTCTTTTCCAATGCACTTATATTTCTACATAAACACATACAAACACAAAAAAATAAAAGAAAGATTTAACTTAGTGCATGCCAAGAGTCAAGGGCCCAACTAAAGCAAACACTGATCACAATAATGGTGATTTGTTGAAATTTCAACATTTTTTTAATATTAATGGAGGATGCAAACCTGATATTGATTCAATGGTATTAACATTGACAAATCAACTGTTTTTAACATTTTTTCAATGGTTGCATGCTATCTGGGAATACATAAAAGTACATCCTAACCCAAACCCCAAATCTCACCCCAACCCCAAGCGACATAATTTAAAAATATTAAAAAAGAGAGAAAACATTCCATAAAATGACACGAAAAAGAAAGTTGTGCCACAGACACGAGAAAATATTTATAGAAATTTGTGCAAGTGTCATGAAAAAGACATTCGGCCTCAAGGCACGAAAAAAGCTGAATTTCGTGCCATGGACACAAATAAATTAATCAAATTTTGCGTGACTATAACACGACTTTACGTGAGATCATGTTGGATAAGACATATCTACAGTACTTACTGTAGGTGTACAGATGGACCGTCTAAGATTTCTTCTTAAGGCTTTGCAGGAGCTTTACGATTGGTCATATACGTAAATTTATCTAGTACTCTTAGGAAACTCCAAGTGAGAAGGTGGTGATGTCATCCACCATGCAACGGCATTTTTTTGCACCAGTTCATCCTTTAGTAAAAATCAAGGAAGGTCTCGGTTAAGCTTTCAGATCTGTGAGATTATGAGAAAGGGGTTGATCTTACGCCTGCTCACCACAGTCTGTTGCGCTTGTTTGCTCGATCGGTCAACATATTGCCATGCTCCGCTGAAAAACGCAGACTCCCCGGTGTTAAAGCCTTCACGCATGATCATGACGTGGGGCAGGTTTCTACGCAGGGGCTTAGCTTTCGATTTGGCTTGGAGGTAATGCTGACAGACACACATGGAGATGTTAAAACGGTTCTCAGGCAGAGACCACAGACTTTTGAGGTGTAGGCTTTAAAACCGAGTGTGTTTCATCTGCTCTCAGGTTTAGTGAGTATCTCATTGCTTTATACTCTTGCCATCTTCATTTTTGCTCATTCTCTAAGGCTGTTTTTACACCAGCTACAATTGCTTGGGTTGAACCCAAGTTTTACTACACCCACACTCGGCCTACGCAGGTCTCATTCTCTCTTTGTGTTGTTTGGTTCGTACCATGGTATCCTTGCGGTATCAACAGGAGTGCCATAATTACGATACCCCTGTAAATAAGTGACTACTTGAGAAGAAAAAATGTCAGGTACAGGTTTTATTTATATTTTTGTCTCTTTTATACCGAACCTTTAACATTCACAGGACCTTTCTGGTGCACGAAAAGTTTATTTTAGCAGTTTCACAGATTAAAAAACTGCAAAAAATAAATGGTTCTTTTAAAAACCTTTGACTCAAATATTGTTTGGAGAACATTTTGGGACCGACTGGAGCGTCAAGCTAAATAAGGAGAAGTTGCCCATCAGTATGAACTCCTTCCTTCCGCGCGAATTTGCTCTCTTAGCACAGTTAACACCCATATTTTGAAGCAGCAGACAGAGATGAGTGTTTATTAGAAACCCGTGTCAGATTCTGTGAACTGAAGGGGTCACCCGGGAGCCCATTTCAAGCGTTGTGGTGCTGTGTTTGTGTTATTGCGGCCTGACGTGATAATTGTTATGTGATTAGAGAAACACTTGTAATAATAACGCTACGGAAAGCTATTATTTAATCCCTACTTGAGTGTGAAACTGTTTGCAATTGTTATCTGACAGCAAATGGAGAGATAAACGGAGAGATCAACGAAACAACATTCAATGTGAGGTAATGCTTTGCAAATGATGGTCTGATGAAATTGGCCAGCGCGGTCTAACCCTGCTGTGCTGATGCTACTAAAGCTACGTCTCATTAGAACGGTGAGATGCCTTTGACTCCAATTTCTTCTCAGGTCAGCGTCTGGCTGTATCTTTAGTGTTGAACAGTGAGGAAATAAAGCCTTCAATACTATGGTTCAACAGCGTAGGTGCACTTGACTGAAATGTTTTTCATGATCTTAAAAGCCTTTTGATGTGAAGATTAGTTTTGTGTTTAATTTAAAGGACCAGTACGTAGATTTTAGCGGCATCTATAGGTGAGACTGTGAATTGCAACCAACAGCTCAGTTCACACAGTAAAGCTTCGGTAGCCGCCACAGCGTCCGAGACAATTTAGGTCTAGTCCTAGCTTTAATCTAAACCCAGTCTGGGAAACCACCATTGTGAACGTTGATCTGTATTTGAAACATGCATCTTCACTACGGCACACCCCATATGGCATTGTTCCTGGCTTCAAATCCGGGATGCTTTTGGGACTGTGTAAAAAGGGTAATGGCCAATATTAACCCTATTACCTTTAGTTGTAAGCTTGCAAGGAAATGAGTGATTTGTGAAAATATTAGCACCAGTTGATAAATGAGGGTTTGGTGAACAGTATTGAGTAAAGGTGTTATAGGTGGTCATATAATCTGTTTGACACTACAGATGGCCTGTTTACTAAATACAGTCGGCCTGTTCACACTCTTCCTCGGCTGCTAATTAGTTGTTTAATTACAAGAGATGTGAAACGCAGAATAAATAAAATCGTGTCGGAATATATTCATTGGGATAATAAAAATAAACACAAACAGGAGGCTATTTATTCTAATGGCCTATATTATCATCTCTAAGTATGCCCACACCAAGTAAACAATTGTACATACAGTAGAAAATGATTTGAATATGTGCTTACATGCAAATTATATTCCCCTCAAGCTTTTTAGCACAAATACAATACAGCTGGATATGGTTAACAGTGCTGAGCGTGACAGCTGTTATATATTATGTAAGAATGCAAAGGTTGTGGGTTCGATTCTTAGGGAACACACAAATACAGATAAAAATTTACCTTGTAATGCACTATAAGTTGCTTTGGATAAATGCAATAAATGTTAATGTTAAAAATATTTTTAAAGGAATAGTTTACCGAAAAATTTAAATTCTGTTATCATTTACTCACCCTCAAGTTCAAAATCTGCTGAACACAAATTAAAGAAATGTAAAAAATGTTAATAACCAAATAGATCTGAGGCACTATTCACTTCCATAGTATTATTTTCCCACTTTGAATGTCAATAGTGCCCCAGATGCAGTTAGTTACAAATATTCTTTGAGGTATTTTCCTTTGTATTCAGCAGACCAAACACATTTATACAACCTGTTTGTATAAAGTTTGAAACAACCTGAGTGTTAGTAAATGATGACAGAATTTAAATTTTTTGGTGAACTGTCCCTTTAATTAAATGAAATATGAAACAATATTGAACATATTCAATATCAATGTTTAAAAAGTATAGTATATTGAAAATGAAAAAAAAAAAACGTCTTCTGAAATTAGATTAAAATGTAGGGCGGGACTTGAATTTGATGATTGGATCGAAAGTTGATTGGATCGTTGGAAGTTGGATAATGTTGCTATTTGCTAATCGCTGTGATCTTTTCCCAGGCCACGCCCTCTCGCCATTCCTCGTGACTAGAAAGAAAAGTGAGATCATTTCGAGGAGGGGAGGAGATTTGTGTTTTTCATTTAAGAATATGAGGGCACATTCATTTTTTTAAATAATGAATCTTACCAATAAGTCATTTGTAAAAAAGTTTTTAATTTCAATTTAATTGACTTTTAAGCACTATTTGGTTATTTTAACCTTGTCATCATGTCTTCCACGTATTTAATGTAGCTCACGCATTAAGAGTATGTTTTTACACGTTTATAAGCACTTCTTTGGTCCAAATTTTGATGCAGGCAATTTTGATTGCCTTAGTTTGTCGCAGATCTAGTATGCATCAATGTCACTTTATTACTCTCAGTTTTGGCCCAACATCCAAACTGTTAATAATTGGATCAGGAGGGAAAAGTGCCACGATACAAAAGCCCTCGATGTTTGTAATTTAAATCATAAATGCACGGAGGCATGTAGAGCCAGATGGAAGAAGGACGCGAGAAAACCTTTTGAAGGGTTTTGGCAATTAAACATCAGGTTCACCTTCTTAGTCATCTTGGCATTGTTTTTGTAGATCTTTTGTTGTCATTTAAGCAAAATGTTTACAAAAAAAAATGCAGGGTTATTTTCAACCCAGCATTGGGTCAAAAAAGCACAAACCCAGCAACTGGGTGAAATTAAACCAAACATTTTTTTTTATTAGATTTGATGCAACGTTTAGTTGAAACAACCCAGCAAAGGTTAAATTACAACCCAATGGCTTGGGTTCATCCCTTTTTAACCCAGTACTGGGTTGTAAATAACACAGCATTTGTGTAAAAGAAAGCATATCTGTTGAATCCATTATTTTCTATTAAGTGTTCCTGTGGCTTGGTGAGGTTGCGCAATGTGTTAGCATTGCAAAAGTCATGGGTTTGAACCCAGGGAACACATACTGATAAAAAGAAATGCATAGATTGAATGCACTGTCCAGGAGAAATCTCTACATACTAGTCCAGGAGAAAGTTTCCAGAAATAAAACATTTGGTTGTCCACTTAGTGTCACACAACATTACGTCCAGTCTCCCTTCTTATTAATGATTACGCAATTCCGATTGTACATTTCAGTTCCGGCAAGTCATTAGAGATTACACAGATTAAGAATTATAAAGACACTAAGTGGAAGAAATTCAGATGTCTGGCTTAAATGTCTAAGGGACAGATTTACTTACAGCTTGCGACAAGGCAGACTATTGTCAGGATTTTACTGAAGACACTCAAAAAAAAAAAAAAAAAAAAAATTGAGCTGAAAAGGCATGGAACCAACTGTTGGTGTGACACGTTGTGCCATTAAAAAGTTATTGAGTTTACGATCATTATGCAGTATGCACATCTAACTAGGCAAACAGCATCATTTCTGGGTCGACATCTACCTTATCCTGTATGACACTGCCTGGTCCATTCATTCATACTAGCTGGTCGGCAGCCTGGTGGGTGAATCCAAGATGAATTTGTCTGTTAATCCTAATCTGTGTTGACAGGTGTGCTCTGTCGCTCTGGCCTGGCATTATTGCCAGTGGTTTTGTGCCAACCTATCGACCGTGGCCAGCACCGGCTGCATATGGGGCCTCAACTGAGCCAAGTTTGTCACCTAACCCAGCATAGGGCAAAAAATACAGGGGTCAGGTCATATTTGCTATCCCATCTGCTTAGGTTTATGGTTGTTACTGTACACATTCAAAGCACAAGAAGGAAAATCATATTTAATAAAAATGTGGGATGGGTTAAATGCATAAGGGATTGGTGATGTCATCAAACAAGGAAAGTTGTTTCAGGAGCAATTTCCATCTCATGGCAATTTATACATATTTTATGAGGTGGCAAATTCATATTAATTCGTACTTTTACCCCTATGGTGTGGTTTCATTATCTTTTTTTATGATAATCGTAATGTTTTTGTACAATTCATTTTATACGAATTCATACAAATTAGCAAACTCATAAAGTACATAAACATTCTCATGAGATCAGGCTGGGCAATTTTGTTTGGTATAATATCGACTTAAATATCCAGAAAAACAGAGGTGAACCAACCAAGACTTTAAAAACACTCAGTTTCATAAAATATAACTAAAACATAAAGCAGTTTTCTATGTTTCAAATCAGATGTCTCATACCTATAACTTGATGTATAAATATTTCATGAATTGTTTTTAAGAAAGAAATAATCGGCACACCTCAGTCTGAAATCCGCAAGTTTCCAATTTGGTCCAAAATCCATCCTTAGATTGATGCTGGCCAACATTTTTACAACCCTAACCACTGACAAGTTATAAACAAGAGTCATGAAACCCTTTAGTAGCTCATTCTACACCGGCTGTGCCAATGGCTCGGAAAATTGCACGGCAGTGGCTATTTCCACAGCTTTAGTGAACCTTCATACGGAGCTGTTGAATATGCAGGGCTATTTCCCCGACACAATTCACTTCATTAGATGAGTCAGAATACAAGTCGGCAAATAGTAACTCAACGCAAGTACTCGGTTATGTTGCAGTGACACGGGTAATGAAGAGGAAACACTATGTACGACCGCCTCGTGTACAAGAACTAGAAAAAAACCCGCACACCAGTCCGCACCCTACATCTGAGGTGGGAAATGAGTACTTTCGAGTAGATAATTAGCCATTTTATTCCATTAAACAGATTACTTAGGAATGGCGTCTTTGAAGGCACTGTTAAGGTAATGTCTCACATTAGCAGACCTCACAGCTTCTCTTTGATGTCTACTCCTCCTCTGTTCAAAAAAGGGGCATCGGATGGGCTGTGTGTTTCGGGAATCAGCCTTGATCATGTTAGTTGAGGATTCTGTCAGGGATTTCGGCACAGATACAGGGAGGGATGCTATGTCAACAACTGATAGCTGATCTACTGTAAGTCGTTCTACGCAACTTTGTAGTTTAGTTTTCAAATGAAACATAGTGGTTCATGTAGCAGCTACTGTATGAAAATAAAAGGTCTTTTTTATTTAATTATTTATTTAATTAATTATTGCAGTTAGTTTGGAGTGTACTACCAAAGTCCCTCTTGGGAACTCGCGCCAAAAGGTTATTTTAGTCATGCAAGACTAAAGTCCTACTTGAATGGGGAAAGACAAATATCTTTAAAATCATGTGCTAAAATCAAACATATTTTTGACCAACAATTAAACCTGACATCAAAGGCTGAAAAACCTACAATGCAACTCATAAACCTGAATGGAAAAGACCAAAATCTCATAAACTCTTGTTTGGATGTGATGTTGGCTTTTGTAAGGATTTCGAAATGGCACAGTGAGAGATATTTCCTCTGCTTACCTGTTTGGGGAAGTAATACAAATGTACACATAATCGAGGCATATCTATCATAGGAAACTACGTGAAACACATGAAAATATAATTTAATCTAATTTAAGTACCGTGTTTACCAGAGTAAATAAATGAATTCTTAACCTGGATGTTCCAGATGTTACACTAACAGATGTTAGCAAGCATAAAATTGTCAGAAGGATTATTTACGCACCCCCTCCCTCCACATTGTCTCATCACAGATAAGCGCGTTGCATTTCGACCATATGTGGACAATTTCATTTTATGTGATAATAGCTGATATGAGAATACGACTTAGTCATGACTGGAATATGCGGCCCACAGATGTTTCCAAGATTGAAAAAATACTGTTTGGAAACATGCTATTTGGTTTATTATTATAACCTGATCATTAGCTGGACAAAGTTAGATATTAGTTGATATTAGTATCAAAAATCAAACCAACTACAAACTGGTTTCTATTCAACCATCTTATAATAGCTTGGAACAGTTACCATGTTTCAATACCACAGCTTCCATCTTAGATAAAAGATATAACAAGATGTGGCACTGTGACACAGTGAATGGGAAAATGCAAAGATCTAGTGACAGAAGTCCCGCCTTTCATTAAAAAGAGCCAATCATCAATCAGTAAAAATTCTCTAGGGAAGGGGGCTCTGTACAGTGTGAGACCAGTAGCTTAAATCTTTTCCCGCCAGTGTTTTTTTTTAAGTTGCCAGCCAGGGCCAGCATTTTTCATGGTTTTTACAAAAGTTAATGCCTTTCAGAAAATGTTCTTCTTTAAATATATGAACATACAATATATCAAATGAAAGAACAGACCCTCTGCTTTCATCCTACCTTCATTTGTTCGGTATGTTTCTTCAAAAACACAAAATTTTGAGGTTATTTTAGTCATGCAAGACTTAAGTTTGAAATAATTCAATTTTTGTCAAGGACTTTTGATAGAGATGAGATTCAGAGCGATTCTCAAAACATACACGGACATACAGCTGTTCGCCCTAGGGTGATACTTACGGGTTTTATAATTTGTGTCACCTGGTGGATAATAGCGGTATTAGAGATTGCCGGAAATACTAGTCATTGGCAGGGAAGCGTTTTCTCTTAATTGAAGAGTTAACTTGTCAATGGCAGGGAAAGAGTTAAAGGGGACATATAATGAGACTTTTTTAAGATGTAAAATAAATCTTTGTTGTTACCAGAATGCGTATATTCAGTATTAAATTATTTATTATATCATGTTAAAATTGCCATTTTGTAGGTGCGAGGAAAAATGGGTGTGTTCTTTGAAATGCAAATGAGCTGATGTAATGCAAACTCTGATCGCCATAATGGTGTTTTTTTGTGTGCTGTCAATTATTATTTTTTCCCTCTCTTTTCCTCTGCACTAAATGGCAGTGCTGTGGTTGGATAGTCTGAACAACCTAATTTTTCACATGCTTGCACAGATTGGTTTACCAAAACAAAGTTATTGAGTTGTTCTTTTTCAGATTTTCTAGGTTGACAGAAGCACTGGGGACCCAATTATAGAACTTAAACATGGAAAAAGTCAGATTTTCAAACTATGACCCCTTTTAGAGACTTTGAGAAAATGTGTTTTTAAGCACGATTTCAGTATAAGAAACAAAATATATGGTACAGTTGATGTCAGGTTTAATTGCTAATTGTTTAATTGTGATTTTAGCATGCAATTTAGAAGATATCTGTCAAGCAGATAGGACTTTAGTCTTGCACGACTGAAATAACTGCCCAGAGGCGTCGCAAACATGGCCGCCGAGTGCTGCGAAGGGACTCTGCTTAAACTGGATATTCCAAAAGATTGTTCATTCACTTGAAGAGAAAAATGACTGCATGGCCGAAAAGCCAGCATCACATCTGAAACGGATAAGTCTGAAACAATTACAGTCCAAAACACAAAGCACGTCACCATTTGGTTCTACTCAGACTTTTCCTCTGCTTTGTGCTTGAGGGTTCAGGGAAGCGGATGGATACTCTTAAACCAAAAAAGCCTGAGAGAAAAGTAAAAGCCATCATGAACTACGTCTGGTTGAAGAAAAAAAGCGACGCCTGAGGTGTGGCGTGACTCAGATGAGTTATTACTGAGTCATGTTGATTCTGAGAGGCAAAAGCCTCTTGTTTTTGTTGGATGACTTCTAAAAAACATCTAAACCGGCAAAAACTGCAATCCGCTTTGATGAGATGACCACATAAAAGCAAAAGTAAGAAATACTTAATATAAACTCAAGACTATGGATACTATCCACTCACTGTATGTCTCATTTATATATGCAGTATGTATTTAGCAGACGCTTTAATCCAAAGCGACTTGCAGTGTGCAAAACAAGGTATACATTTTATCAGTATGTGGGATCAAACCTGTGACATTTTGTGTGGCTAGCGCAATGTTTTTCCAGCTAGGCCACAGGAACACTTTTGTTTTGTATTCTCATTCTATAAATGAATTTTAGGATTAACAGAGACAAAGCTGATACTTGATAACAAATGTAAGATCTGAGGACAGCATTAAATCTCCTGAGATACGCCAGAGCAACGTCTAAACAATAAAATCTTATTCTGCAAAGTGCCTAAGTCACCATGTCTGCTTCTGTTTCACGCTTTGTCATTCTAAATGTAAATCAGTCTGTGCGTCAGTAGAAAGAGATGTCCTGTGCTCCAGCATGAAGCTTTTAGATAAATGGCAGTGAAGATGAAAATAGAAGGGTAATAATTTATATGAGATGAGAGACGCATAGTGACCGGTCTTTGCCACCCGAAGTCTGTCTCAAAACGAACAGCCATGGCAGCTCATCTTTCTCCTAGTCTTCCATTTACCCATAATCCCCCTGTTCTCAGACATGAAGGGCCTTTATACGCACATTGCTAAAAACAATTATTCTGTGTACATTATAATACAATGTGTTCACATGGTTTATGTTTTATAAAATCACATTATTGCCACATAACGTATATTTTTGTGGCTGCAGATTTCATTCTCTTCTTAAAACGCATGGATTTTGTACAAAACTCATAGATTTGAAAAGCGCTGTGTCCCTGATTGGTCAGCTGCTAATCTGTACGTTGTGATTGGCCTGAATACCTCTGACGTCAGCAGGAAATGTGACGCTCCTTACCATGTTTGAAAGATTCGCTCAAAGTGTAATGCTAACAGGAGTTAACTTACAGGCTTACAGAAGTGGTAAGAATTATGATAATGTCGGTCTTGTCTACATTACCAATCCCAGAAAGTAAACTGTTGCCTACGATCCGTGTGTTTGTTGTAGTCCAAGAAAAGTGATATGCGTTGGAGATGATAACTCACCTCATTGTTTACTTTGGGATATGTATCATTAAAGGATAATTCCGGTATTTTACACTTTGAGTCTCATTTCTGGTTTGTTTTGGATGAACTACAGTGATGGACACTGAAATTTTGACAATGGGTCGTGTCTTGAGTTTTTGACTCGTTTAGAAGCATCTCCCTGCTGAAAAAAACAGCATGTTATTATTAAGCTCAATCATGAGTTTAATAAATTATATTTTTACACAAGCAACACACACATCTCTGGTACAAATGAACATTTGAAGTTTGTTTCTATTACTTACCGTTCTTGGACAATTACACCAAACGTGACAGAAGTGCAAACGTTACAACTTACCCCATAGGCGGGGTTAGTTGTAACACTTGCTAAAAATAGAGACAGTATCCACATTGTATTCATTAATCCAGCCCTTTTCTAACAATAGTTCAATTATAAATGGATACCAATGTCTAAATATGCGAGAAAAAACAGCACAATTATGACAATTATGTCTGTAATAACTTTAGTACAGTTTCAAAATCAAATTCTGAGATAATGAGCATGAAAGTCTGATTTCAGCCATTCATTTCATTATGATTTCAATCTTTGACGTGAGCTTATTTACAGTAATCAATATTAAAGATATGAACAAAAAATTAATTTGACACATGATTTTTGATAAGACAGGCACATTTATTTTGTTGGCAGACAGCAATCATTCGTGTGTAGCCTATTTAAAACAACGGCAAAAATTACGCAAACGTTAGGAGTTTTCATATCGTAAGTGCTGAGGGGTTAGTTGTAACACAGCATTACAATCAACCCCACTGAGTCAAAATATTTTCAAGCCCACCAAAAAAGTTGCTTAGAGCTGCAGACATATTTCAAAACAATGCTATGTTTTAGTCGACACTGATTATGTTTTAGTCGACACTGATTAAAATGACATAGCATTGGATTTGGTATCTTACACACCCAACGTAAAAAACGAAAAAAAACATATAATGAAAAAATGTACTTACATGCCACCAAAACACTCATTCATCAATAACTCCCTGAAAAAAATCATTATACGTTTCCAATTATTTGCCGGAGATCGTCTTTTGGCACCGTGAAAAAATACCGGAAAACAAAAATGCTCAACCTTGTGCAACAATGTAAACAGTCCGTGTTACAACTAACCCTGTGTTAGTTTTTGCCCCATGCACCCCTACTGTAGGTTGAATCCCAACACTCAAAATATGTTTGGACAGCCTCATCTGACGGGAATTCGTAAATATTTTACAAGGTGTCTAGTTCGAATTGTACAAAAACGTACCATTATTAAAACTAAACCCAGTGACACTGAGGTAAAGCAGATCATATATAAAGTACAAATGAGATCATACAAATACATGACATCATATGTTAAATAGTTATGAATTGCTGTAAGATTGCGTTGGTTTGTACAACTACAAGTTCTAATGTCAAGTTGATTTCTTCCATCCAATAACTTGCAACATAGATATATCCTCAAAGCCCTAGAGCCGTACCATCAATCACTACTATATCTTTACCGGAGAAGACACAGTCAAGAAAAGCGATATGAAGAAAAAGAGATTGTTTTGCTCCACAATAGCAAAGAAAACCTGCCATCATCCCATGTGAAATTCCCAAACAGCCCGGATAAACAAAAGAATGCCGTTGAGAGATGGAGGGATGTGTGTTGAGAGACTCTGATAGAGATGGTCCTGATGTTGCTCAGATGAAGGCTGAATACACAGAGCTTCATTCATCTTCTCCCTACAGCAGACAGACTGCAGTAATGACTCTCTAGAGAGCATCATACTCACTCTGACCTTGAATCCACATCTCACGCCAAAGCACCAAGGCAGTCCCACAGGAGACACCCAGTATGTGTGTGGGTTTGGCAAAATGGGGAATAGAAAGTTGTTTTAGTTGCTGTTGTTTTGGACTTTGTCAGAAAGGAGAGAGGCTACTAAATCCCAACGGATAATGAAAACTTCCAAAATATCGTTAATAAGGAACAAGCTAAAGCGAGATCATTAAACAGGGTTGAGGTAAAACCACTATGAGAGTATCTACTGTGTGTCAAAACAAAGCTGTTGTTACTGTCTATTCAGTTCTACTCTATTAGTTGAAAATAAAACATTGTCCAAAATCAAAAACAAACTCAACTTTTACATATCATATTCTTGTTGAATTCAAACATATAGTCATATTATAATTGACCTTTAAGTTTGTGATACCGAAGTCTTCTCTGTGTCAGACAGGTAAACAAGTGTTGCCCTTACAAATGAGTGAATTTCAAATGACATCTTTTCGATTACATAATGTATGCTGTCTTCAGCCACTCGCTATTACTAAATTGTCATACTTTTGATAAAGGGAGAACTACTCTGCATTTGAGTAGTTTCTGACAGGTGTCACCGCCCTCCATTCAGTTACAATGTCACACACAATGTGCGGACAGCTGTCGAAACCGAACTCTGAGAGTACCAAACCAGTACACATATAAACAAACACACACTTGCTCACCCAGAGACGCCAGCTTCCTGACCGAATCCCTTCGGACCGCCTGACAGCTCTGCCTTGAGTTTATAATTCATCTCTGGGAGCAACAACACCCAGCGCAATTATTATTTCTAGCTGACTTTACCTGGAAAACATCATTGAAAGAGACGCTATTTATTTAGACCACTTAAAGCAAATCTTTAAAGGGAGAAAAATTAACCTCAAACAAGCCAGTTTATGATGTTATATTGACATTAATAGATTGCATTAATAGACTGTGAAGAATGCAGTCAAGTGGAGCTTAACCTTTACAAACTTTTAAAGAAACTTTTGTTATTTTAAAGAATGAATGTATATTAAAAATATTGGTGCTAGACAGCGTGCATTTTTGTTCCCATCAGGGATGCACCGAAACTTTTCGGCTGAAATAGCAATAAAAGTTTTTTGGCCGAAAAAGTAAAACAACCGAATAATTTGTACAAAACAATGAAGTTTTTCATGATGCAATCAAATAGCAACTAGCAAAGAGTGACAAGACTGCACGCTTTAAAAAAGCAGCAAACATGTCGGCAATGTGGAAGCATTGTGAAGTCTCAGAGAAAGATGCTATTTTGCTAATTTCGGCTGAACATTTTTGCATCCATAGTTTCCAAATAAAACATTTCAGTGAAAAGAACCTTTTCATATTCTGTAGACCAGGGGTGTCTAACATATAGTCCACGGCCAAACACGGCCCACAGAGGTGCCCAATCCAGCCCATAATGATTTATTTTAAAATATTAAAGCCCCCCTAACCTACAAATGTTAGGTTTTCTACCAGAAAATGAGTCGCCAGTGTGTGTGGAGGACATGGGCGAGGCTAGCCCCTTTTTAGGGGTGCTTCAGCAGGGGGGTGCTTCAGCAGGGTTATCAGTCAGATTAGAGATTATACACAATTGAGAAAGTATACTCAACTGGTAAAGCATTGCGTTAGCAATGCAAGGTCATGGGTTCGATCCCAGGAAAAGCATATACTGGTGAAAGAAAAGTAAACCCTGACTCTAAGTTGCTTTGGGTTAAAGCGTCTTCCAAATGAATAAGTGTACATTTTTTGTATGCAATGTACACCAGACAGTTATCAGAGTTCAAGGATTTTATCATTATCAGCATTTAGGTCCCCAGCTTCAAAAATCCTTTTCAGACTATGCGTTTAGCTCTGTTTCTGTAGTTTTCATCAGTTTTTCCTTTATTCTCATGCTTGCCCTTATATCTGTTGCAACCTCTCTTTCTCCAGCCTTCTGTTCGTCCACAGAGGTTTGAAGCCCTTTTAAAGGTTGGTCCGATTTAAAGAGGGCTGTCATTGAACAGTTCCTCTCTCTTTCTCTCTCATCCCCCCTCTTTCTCTCTATCTCTCTCTCTCTCTGTCTGTGTGATGTTCTTCCATGATGTGTTTCTATTGTGTGTCTCCTTGACAAAGTTGCTGTCAGTCAGTTGTATCCCTGGATGAAATGAGAAACCCATGAATTAGTACCAGAAGCAATATGAATAATGATGTTTAATTGTATGTGCAAAAATTCACCAGAGTAAAAGGTGAGACTGTAATGTCTCATTACACTTTAAAAACTCAAAAAAACAAAACTTTTTGGTATTAACCAACCTTTTGGTATCATCCAAATGAACTAGTTTTAGTCAACGCTATCTCATGGCAATTTGTACGTGTTTTATGAGATTTTTTTGTACGATTTGCCTTTGCTCCTGTGACGTTGGGGTTAGGGGTGGGGTTTCGTTAGTTATTTATGTTAATTATACGTTTTTGTACAATTTACTTATTCATGCAAATAGCCAACTCGTAAAATACTGTATGTACGAATTCTCGTGAGATCAGGCTGTTTTATTTACGTGGTGCTAGCGATGGTCTTGCGATTTTTTTAAATAAAGGTGCTTCAAGATGCCGTAGAAGAACCGTATGTCATTATGTAACTGTAAATATGTGACGCTAAGCCCTATAGATCTACATGGAAGTGTCAAACGTGCGAACGTGAAAGTAATTCATGATGTGTAAAGCAGCGTCGCACACAAGTCAAGCCTGTCATTTATTTAAAGGAGGAGAATGCACTTGTGAATTGCTTGCACACTTAGACGTATCAGAGCCTTCTAGCTGAAGTTATTGTTTAGGATTAATGGCGCGATCCCCGGTGCGAGCTTTCTATGGTAACTCGAGCAGTGGTAGACAGGCCCTTGCGTGAGGCTGTTAGTATAACAGACGGCACGGCAGAGCAGGGTGATGAATGGCCCGACTCTGACTCCCAATCTGTTCTGACAGCGACTCCCGCCAGCTGTATTAGAGAGCGATGCTGCGTGTGCATACATTATGAAGCAGAGATGTCAAAACTGTGCATATCAAAGAAATACCTGCGACTTTTAGCTATAGAGTATAGTCGTAGGTTTAGACGACACGCCCTCGGACCGCACCAAAGTAAGTCCGATAACCGCCTGATGTGCAGTGCCGTTTTTTGTATGGTTTGTTTGTAAAAACTACTTAAGTGGCCTAATATCTAAAGACTAGTCCTGGATTAATCTAAACCCTGTCCGAGAAACCGCCCCATAGAAACTTTATTGTAAGCTGTAATCTGATTGGCTGATGCAACTTCCATTGGTTTTAGTATTATACTGTGTCTCTGCTTATTTTCCACTACTTAACTTCCTTTTTTGGAGGTGTTTATAACAAATGGAAACTGTTATTTTAATAGTCTGGCATTAGCATATTTCTCTTATGATGCTTGCTCCGTGACTCATGTGTACTCCACCTCAGGTTGTTAGATACAGAAACCCGCCTACTTTTACAGCTGTCACTTCCAGCTCTCAGTTTGTGACACCTAGCGCTTAGTACAGATGACACACTACCACATACTACACAATTCATCCTTAGCATCTCCAGCCCTCGGATTATTAAAACACAGTGCGTTTCTTTCAGAAGACTGAAGTGGGGCGGACACATTATAAATATCCCCAAAGAATGATTTGCTCCTGATAGCCACACATATACTCATGTCACTCAAAATTTCCAGAAGTGTCAGTCTTTCTAGCATATTATTATTAAAAAGACTTTAAATGGATTAAGGGCGCTGCCAGAAGAATCCCTTGCTGTACCCTTTCAAAAAGTACAACTTTGCACCTAAAGAGATCATATTAGTACCTCAGAGGTACATGTTGGTACCGAATGTATATATATTTGTACATAAACACATCGGACGTCATTTCAAGGTTGTTGTGTCGATGTCAACGAACGAAACCTCATATGCCAGCCATCTACATTTTGGCCACTGCTTTATGTTGTTGTCACTGCTACAGATGAACTGCGGCTACACATTGTCAAATCGTAAGACAACATGTTTGACTTCAGAGACCACCTATGCCGAGTCAGAGTCAAGACCAAGTCTTTGAAGGGTCGAGACCAAGTCCGTTGGTTTTCAAATACAGTCGAGTCCGAGTCAAGACCGAGTCTTTGAGGAAGCAAGTCTGAGTTGAGACCGAGTCCTTTAAGAGTCAAGAACAAGTCAAGACCATACAAAACATGTCAGTTTTCATATTCATGCTTTAAAGGTGCAGTGTGTAAATTTTAGTGGCATCTAGTGGTGAGGTTGCGAATTGCAACCAATAGCTTAGTTAACTGCTCACCCATCGCTTTTAAAAAGCATAGGGAAGCTACGGTAGCCACCACTTGACAAACATGTTATCTTCAGAGACAGCTACGTAAAAAAGTTTGCCTGTAAGGGCTTCTGTAGAAACATGGTGGCACAAAATTGCGACCTCCATGTAAGGGGACCCTCGGTATGTACAGTGGCGGAACTAGAATTTTTTTAATGGGGTGGCCAGGGGGTGGCCAAAGCTACTTTAGGGGGTCCATAGTCCATAAAAGAAAATGACGTGTAACTATATATCAAGAAAGCATAAATTAATCTTTTGATCGCATTAGATGTAAACATAATAAGGGTGAATTTTAAATCTTTCTACTGTATTTCTTACATCTGATTTACTGTCTGTTAAAGGGATTCACCCAAAAATGAAAATTCTGTCATCATTTACTCACCCTCATGTTGTTCTAAACCTGTATTTTATTTTAATAAACACAAAAGAAGATATTTTGATAAATGATGGTAAGCACACAATTAATGGTATATCCATTGAATTCCATTATGTTGTTTTTATTCCTACTATGGAAGTCAATGGTTACAGCTGTGTGCATACCATCATTTATCAAAATATCTTCTTTTGTGTTCATCAGAAAAAAGAAATTCGTACAGGTTTAGAACAACATAAGGATGTAAAAATTATTTTCATTTTGTGAACTATCCCTTTAATGAAGCAAAAGATCAGGAAATCTAAACTCCATGATAAACCTTAAACTTACTTCAAATAGCAGAGCTCTACACAAGGATGTTTATTTTAACACAGATACAGAAGATGCAAAAGTTTTCTTTTTTCTTTTGATATTTAATTAACTTTAATGACAGAGAGACTTCAACAGGTAAGGTTAAGACCGAATGCAATAAAATGTTTATTCGTTTAAGACGTACAGTAACCAAATGTTTAGTATGAAAATCACCAAGACAGCTATTTTGACATATGAGCATTTGTCCGTTTAAACCAAAAAGACGCGAAGTTGCGATCATGAAGGCCTTTAAGCTCTTGCTGTGCACGCGCACTATCAGATATGCGCAACGCGCTTTCAAGTTCAATGTGGCAATCCAGTCGAATTAACAATCATACAGTAGCCTATAAAGATCACGTCAAGAATGAAAATATGGTGCTGGGTTTTGTTGTAATCAGAATTGGCAATCTTAGACTTTATTCAGTCCACAAGAAAATTACCACACTTCCAGCATATACGGTGAAATCATGTAGTATTAGCAAGTACGACTTCACTTACATCATTTTAAAGAGATTCCAAGCATTATGTAGACATGACATTTATCTTCTGATGGTATGAAAAGTATTCGTTAAGTTACAGTCATTTTTCTGATGCGTTTTTGAAAAGACATCACGATGGAGAGATAACAGAACGCGCAGTATGTATATTTTCTTAATTTTGTAAAAAAGCACAACATTCAGTTTTTATAGACATACAAAAAATGACACTTTAACGTTTAAATGATGTATAAATCATATCTGTATGTCCAAAATCAGCAGAGTAATCCAAGTCTCTTTGCGCAGTGATTGAAAAATAAAGAGTTTGCGCCGCGATCGCGGGGAGGGTTAATATTCATAATGTTTGTTTTTAACAATGTGCTGCGCTGCCGCACGTCGAAAATAAACATAGCGATTAAGTGAAAGTAGCGCATTAAATTTGGGGGGGCACACGGGGTGGCCAGTGACCTGTCAAGGGTGTCCAGTGCCACCCTGGACACCCCTCTGGCTCCGCCACTGGGTATGTAGATAAAAACGTCTCATTCTAAGATATAAAAAATATAAGGGTTTATTATGCAAGGTCTTTATACACCCCTTATTATATAGTTTAGTATATTATTTTGCATTTCTGTCAAGAGATCCTTCTAAAAATTACACACTGCACCTTTAACTCTTTCGCCGCCATTGACGAGATATCTCGTCAATTAAGAGAAAACGCTTCCCTGCCAATGACGAGATTTTCCGTCTTTCTGCAATACCGCTATTATTCGCCCTTCCGCAACTTTTTAAACCCGAAGTATTGCCTATGGCAAGCGGCTGCATGTCCATGTCTGTTTTAAAGATCGCTCTGAATGGGATCTCTATGAAAAGTCCGTCACAAAAATGGAATTATCTCTGCTTTTTGCTCAAAATGTGGTGTTTTTGCAGAAACCTATCCATATTCAAAAGCTGATTACAAAAGAACCACTGAAGGTAGAATTAAACGTTTTGTTTTTTTTTGAAAGCAGAGGGTCTGTTCTTTCGTTTGGTATATTGTATGTTTATATATTTAAAGAAGAACATTTTCTGGAAGGCATTAAACTTTGGTGAAAATCATGAAAAACGCTGGCTGGCAACTTTTAAAAAAACGCTGATGGTGAAAGAGTTAATATCACTCCAGTTAATAATAAACAGTTAGGCCTACAGACTAAGCTAGATTGGGAATTGTTTAGAGGAACAGTCTTAACATCTTAATATGGACTATGCTTTTACTATCATTAAAAAATCCCTACCACATGCATCATCTTCATTAATAATAACGGCTCTGATGGTAGTATCTTTGCATTGCACCATGGGATGTCATTTTCAAATAATGCCCCTCAACTTTGCATTTTATTATTGTTGTTATGTGTTGTGTGTTTTTTTATATGAACATAAAAACATCACTTAAAAACATCTTGTCTACATCACCAATCCCAAGGTGGGAAACTGTTACCTACAATCTGTCTGTTTGTTGTAGTCCAAGAAAATAGATTTACGTTGGCGATGATAACTCGTGTCATTGTTTACTTTGGGGTATGTACCTTTTGCATATCATTGACAAGTAAAATCGTGATTTGGATCATAGGTGCTCTTTAAGGAAACAATAGAAACCCAACAATATGCTAACAGCCTAGATAACCTTAGCAACTGCATAGCAACGCTTTAGCATCCACCTTTTACCATAGTCAAGCAGAATTTGCATTTTACATTATTTGTTATTATATATATATATATATTTGTTATTCTTATGAAAATTAACTACTTTTATTATATTAAAGGATAATTCCAGTATTTAACACTTTGAGTCTCATTCCTGGTTTGTTTTGGATGAACTACAGTGATGGACACTGAAATTTTGACAATGGGTCGTGTCTTGACTTTTTGACTCGTTTAGTAGCGTCGATTGACTGCTTCAGAATGGAAGTCCATGACCATGCACAAACATGTCATTAAAACAACACTTAACGTTCATTTTCAAAACTGTGCTACTCATCGAGTGGTTTGCGGTGTTCGTTGATGATTAAAAACAAGTTGTGTAGCGAAATACAGTTTCTGTCATGTTTTATTTGGCATTTTGTTAAATTCCATTGACTTCTCTTGGAAGACTCATTGCTCGCTGATATATCACTCCGCCGCCGGGAAACAGAAAGGGGACTGTTTACATGTGGTTGTAGTTTTTTTGCTCGATTTCTCTCAGAAGAAATTTTTCCTATATTTGATGGCTCAGTGACCAGCTTAAGGTTTGAAGTTGAGCTCGATTGTGACTGTCTATACGCTAGACACCGAGCGTACTTGTATGGCAAAGTGGTTGTCGCCATCAAGTGGTCGGGAGTGTGCTAACGCTTCAGACTCAAATATAGAGCGGAAGTATATACGCTGTTGTGAGGTATCTGAAAAAATAGTTCCACTATAACAAATAACACGGATTGAAATCATACATTGCGCCAATTTATTTGTTTTTAATCATCAACGAACACCACGAACCACTCGGTGAGTAGTACAGTTTTGAAAATGAATGTTAAGTGTTGTTTTAATGACATGTTTGTGCATGGTCATTGACTTCCATTCTGAAGCAGTCAAGAGACGTTTCTAAATGAATCAAAAAGTCAAGACACGACCCATTGTCAAAATTTCTGTGTCTATCACTGTAGTTCATCCAAAACAAACCAGAAATGAGACTCAAAGTGTTTAATACCGTAATTATCCTTTAACAGTGTAGTAATAACATTGTTTTGGCTTATTGATACCAATGTTTTTATTACAAATTTCATAGTTATATAATAGTGAGATGGAGTGAATTTGTAAAAGTGAGACCATGGTGGTTATGCTATAAATAGCAGTTAAATTATGGTTATTGTAGTAAAACCATGGTACTGTACATTTTCATATGGTTTGATTATTATTATTATGATGATGATTGTTATTATATTAATATTATTTCAGTTATTCGTGGTAGTAAAATGTTTGTATGTTTGTTTATGTGCAAAATAAAGAGTGATGTAATTGCTGGCCTCTACAGCAATTACATCACCATTCCCCCTCATTTATCACACACGCACACACAGGCACACTCACACACACTGTGAGTGTTAAAAAACAGTATGATATGGTTGTATTGCATGTAATGTTTTTTGGCTTTATCCCTTCAGTCACACAGTTACAGCATCATATTAATGCATATTTGCGTTCAATTTATTTAAGCAATTGTATCAGTCCTGCTCCACTTGTAAACAGATTTTGCCTCTGTCCATGTTTAAATGCCATTACACATCTTATTGCAAAACTCAAGAAAACAATTATATTTTTTTTTGCTATAGCCTGAGTTCACTATGAAGCATTAAATTATAAGATATACTGAGATGTAAAACAAGACCTTATGCAAAACAACTACAACAAAGCTAAAGGAAGCCACTCAGCCGGCATGCTGACACAAAATCTGGACATGACCAGATGGTCTCATCTACGAATCCAGACCGGTCGGCAGAAAAGAAATGACTTTAGCGAACATTACCAGAGACAAATTTGCCAACTATGATGTAACGCTGAGTTTAAAAAAAAAACACAAAACATTGTGCGAAAGTCATGGATTTAGAAGCAAATGTGTGGACAGTTTTCTTTACAATGATTGTTTAAAGTTTTGTATAAAATATTAAAGTTTTATTCAGACTTTATTCAGGATTTGGTTGTCTAGACAGGTCTGCTAAAACATAAATATTTCAAAACCTGTAGATCTTAAATATCATTCACACATTCGCTCAGCATTAATGGACAAATCAATTGCAATCTTTTAATAAAACAATATAATAAATTAATGTCTTGATTAGCTTTGCGAACTTGAGATACTCTTTATAAAATTCAAGGCATTGATTGTATCTTATTTATAAAGGAAAGCGAATATGAGTGTTGGTGACCCGTCTTGTTTCTGCATTTCGAACATCGACTGTTATTGCACTTGACAGAGTTCATTTCAAAGAGGAAACATCAAACTGTCTGCCCAACTTTGGGGATATTACAATCAATTTTTAAATGAACAACCCGACAGCAATGGAAACGCATTACGCTCAGCGTAGTTTGATAGGGAAGCCCAGAATGTGCATTCATGATTATATTCATTACAAACATCCCAATCTATTACATTACTCAACCCAATGTTTCCTGTCAAACCCAAAACACTGCCATACCTCCGTCTTTAACAACGGATATCATTCACATTTTGTAGAATTGTAGAGTCACACCTTTGAAGCAAAATGCCATCAGTAAATCCCAGGTTTGATGGATCGGGAACATAATTTCGCTCCCGGCATGGTTTGCATGCTTCAATGCGCTCCCACAATATCCACCCGTCTGACGTGAGCTATAATTTTAACCGTGTTACATTCTGCAACGGTGACGTTGTTAATAAGAATATAGATTACTGCATGAATCTGATTTATAGTCACCTGATTATATATCGGCTGACTGTGTTGTGTAACGTCAGCTTCGTGTCACATTTCTGCTATTTACGCCTCTCTTTTTGCCATTTAAGCAAATTATTATTGATTCGGGATGTGTGGTTCATCTCATTAAATAGGCCTCAAATACAGTTCAGCTTTCTGTCATTGTTCTTCTAATCTACTGCAGTAATGCCTCTCTATAATGGATTAAAAGGTTATAAATCACTATTTTGTATTTTCCATTGCTTTATATGGAGGCCAAACTTTTAAAACCTATATGTCATTTCGAAGTCCAGAAGTGCTGCCGTTTGCTAATCGCATTTTACAGTCTGCTGTATTATTTGTGCGGCCAAAACTATCGTGGGATGAAATTATTTCTCTGTGTTTTTGTTGAGGAACATTATTCATTAAAGAAATGTATATTTATAAAATATACTGTCATTTTAACATCACCTCCATGAAATAAAAAATGTTATTCGCTTTTAGTATAATTATGTTAGTCATAAAGGGGTAGTTCACCTCAAAATGAAAATTCGGTCATGTTGTTATTTTGGGAAGACATTTTCATATTTTGAGAAATGTTTGTAACCAAACCGATCAGAAGCCCCATAGACTTCCATAGTATTCTCTTGCACTGCAAAAAATGACTTTCTAACTTAGTATTTTTGTCTTGTTTTCAGTAGAAATATATTAAAATTCTTAAATAAAAATGTATTTTCTTGATGAGCAAAATGACCTTAGAAAATAAGTCTAGTTTTTAAATAAAAAATATACAATTTAACTCTTTCACTGCCAGCGTTTAAAAAAAAAAGTTGCCAGCCAGCGCCAGCGTTTTTCATGATTTTCACCAAAGTTTAATGCCTTCCAGAAAATGTTCTTCTTTAAATATATAAACATACAATATACCAAATGAAAGAACAGACCCTCTGCTTTCAAACAAACAACAACAACAAAAAAAACGTTTAATTCTACCTTCAGTAGTTCTTTTGTAATCAGCTTTTGAATATGGGTAGGTTTCTGCAAAAACACCACATTTTGAGCAAAAAGCAGAGATAATTCCATTTTTGTGACAGACTTTTCATAGAGATCTCATTCAGAGCGATCTTTAAAACAGACACGGACATGCAGCCGCTTGCCATAGGGCAATACTTCCGGGTTTAAAAAGTTGCGGAAGGGCACCAACTGGTGGATAATAGCGGTATTGCGGAAAGACGGAAAATCTCGTCATTGGCGGGGAAGCGTTTTCTCTTAATTGACGAGATATCTCGTCAATGGCGGTGAAAGAGTTAAGTAAATTTGTGCTTAAAACAAGCAAACATATCTGCCAATGGGGTGAGAAAATGTTTATTTTTTTTCAAGATTTTTTTTCTTACCCCATGCACGTAAAATACATTAAATACATTTATACCACGGGTCTGTTGAATGCTGTATTCTGATTGGCTGAGAAATGTTCCGTGGGTATGCATTAATTTCCAATAACGGCACACCTACCTTGTCAAATGTCTTAAAAATAGGCACCAGAGCAATGTTTATGGTAGCTGTGGTATAAGAGGAATAATTGACTCCGGTCCTTTGAATTATTTGAAATTCGCCGTGCCGCATTGCACCTGGGGTGTGCATTATTTTCTTATAATTCAATGGCCCATCGTCAATTATTCCTTACAAAATACATTCTATACCTTCTTTTGATAGAGCCTCCACACAGATACGCAGCCCAGGCAACAATGTCGTTTAGTAGACACGCCCCTTGCGGCTGATTGGCTACAAGTGTGTTTTGGTAGTCGGCCCGACTCCCTTTTCCAAAGTGTTTTTCATAATGAATGAATCATGCACTCCGCCTTTAAACTGAACAATACTTTACACTTTTTGGAAGACTTTTACTGTATAATTGGCTCGACATATTAGGCCTATGTGATGCATATTTACAGAGTAATCGGTGGGGTTGGGGTTGTTTTACCTGCTGATATTGGTTTAATAAATGTCATTTATTATGGTATGTGATATAGAGTGATGATATAGGGCATACTGCATGATAGGTGGGTGGTTAGACCCATCAGCTAATGATGGATTAGGGGCTTCCACAGCTTCTCTGAGCCATATAATCATCACTCCAGAAAAAAAGTTCCCTACTAAAACACCTTCAGGATGTCTCAGTAAAATCTTAACAACGTTCATGCCTCCCAGAAACATGAGGTCGTTTTTAGGTTCCCCTAATGCAGTTCATATTAAAAGGCATTTATTAAAGTATATTTACAGAACCAGGGTGATGCACCAATGTGAAGATCTCACAAAAAGACTGGGTAATGTTTTGGCTTAAAAGGATAATAAATATGGTGGCCCTGAAGTGCAAACCACAACAACAAATTACTAAACAACAACAACAAATTAAAAACAACAACAAATTAAAAAAACACTACAACAAATAAAAAAACACCACAACAAATTTAAAAACACTACAGCAAATAAAAAAAACACTACAGCAAATTAAAAAACACTACAACAAATAAAAAAACACCACAACAAATTAAAAAACACTGCAACAAATTAAAAAACAACAACAAATTAAAAAAACACTACAGCAAATTAAAAACCACTACAACAAAATAAAAAACAAATACAAAAACAAAACACAACAGCAAGTTAAAAAAACACTACAGCAAATTAAAAAACACAACTACAAATTAAAAAAACACTACAACAAAATAAAAAACCATAACAAAATAAAAAACACAACAGCAAGTTAAAAAAACACTACAACAAAATAAAAAACACTACAACAAAATAAAAAACAACTACAAAATAAAAAAACACTACAACAAATAAAAAAACACAACTACAAATTAAAAAACACAACAACAAATTAAAAACACAACTACAAATTAAAAAACACAACTACATTAACCTACCAGAAGAAATAGGTACCAGTGGGCAACATGAGACATCGCTGATTGGACGACAATGCAGTTCGGCTTTTGAACCGGAAGTTATTCTTGCTGTTGTGTTTTTTATTTTGTTATGGTTTTTTATTTTGTTGTAGTGTTTTTTATTTTGTATTTGTTTTTTATTTTGTTGTAGTGTTTTTTAATTTGCTGTAGTGGTTTTAAATTTGCTGTAGTGTTTTTAAATTTGTTGTTGTTTTTTAATTTGTTGCAGAGTTTTTTAATTTGTTGTGGTGTTTTTTAATTTGTTGTTGTTGTTTAGTAATTTGTTGTTGTGGTTTGCACTTCAGGGCCACCGTAAATAAAGCCTGTTTTTAAGACCACTGAGGTTTTTTGGTAACATTCCTCTCTAAATTCTCTTTATATTGTCAATACCATAAAATAATACAGAAACAACTAGACAAAAATAGTTTACTTTTAATTGTATTAGAACTAAAATTTTCCTAAAAGCGACTTGGTTTTCACTATGCAAATAATGTATGATTTTGTTTTTGTGAGATTTCTTTCACTAAAGGTGAACAGAATTTTTAGGATTTTTATGGCTTACAAATATGAACCTGCATATTGAACCTGCAATATAACTCCAATTACACGTCTGGACCATCTTTGATATGCAGATGGCTCACTTTAGTTAAAGTGATGAGGAGAATTGCTATATGCATTACTTTTAAATGTGCATCACATAAGTAAAAAAATGAAGGTAGTTGCATTGGTCAGATTTGTCTTAAAGGGTCAATATTATGCAAAATGCACTTTTACAAGGTGTTTAAACATAAATGTGTGTTGGCAGGGTGTGAACAAAACAACCATACAATGAAACATTCTGCCCACTTCTTTTTTAATCCCTATTAAACCAAAGCATTCTCATTAGACATTGTGTTTTGATTATCTTGTTAATGTGATGTCACACTGATAAAGCCCCACCCATTACCACTAGCTGACTGGTTGATTTTACCCCAAAGCTTACCTATATGTGTTTATTAACACATTGTAGCGCTAATGCGGCAAACTGTGCTATGATCAGTGGGGGATTTTGAGCTGAAACTTTACAGACACATTGTAGGCAGACCTAATGCTGCATTTACACCAGCCGCGGTAGAGGCGTGAAGCGCGAGTGATTTCAATGTTAAGTCAATGTGAAGACGCGTTGATGCGCGTCTGGAGGTCTTGCGGCGTGAATGAGGCATTTAGCGCGGCACAGTAGATGCGATTCCGCCTCTTTCGCGCATTTAGTTTGCATTTTGTGTTTGACGCAAATTTGCGGTTGACAAACTTTGTCGGATTTTCGCACCGCGTTAACCAATCAGGAGCCTGCTTGCTGCCCGGAGTCACTCATTCAATATGGAGGAACGCTTGATATTGTCCGTGAGCAGTCACCCGGAGCTATACGACACAAGTTTTTATTTCTATAGAGACAGGAATAAAAAGGACCTCACTTGGAAGAGTGTCAGTGATATTGTGCAACCTGGTAAGTTGTAAATACACATTTCACTTTTGAGTCGCGTGACGTTTATCGACCCGTGCCGTTTATTTTCCCCCTATAGACCAAGTACAAACCGGTAACTCTCTCGATAAATGCACAAATCTTGCAAACAGACAACCGCATAGCCCTTGCCCCTCCCAAAAGAAGCAGATTTCGCCTCTGATGCACTTCAAATGCTTGCTTTTTCAGCGCGTCTACAGCGAAGTATTAAATTCAAACTGTTCAAGCAGCAAACTAGGCGCGGTAGATGCGATTTTGACGCCTCAAACGCAGTTGGTGTAAACGCGGCATAAGACTTATATTACATCTTGTAAAAATGGGCATAACGTGGCCTTTAATATGACAATCAGTCACTTTGAATAACTTTGGATATAGAAAGCAATCCCAGTCAAACAGGATCATAAATTATTGGGTCTATATGGGCTGAAGGGGCAGGAAACATTGACATTTACTCTAATGTAGAGCAGTCTATATTGAGTGTTTTATTGTATATAATTTCACCTTCAAGAAAAAAAAATGCAGCACCAAGAGTAAAAGACAAAATAATGTTTTAGTGGATATAAGATTCCTCATAGGGTAATGTTCAATAAAAAATTACCTTCGGTGAATAAGTAAAGTGTGCATGATAGTTGTCTTAAAATTACAGATGGTTTTTACCTAGAAAGTTTACAATGAAAATTTTATCTAGTATCAATATTTATGGATGGTAAATTTTCGCCTGGGGAAAAATGATAATTTCAGACCCTGTTAATACATATTTGCCAAACATTTTTCAAAAAATTCCAGCTTCATATTCTTTATATCTCAAATAAGAGCTTTCGTAAATCCTAGCTATCTCAAAATGCTACAACCCTCATAAGGATGCGAGCACAGCTCTTGATGCATATCTTAATACACGCCTATGTGCATTTGTCCTTGAAATTCCACGTAACATCCAAAGTTTAAGACTGCAGAATAAACAGAAGCCTTTTTCTCTTCAACAGCAGATGAAAGATGCCACGTTGTCGTATTTCACCCACAGCTTTAATCTCACAATGTGCCATTTGTATTCTGTGTCTTAAGCCCTATAAAAAAGTAAAAGTTTGAGTCTCTTTGTAATGTAAGGTTTTTTATGGTTCTGTTATTTTGCAATATTCTCATAAAGAAATAAACTCCACGGTGGAGACCTCTACTTGCAAAATGCACTTGCAATGCTCTCCACTTTTCTCGTCCGCAGACGTGACGTAGTCAATATGGGAATGCGCTCTCCAATTGTCCGGCAGAGGTCTAAATCTTTAGCAGTGTAGTCACTTTGGCACCACGGTCTCCTGCGGGACCACCTAACTGTGACAGTGAATGGATTTAGTTGGGAAGGGTGTAATTTGTTCGCGGCTATAATACGGAGTGGGCCACTCTGCGAGCGGCAGGCCGTAATATACTGTAGCTCGCTGAGAAACAGTCGCCCTCTGGGGTTCAATAACTGTTGATTACTACTGCCTCCACTTCAAAACCATCAACATCAACCCAGCGGCCACCTGCATTATAACTCCGGCACAAATGCCTCTGCGCTGCTATTGACTGGACTTTCTGTTTTCTCTAAGCCTGTTGAGAAAATACTCAAGGTCGTTTTTTATGTGTCCGTCATATAAAAGATGATGATTGTTTTGGCCATTTCTCATTTTCTTCATAAAGGGAAGAAGACACAACTAAACTGTTTTTTTTTTGTTGTTAGAGGTTTTAAACTTTATTAAATTGATTTGTATGCACATTTCTTTATCGCCAAGTTATATTATAATGGGAAATTGCAAAATAGCATTTTTGTTATGGATTTATGTACATCAGTGAATAACTGAGTAAATGCAAGGTGCATTTTATTTAATTTTTTAAGATTTATTTTTATTGGATAAGACAATAAAGAGATCAGGAAATCATTCAGGTAACAAGAGAGGGACAACACCACAAGCTATTGCTACACTTGGCTATTCCTGCAGACACAAAATGAACTTTTTAAGATGTTTCTACCCCTGATTCCCTGTAATTTGTTGGGACAATAAATCATTTAAATATGTCATTTTTATATGCCTTCTTTCATACAAACTAATTTATTCATATTTAAGTCCCGTGCGAATAATATCTCCATCTGCAATAATTAATCAGTTTGTGTCTCTCTCTTCTCTACAGTTTGTCCCGGGACTGATAACAAACTCAGCACTTTGTCTGATTTGGACCAGCAGTACAGAACTCTTCGTAAGTTCTATGAGAACTGTGAAGTTGTCATGGGAAATCTGGAGATCACCAGTATTGAACGCAACCGCAACCTGTCGTTCCTCAAGGTGAGAATCCACAGCTGAACCAAATACAGTCAGTCAATCAGATAGATGGATGGATGGATAGATTGATATATACTTAAATCAGTCAAACAGACAGACAGACAGATGTACAGATAGACATACATTCAGGTAGATAGACAGTTGGATCGACATAAAGATACTTAAGACAGGCAGACAGACAGACAGGCAGACAGCTAGACAGTCAAACAAACAGACAGATTACATAAAAAACAGACAGATGTACAGGTAGACAAACATTCATGTAGACAGACAGGTTGATAGACAGAAAGATACTTAAGAAAGACAGCCAGACAGACAGGTAGACAGTCAAACAAACATACAGACAGATTACCTAAAAAGACAGACAGATGTACAGGTAGACAGACCGGTGGATAGACATAAAGATACTTAAGACAGACAGACACATACATACTCTAGACAGACAGACGGACAGGTAGACAGTCAAACAAACAGACATATTACCTAAAAAGACAGACAGATGTACAGGTAGACAAACATTCAGGTAGACAGACAGGTGGATAGACAGAAAGCTACTTAAGCAAGACCGACAGACATATACATACTCTAGACAGACAGACAGACAGACAGGTAGACAGTCAAACAGACAGATTACCTAAAAAGACAGACAGATGTACAGGTAGACAAACATTCAGGTAGACAGACAGGTGGATAGACATAAAGATACTTAAGACAGGCAAACAGACAGACAGACAGACAGGTAGACAGTCAAACAAACAAACAGACAGATTACCTAAAAAGACAGACAGATGTACAGGTAGACATACATGCAGGTATACAGACAGGTGGATAGACATAAATATACTTAAGACAGGCAGACAGAGAGACAGACAGAGAGACAGACAGAGAGACAGACAGACAGACAGACAGACAGACAGGTAGACAGTCAAACAAACAGACAGATTACATAAAAAGACAGACAGACAGGTAGACAGTCAAACAAACAGACATATTACCTAAAAAGACAGACAGATGTACAGGTAGACAAACATTTAGGTAGACAGACAGGTGGATAGACAGAAAGATACTTAAGCAAGACAGACAGACATATACATACTCTAGACAGACAGACAGACAGACAGATGGACAGGTAGATAGACAAACAAACAGACAGATTACCTAAAAAGACAGACAGATGTACAGGTAGACAAACATTCAGGTAGACAGAAATGTGGATAGACAGAAAGATACTTAAGAAAGACAGACAGACATATACATACTCTAGACAGACAAACAGATAGATAGACAGACAGGTAGATAGTCAAACAAACGGACAGATTACCTAAAAAGACAGACAGATGTACAGGTAGACAAACATTCAGGTAGACAGACAGGTGGATAGACATAAAGATACTTGAGACAGGTAGACAGACAGACAGGTAGACAGTCAAACAAACAAACAGATTACCTAAAAAGACAGACAGATGTACAGGTAGACATACATTCAGGTAGACAGACAGGTGGATAGACATAAAGATACTTAAGACAGGCAGACAGAGAGACAGACAGAGAGACAGACAGAGAGACAGACAGACAGACAGACAGACAGGTGGATAGACATAAAGATACTTAAGACAGGCAGACAGAGAGACAGACAGACAGACAGACAGACACACACACAGACAGACAGACAGGTGGATAGACAGAAAGATACTTAAGAAAGACAGACAGACATATAAATATACTCTAGACAGACAGACAGACAGACAGACAGACAGAGAGATAGATACATAGATACTTTAGACTGATAGACAGACAGATGGATATATATATGTACTTACAGTAAGGAAGACAAACAAACAGACAGACAGGTAGACAGACAAACAAACAAACAAACAAACAAACAAACAAACAAACAGACAGATTACCTAAAAAGACATTCAGGTAGACAGACAGGTGGATAGACAGAAAGAAACGCAAGAAAGATAGACAGATAGATACTCTAGACTGATAGACAGACAGATGGATAGATAGGTACTTAAAGGGACACAAGGCAGCATTTTTATGTTAATAAATCATCTTCGTAAGTCGGTATATGGTTAAATGACTCATTACATGACGAATGAAGACTCTCTCGCCCACCCCTACCGTCTGCAGGAAGAATACCCCACCTGCAAGTTCGCTGTATCCGACCCGGTGTCCTTCAGTCTGTAAAGTCTCAGATATAGAAAGCATTTACTCCCAGACACTAGGGGGAGCTAGTAGAGAAATTATACTCAGACTTGCCTTGTGTGCCTTTAAGAAAGACAAACAAACAGACTTAAAATACAGACAGATGGATGGACAAACAGATATACACTTAAAAGACAGACAGATGACAGACATGTGTATAAATGGAAACTCTAAAAGGACAAACACCTAGACAGACGGACGGGCAGACGGGCAGACAGACAGACAGACAGTTAGATAGAAACTTTAGAAAGACAGACAGACAAAGATTTTACAAATTCAACTAGCCTCCATCAACATGGTTTTAAATGTAGCTTTAACACTGACCTTTTATTAAAATTACACAAGCAAACAAAATGTAATGCCTCTCTACCTAACAGAAAACTATACAAATAACAGAAGATAATATAAATAAATAAATAACCCAAGACTATTTGCTCTTAGCATGAACAGTGACATGACATTAGAGAGCAAAGCCGTTGTGTATTTGTGGATTTCAAAGGCGGTTGGAGCTTTTAGCAATCTTTTGTACGGTACCTGCAATTACCGCTAACACTGATGGCTAAATAGCGCTGTTAAATTTGCATTAATGGATGTTACTTTCTGCTCAGGCTCCAAAGTTTGCCTTAGTTTGGTTAAAGCTGCAGAAATAGATCAAAAACTCTGTACACACCTGCTGTTGTACACGGTGTACGAAGTGCATTACTCATTCACAGAGATTTCTACCTGTAAATGACTTTGTGTTTTCATCAGAAATGTGTGAGCGTTGTCCTAATGTATCTGGGTAAAGACATGGGAAAAAGCTAGAAGAGTTATTACAGCGAGCAGAAACCTTTGCTTTAAAGTGTATAACGTGCAAGACATTGAGATTAAATGAAGAACACATGGAGATCTTTACTTTCTTACTTTTCAGATTTTGCTTCTGAGAAATCGACCCCAGTAACCTCAGTTTTATTAATGAGTTTGGCACAACGCAATGCATTTTTACTCCTATAACTGATCTCAGTTCAGTGCCTTGGCTGAACCTTTTTCAGAGGTCTGATGTTTCCCATCAATCTAAGCAGCATCGCGGATCAGTGTTTGAATCGGCAGGCGGCGTCACTTTGGCCTGTCAAACAGACCCGTGACCCGCTGTCAGGTTATATCCCGGTCAAGGCCCGGGCGCTCCGGCGTCATCTAATGATGTTACGGGGTTTGATTGACTCTTCATTAAAGTCTGATCAATCGAGCTGTTGGCTTCCTCCATGGCTGTCTTACAGGAATAGCAGAGCGCTTTAATGTTGGAGCTGCCAGGTCGCGTTAACATCAGGAAGTGACACAGACAATTGGCTCATTGCATTTGCCGTTCTGTCGCTGCAGTACTTATGTGCACATTCTGTACATGCCAATAGAGAGATCCATACGATGATATAATATCTCTCTGGATATTTTTCTTCCTTCTTTGTTAAAAATCTTCGAGTTGAAAACAATACTGGCCTCTATACCTCTCCCTCTCTACCCATCAGAGACCCGTAGGCAAGAAAACACTTTTGTGAGGAAGTGTTTAAGAAAGAGTCCTGGTGTGACCCTCGTTGTATTTGAAACTGACTGTGGCTGCAGCTTTCATGCATTTTTTTTTTAAGGGGAAAAAGATATCACTTTATTTACACTTGGCAAGCAGAGTCACATACTGCATTACAACTGTTGGGTATCTTGCGGATGACAGTCAGGAGCTGAGACTGCAGTGTTGTCGCATGTGAAGTTTCAATTCTTTCATGTGAGAACAGACATGGATTGAATGATACATTTTGGAAAACACAGGTATAGTATTAGGCTTTTCTGCAGGTTTACTTAAACTTTAACAATTTTTTTTACAGTAAGTTAGGAACTTAATGAAAATTGCATGCATAATATGCTACTTTTAGTATTTCATAAATTTAATTTAAAGTTGAATAAAAAATATATATGTTAAATAAATATGAAGAATTTTGTTGCAAAACGAGTTAACTCAGAAATCTTGTTTTTTGGTTGTGCATTCTAATTAATATCAATTCAACTGCAGTTGTTTTGTTTTGATTTAAACCTTTATAACTTAAAAAATACAGCTAAGTAGCACCATAAAACTAAATAATAACATGATAACATAATAATAAACATGTTTTGACAAAAATGTTAAAAATTTAGTTATTTAATTTTGCAACGAAACTCTTCATACAGGTATATACATTTTTTTTAAGTAAAAACATTTAAAAATTATTATTTCTAACAGGTATCTAAATGGTTAAAATTTCATACAATATTTATAAAACTGTACAAGAAAATACAAAATATCCCATACAATTTAACAAAACTGTTGAGGATGAAAAAAAACAGAATTAAGCTTATGGCTTATTTTCATTGTGTTCCTCGATGTTGCTAAAAGCATTGAGGTATATACAATGAAGGGTGGCATCTATCTGACTATCCAATAAGGATAGATTGTAAAAAATAGCAAAAATAATTAGACTTATCAGTCAACTTCTGGGTCCCTAAATTATATTTGCATAACTTCCCACATACATAAAAATGCACTTAAATAAAAGTAAAAAAAAATTGCTGGATACAGTATTTTTTATGAATTATTGATGTCAATCACTGCTAAATAAGTTAAGGTCAACTGGTTACAAACTGACAAATTATGCTTTTGTTTATTTGTTTATTTTATGTTTTTTTGTACAAAGTAAAAAAGTTGTTGCCCTAAATTTTTAAGTTTAATTAAATTGGCTTTATAAGTAATATAGAAAACATCTTTTTTTTAACTTGAATAGGGATGAGTTGCTGTAACTTAAAAAATAAAGTGAATCTGTCAAAGCCGCTGGTGTAGTGGGCAGTGCATATAGACTTCTTTTGGTTCGCGTCCCGGGTCGGCGTCCTTTGACCGTTCTGTTCTCCTTTCTCTACCCTGTACTACCCTGTATCCTGCACTGTAATTTTTTTTATACAATTATCTTTACTTATAAGATTAAATAGGCTAACTTATAAAAAACACTTATAAACTATAGTTAAAATGTCAACTTAATTTTATAAGTTATAACAACTCATCTCAAGGCAAGATAAATAATAGTAAGTTGAAATTAAACTGAGTTGATTAAACAAACAAATTAACACCAGCAAAGATTTTTTACAGTGTGTCTGTGATTGATTAAATGTAAAAAAATAATACTTTAAAAAACTTAAATAAAGTGGAAATAAGTTCAACTTTCTTTTTTAAATTACAGCAACTCATCACTAGTCAAAATAGAAAATACAAAGTTAAAAAACCTTGTAAAGCCAAAAATAGTTTTAAAAATAGTTTTATCTATGCTAAATATTTTCCTATCATAACAAACTATACATAAAAAGCTTATTTATCCAACATTCAGATGATGTATACATCTCAATTATAAAAAATGACCCTTACTGTAGTTCTAAACGTAGGTTCGAGAGGAGCCTAAACATTCAGGTCTGTCAATCATCATTATGGGCGTATATAAGGCAGCCTTCAGGCCTCCGGGTCCAGCTGCAATTTTTTCGGAATCCCTCCACCTCCTCATCTCCTCCTTCACTGCTGTCTTTCTTCCTCTGTGCAGTTTTGTTGAAAGGGAGGGTTGAACTTGGGGCTCAAGCCCCGGCCTCAGGTTCGCTCTCTCTGAAGGTTCAGAGCTCAGCTGCAGGGCTTCCTTCAAGGACAGCAAGCCAAGTTTGTTTACCATAAATCATTAAGATCTGAATGCACAGGCAAACTATTAAATGACTGGTTTTGTGGTCCAGGGTTACATTTATATTTAGGTATTTTAGGTGCTGCATTGGTTTGCACATCTGTATGTTTATCACCCTGAATGCAACACATTTTCAGCAATAACCGGAACCACAGCTGCAGGGAAAAAACAATTCGCAAGCAGCTGAATCAACACAGACAGGGAATGACACAGATTGGACTATAGTGGGCCGTTCAGACAGACACTGTACACGAACGAAACACAATCTGTGTTACAGTACAACACTCTCTCCGTCTCCAACTCCCTCAATAGTTGCTCTTTCACCGAAACCTAGGACTCAAGAAAACTTCTCACAAACACTCAAAAAAATCTGTCATAGTTTCAGGCTAGAAAAAAAAATACACAGGTTACAAAATCCCAGAAATGATAATGCCATGAACTGTTTTATGCTGGAAGAAGTACGCCATCAGAGAAGAGAGACTGAGATACATTGCAGAATATCTTTAGATGAACAGCAGTACAAATTCACACTAAATGAATTCAGATGAGTCCCACTAATCATTTCTGAATCATTTACTTTCAAATGTTAAGATAAAATGTGTTTAACTGTTTTGTGGAAATTAAATGATGAAATATTTGGCAAAATGATTATGCAAATCAGATGAAAGAAAAATATTTTGTTTATATGATAAGTCTTTCCGATATCCCTTCTGTCTGTGAAGTCATTTACTTTAAACATTCATGCAAAAAACCTTGTAAATGAAATGTAGTTTACATAGAGCATTGTTTTTTCTCATAAATTACGCTGTTTCCACAGATCTATTTGCGTCTGGTGTTTTCTCAAAGGGAATGAGTTTAATAAGTCTCGCTGTGCGATTACTTTACTAAAACGCTCTGTTTCTCCCCACCCATTTTCTTTCGATACCCCCATGAAATCCACTTGCTTTCCCATTTAATTAGGATGTAATCAGAAACTGGGCCTGCTATTAATCAAAGCCACCCAAATGAGAGAGGATTGTCCAGCTCACTAACCTCATTACAGCTTACTGTGTGTGTGTGTGTGTGTGTGTGCGTTTGTGTGTGCGTGTGTCACCTAATATTTCAAGGTTAAATCTTACCCAGACACCAGTAATGCCGCACTAAGATTTAGCCTAAAAGATTACCAGTCAGACCAGTTTACACCTTAAAAATGCTTGTTTTTTTTCTAGATGATTTTAAACTAACAGTTTTGTGTGTTTTTATTTTACCCATCCATTCATTGTAAAAAAAAATCAGCATTTTTGTTAAATCAACATATATTTTTATGCCACTTTAAGTTAAAAACAACAATATTTTGCGTATTTGCTATAATTCAATGTGTCTGCATAGTTTGTGGTTCAAAAAATACATTATTTTCCACATACCGTACATTATTGTTGCTCCTTCATGCCCTGCCTGCCTGAAATGCATTGATTTTGTACAAGGCTCATCCTTCTGAAATGCATAGTCTCATTCGATTGGCCAGCTAACCAGTACGTTGTGTCGACTCGTTGGCCCGAATACCTCTGACGTCAGCCGCAAATGTGATCCTCCTTACCATTTTTTGAAGATTAGCTCACAATGCAATGCTGACAGGTGTTAATATCATCTTTACTACACAGCAAATTCCCTAGAGTTAAATGAACACTGCTGGATGTATATATTGTCCCAATCTTAGAGAATGTTAAAAAGTAACACTGAAGCAGATATGATAGCTGCATTCTGTCACTTTTGCCTCTTTATCACCATCTCTGAAACCTTAAATAGCATTTTACCTCTTACTTGTAGAGTTATTTTCTAAACTTAGGTTTTGATGGTTTAGTCAGTTTCATTTAAAGCCACCATTAGGGTGATCAGTATTTGTTTAAGTTGGACTTAACTCTTGACTCTTAGGTTGTTCAGGGTTTTTTTTGGTTGCTGTAACTTTGTGTGTTTAAGACTTGTTTGTTATGGCAGAGAAAAGACAATAGTGCAACTCTTTGACAGTGGTTAGTACATAAATGTAAAACATCATCATCTAGAAAGCTAATTTATTGATTCTAAAACTAAAACAAACACTGATCACCATAATGGCGACTTTAAATGAAAACACCAACATCTAAATCTAAGTTAACAAAATAACTTAACAAGTAAGATGTAAAATGTAATTTTAGTTTTCAAACAGAGATGTGATAGAGAGGAAAAAATGACAAATTGCAGCTTTTAACTCTGCTTCAGTGTTACTTTTTAACACTTTTTTGTAAGATTGGGACAATATATACACCAAGCGGTGTTTATTTAATTCTGGGGATTTTGCTGTGTACCTAATCAATACGAGCCAAATCTGATCCAGAAAATGCAGATGACCAATCTGATCGATCAACTTTACCAGTGTGTCTTAAGCAGGATGTAACAGATTGGTAAAGTAAAGATTACTAAAACATTAAAATCATGTCTGCATTTGTGATCATAGAAAAAACTAATAACAAGCGCTATCTGTATTACTCAAAACTTGCGTTTGAATCATGGTTTAGTCAGTAATAAATTCTTTAAATATGAAAAAAGGAAACTACTGACATGCTGTGAGTCAATGTGAAATGGTGGATTGGATAATACGTGCTCTTCAAACAATTTCAACTTGTTTTTATAAGTTATGTTAACTATTCACAGGTCCAAACTTAAAATAGTATGTTGAATTGACTTGCAAACCAACTTGTTTTCATGCTGCATTTTTTTACAGTGTGGGTAAAAACAACATAGTATTCCTTAGACTGTAGTCTTTATATGCATGCATTTTTCTTTAAATCACTGATATATGTAATGCATTGTGTGTGAGTGGTTATTTTCATCCACTAGATAAGTGCTGTATGGACACGTCCTTTTCCACGAGGTAAATGAACCGGGCTGTAATTTCGCCAGAGTTGATGCTGCTTGACTTCTGCACCTCTCATTTACAAATGTAGATTTTTACTAGCTCCTATCCCACACTTAACCCTCTGAAATCACTTCAGCCTGACATAATGCATCCAGTGCGAAAGAGCGAGGTTCAAGAGGGCTTATGGGAGAAAATGGTAATTGTGTCGGTGGGCTAATAGTACCGTCTCATTATTTCACTGCCCTGCCAGGCTGTCGGAGAAAAGCCATCGGCTCACTAACATTAAATTAATTACAGTGTTTTTATACAAAATTAACACATCTTTCGATTGTTATAAGCGTCCCTTCACCTCCCTCACATTATATCTCTGTAAGTATAGGCCTACTAGTTTTTACTAATTACATATTTTAGCTTCCTTTATGCTCAGTATGGCATGAAATAATAGTCATTTTCAGCACTCTGTGGTCATACGGTTAAGTAACTTTCTTGTCGTAACTTAACTTTTAACTGAGGCTTGGAACTTGGTGTTAGATGAGGTGATCATTATTGTATAATTTACACATATTTACATCTGTATTCTCAGTAAGATTTGACTTTTTAAACCATTTTAAACAGCTTCTGAAGTCATTGAAAGTGGTTAATGTTATTTTTTTTAGATGGCAAGGCATCTTTTACATTTATGCATTTTGCAGACGCTTTTATCCAAAATGACATTCAATGTGTATTCAATCTAGAGAGTTTTCTATAAGTATGTGCTCCATGCAGATTAACACAGTCTCACCCCATTTCGTCAATATTTGACGACACTTGACCATTCGTCATATGTTGACGTGAAGGGTATACCTTTCGCGTCATTTTTTGACGAACTGGGGACTTCAATACTATTACGTCCGTTGCATTCTCTTTCCTATTTTATTACCATTTGCGCGTCGGTTTAGGGTTAGATTACGCGAAATTAAACAGTGTACGCGAAATTAAACAGTGTATGCGAAATTAAACAGTTGTCACCTGGCGTTGGGGTTAGAAACAGTTGTCACCTGGCGTTGGGGTTAGAGTTAGGTTTGGGTAGGGATGTCATTATGTAAATCTAACCCTAAACCGACGCGCAAATGGTAATAAAATAGGAAAGAGAATGCAACGGACGTAATAGTATTGAAGTCCCCAGTTCGTCAAAAAATGACGCGAAAGGTATACCCTTCACGTCAACATATGACGAATGGTCAAGTGTCGTCAAATATTGACGAAATGGGGTGAGACTGGGTTGTGCAGATCGAACCCTTAACTTTTGCATTGCATTTAGGAATTTAGCAGTCCCTTTTTTCCAAAGTGTCACTGCTAATGCAATGCTTTTCAACTTGAGCTTACAGAAAGATGTTTTAAAGATTTGTTTCGTTCAGAAGATCAACAAGAGCCAATGAATCATTTGCTTAATAAAATGGTCAACATCATTTATTTGCATTATAAAAGCATCTGGTTATGACAAATAATCATCACAAGTATTGATTAGTATACAAAGGTTATATTACATTAAGGTCTTTGACAGGTCTTAAAGAAATAGATATTGGAAAAGCAGTCAAATTAAATTGCAATTTTCTATTCCCCTTTCCTACCCCATTCCCTAACCCCAACCATCACAGAACACTTTCTTGTACCTTAGATGTTCAATAAACATCATTCAGTTTGATTTATAAACTTGTTTCCTCATGGGGACCTCAAAATGTTCCCACAAGGTCACAAAAACACTGGTATTCCTATCTTTGTGGGGACAATTGGTCCCCACTACGTGATAATTACTAGGTATACACACACGCACACACACACACACACACACACACACACACACACACACACACACACACACACACACACACACATATACACACAATTTGGGTGCAGATATGTTTACATTTGGTTTCAATGTGTACCTTTTCCAGACAGCAGATGACTCCAGGTCGGATCCGCATCGGAGCTGCCGACTTTGGCGCTCATCCGGTGCAGGTCTGCCCTGGACTCATGTGCTGTCTGTACTAATATGCACTCTTTGGTACCATTATGTACCTTTGAGGTACTAATATGAACTCTTTAGGTGCAATGGTGTACTTTTTGAAAGGGTACCTCTCCAATAAAACACATGTTTTGACAATTTTTTCTTAAGTGTAAAAAACTTGAAGTGAACTTCAGGGAAAAATGTAATGAAAAAAATAAAAGCATATGATATAAGTTATCATACAAGTTTGCCATGATTTTATGTGGAAAGCAGTAAATCTATAAAAAAAAAAATCTTAAAGGCGGGTTGCATGATCCCTGAAAGCCCACACACTTACCCCAAAAGAATCTGGAGCTTCTTTTGATAGACCCGTCCCACACATATGCAACCCAGGCAATGATGTCGATCTTACTGCTGATTGGCTACAAGTGTGTTTTGGTACTCGGCCCGACTCCCTTTTCCAAGTGTTTTAAAAGAATCATGCACCCCGCCTTTAAGCTGGGTTTTTGCTGACTGGGTCACATATAATTTTGGGCACATAAAGTACCTCTTAGCTCTTAGAAAGCGACCTGTGCTTCCGTTCAGTTTAACCACTGCTGGAAGTCATTCAGTGTTGAGGTCTCAGAGGTGAAATGAATTTCTCACAGCAATTACAGACCCCAAAAATGATTACGGCTATAAGAAAAGTCTGACAACAACACAGAGTGTATTCATATGAAGAGTTAAACTGTGAGTCTTAATCTGTCAAAGACAATATTGACCCTGGCATGAATGAAACTAAAGGGCAATTATGTACAAAATCAATTACACAGTATCTATTGAAAAGCCTAAAGCACAGAGCTAATGTAAGTGAATCACATTGAATGTATTTTATTAGGCGTAACTGTTATGTTTTGTTGTTTTAAATAGCAACTTTCTTCTCCAAAGGATAAGGAATTGTTTCTGAAGATACTCATAATAGTCAAAATTGGCTTTTTAAAATTAACATAATAGTTGTTACAGAGACACCAAGCACCACAGGAAGTCCTATTTAATTTCGATTTTTTTATTTATTTAAAAATAAATTATTTCTTATTTGCATTTCTCTTTTTTCAGTTATGGGACACCAAACTTTGGTTATAACATGCATTGTTATTCAGTGCTGCTTAATTTAGCCTTTCCAATTGTTTTTCCTTTATGGATTTTTAATATTTGCCAGCGAGACGTAGTTTCGGGGCAAATATGTGCGCCTGCCTGCCACACGGAGTGGAACAAACAGATTGCATTTAACAATAACAATGACATTTATATTGGGTTTAAATAGAGAACAGGTCGTGCCTGCTCAATAAGACACCCTCGCTACATTTTGTCATTTAAAAATGGATGATGACGACCCCAAAACGCTTCTCACCATGTAAAGCTTTTGTTTTGGTGGTCCTGTATGGCTCAGTGGTTAAGCATTGCGTTAGCAGCGCAAAAGGTTATGGGTTCGAACCCAGGGAACACACATAGTAATAAAAAATGTCTACCATGTACATTTGGATAAAAGCATCTACCAAATCCTTAGGTTTGTTATGTACTTTGTGTGATTTGACGAGAAGTTGTGGTTTAAAAGTGGATATTTTTTATTTTTCTTGTCAAAAATGACAATCGTTTCGCTAGATAAGACCCTTATGCCTCGTTTGGGAACGTTTAGAGTCCTTTGAAACTCCGTTGAAAAAAACTGTTAAGTGTTGAGTTAAGTATTAAATGTTGGGCTCTATTAAAGTCCATTAAAATGAGAAAAATCCTGCAATGTTTTCCTCAAAAAACATAATTTCTTCTGGACTGAACAAAGAAAGACATCAACATTTTGGATGACATGGTGATGAGTAAATTATCTGGATTTTTCTTTTAAGAAAATTGAATATTCCTTTAACATGCTTTACATTACCAGCTCACATTATTCAGCCTCTGTTTAAAAGAGCAAAATTTCTCAGGCGTTTAAACCAGTTTAAGCCTCATTTAGCTATTAATTGTAAATTGTTTACTTCTTGCTAATTTGGTTTTAAATCAATTAAATTGCAAAGCAAAACTGCAAGTGCAAAAAAGGACTCGTAAACACATTTTCGCCTGTTTGAATAGTGTAAGAAAGCTGGGATATGAACTGTAGGTTGTTTTTTCATGTCTTGGCAGCTGTAAGGCAATGGTCCGATGAATTTTTTAATACCAAAAAGGGCAGGAAAACAAATTAGTGTCAAAGCAAACAGTGTTATTTTAGACGCTTGCGAAAAGCAAAGTAATCCTTAATAAAGTAAATTAGAAACAAGTTAGAAATTAATTAGAAATTAAAAAAGTTGTAGTTTTAGAGGGCTGCTGGTTTGTTACTGATAACAGAAACTAATAATGACAATAACACTGCTGAATCACAAGTGACATCAAAGTCCCTTTAGGTAAGTCATGCCACTAGGCGGGCAGCTTTTTCAGTCATGCAAGACTGAGGCCTTGTACACGGACACAGGTATTTTTTTTATAACCGTGACTTTTTTACGCGTTTTGGCCGTTCGTCCACACGGAAACGCAGTATCAGGTCACTGAACCCGAACATTTTTGAAAACCCCTGCCAGGGTGACAATACTCAGAAACTCCAGTGTTGTCGGGGTTTTTGCTTCTGATTAAGGCTTCTGATTGGCCAACATGGCTTTACGATTAGGGTTATATCACTGGTGTGGCTAGTATAGCATGCTCTTGAGAGCAAGTGATTACGTCTTTTTGCGTTTTCATGTAGGCAGAGATTTCTTTTAAACCGAGCATGTGTGGATGTAAAAATACCTGTGTCTGTGTGGTCTAGGTCTAAAGTCATATCTACTTGAACGGGGAAAGACAGATATTTCTAAAACCAATATCTTTGGTGACATCACTATTGTTGCAACAATACATTATTATTATTAGTGAATTAAAATGAAGTGGGTTTTGCAGTCCTATCATTCACTAAAATATATTGTTTCTGTAGACATTTGATTCTAGAATATGTTTAAATTCATGCATTTAAATGAAACATTGTCAAAATGTATCAAAAAGCAATGCCATTCAGCATATAGTAACTAATATCACAAACAATCCCAACAGTCTTATCCTTGAGGTCGGATGAGGTGTACAAATTTGACACTTAATAATGATCTCCCCATGTGAACGTCCAGTTTACTTGACAGCTGTCAGGTGTTTCTGTCACTGTGTGCTTGGTCAGCGGGTCCGATCAGTACAGCTCTATTACATTCACAGCTTTAGCTTGAAACACACTCGTCCTCCACTGCTAATGACACACAGTACGATTGGATGTCAACATGATTGATGTGGGTGTGAAGTGGGACGATCCAGGAGTCTCCTGCGCCATTATCTCATCAAATTATATTAAAGCTGTCTGATGAGTCGACTAATAGATGGTGAAGTTTTGGTATAGTCTTTTAAAGTGGGCAAATTATAACTCTAAACTAGGAAACTAGGTCAAGACAAATGAGTTATCTTTCTATTGAAGAATAAAATATTTGACAGTACATTCATATAATGAGCATTGGAAAATATGAGATGAAAACTCAGTGTATCATTTATATTTTTAGAAATGTTTTTTTTTCCTAAGAACTTTGGCAAAACTAGCTGCGTTTCCATTACCATTCAAATTGCGCAAATTGAAATGTGCCAAATGGAAACACGGCAAAAACTCCCGTATAGCGCAAACAGGTTTTAAAGCTCCTGTGAGGTGGTCAGGGAAAAAGGATTATATCGGAAAACTGCGATGGACACAGCTGTTTCACGATTGGTCGGATTCACCACATGACAACAATCACTTGTATTTCATGTTTATTTTCACGCCCTCAGTTCCACGAATGCTCACAAATCTGTATTTTTATAACAGTTAAAGCTATTTTCATGTAGTTGCAATGTTATATTGTGTCATCTTCATCAAAATAAAATGGATAAAAAACGTAGACCCCACTACATTGGTATTTAAATAATATATGCTTATGTTGGACTTTATTCCTGTAAACAAAGATGCTGTAAGCCTCTTAAGTTCCACTCATGCTCATACACGGACATTCAAAACAGTATAATTCACTTTTTATGTTGTTTACATCTTACAAATCATGTTTACTGCGATAAAGCAAGAAAACGGCACGTGATCAGCCATGCCTGACGTTAATGCAGCAAACTACAGGAACCATGGCGTGTCCGACTTCACGTCTCCGTTTTCAGCTCCTCCCTGCCTGCACGCGGCTAATCTTGGCGATCGGTTACATCCAGCCACAGCCAATGTCGTACACACCTAGTTTTTCCGCATTTACTTCTCACCTGACATGCGTAAAATTCACGTGATCATTCTTTAAATATGGCGAGGTATGTTTGGTTGAAGGACAATACAGAAGAGGTGTATTCGATCAAAATACCGAAAGAGTGATTCGGAAGTTGACTGCTTTGTATGCTTTCGAGTCACTCGCAAAATTATGTTTTATCCGCATTAACATCAGTTATTGGAAACACTGTCATTTTGCACATTTCGTCGACTTTTCGAAAATTAATTTGGGCAAATCTTTCATGGAACGCAGCTATTGTAAAGAAATGTTTAATCACCCTGATTTTTCTTTTGGCAATAATGTTTTTTGACTTCTGTGTTTCACTGCAGTCTATCCGGGAGGTGACGGGTTACGTGTTGGTGGCCCTAAACCAGTTTGATTATCTTCCTCTGGAGAACCTGCGGATCATCCGTGGAACCAAACTCTACGAGGGGCGTTACTCGCTGGCCATCTTTCTCAACTACAGGCGAGACGGAATATTCGGCCTCAGACAGCTCGGGCTGAAGAATTTGACAGGTATACTTAGCTAAATTGTGCCTGTTTTGCATTTAAACGGATAATAATTTAAGTTTGGGGAACAAAAGGGCCTTTCTTAGCCTAGCACTATAGCTTACATTCCCAGCCCTACCTGTACAAGGACATACCCAGCCGTTGGCTTAAAATGTTTGTTTTTCAACCCCAAAAACAACCCAGCGTTTTGGGTTGAAAAAACACAGAATAGGTTAAATTACAACCCAATGGGTGGGGTTTGTCCTTTTTTGACCCAATGCTGGGTTGAAAATAACCCAAATGATCCTAGTCAGACACATCGCTTCGTTACGTAATAGCAACAGGAAACAACAACAACAATGGCGGATTACATGCTTGTGTGCATGCTTCTGCTCCTTTGCTACTACGGGGAGCAACAAATGATATGGATGATATAAGGTTTATGTGCATGCTCCAAATCTTCTTCTCTAGTTTTGGTAAGTCTCTGTGGCAGAATTACAGCACCACATACTGGTCTGGCATGTATACTACATAAATTTGAGTAGTTTCAAAGGTTTCGCGTATGCAGATATTTCTTGAGACAACGCTGTGTTTACAGACTGAGAAAAGATTGAATAGGGAAAGTTCTGGCTTCGTGTGGCTGTGGCCTTCAAGAAAATTAGCGTAGCAATTGCTTGATGCATGTAAACACACATCTGCATGCAACTGTAACTCTTGTTTATCTTTTCAGCTGATTATATCTAAACGCATTACAGACACCATATGGTCAGCTTCGTTTTTCACTAAGCTGCCTCATAGTGACACATTCATTAGGCTCTATAAAGGTTTGAGATCATGGCTTCACCAAAATGGTTAGCTCCCACAAATGGTTGGATAGTGCAGATTAAGGGGTGGTATTATTAAAATAAGATCCCCTTATGACATCATAAAGGGAGCCACATTTCAATGACTGCATTTTTCAAGTGCTTGCAGAGAATGGTTTACCAAAACTAAGTTCCTGGGTGATATTTTTCACATTTTCTAGGTTGATAGAAGCACTAGGGACCCAATTATTGAACTTAAACATATATAGAAAAACTCAGATTTTCATTGTATGTCCCCTTTAAAGAAATGGTAGGCAGTGATCAAGATATTAAACAGGATCAGCCATCAGAATCCTTGTGAAGGCCCGGTCATCCCCTGATCCTCTAAGAAACTTAGAGGGATGGCAAGCAATGATCAAGATGTTCAAGATTGGCCACCAGGGATTCCCAGGGGGTGGGGTGAGAGAAAAAAGCCTGAGGGGGAGGTGAGCCTATTATAGAAACTCGTCTTAGGATGTCCAAATCCCCGCTGGGATGTATAAAGATATGGAGGGAAGCAAAAACAGATAAAGGAGTCAAAAAAGCAGGATGCGTGTGCAGTGGCTCAGAGGAAAACAACCAGAGGCGTGTTAATAGTTGTCTGGCTCGTGATGACTCATGGAGACCCAGAGGAGTCCGGCAGGTGGTGTGAGGGTACAACGGGTGATGAACAGGAACCAAACACCAACATGACCAGCATGCATCCCGCTTAACCAAGTTAGATGAATCATAAATAAAGCTTTGCTACTTTAATTGCTGATTGAATTATGAGACTTTAGCCTGGATGAACATCACTTTCACTTTCGAACCGATTTAGGTTTAGTAAAAACAAGAAGATACAAAAGTTCTCATTGGGGTAGGCTTTTTTAAAAAAGTACACTTTTGTACCTAAAAGGTACATATTGATACCTCAAAGGTACAAATGGTTCCCTTAGAGCAGGAGTGGGGAACCCTGGGTCCTGGAGGGCCACTGTCCTACAGAGTTTAGTTCTAACCCTAATCAAACACACCTGTTTAATTAGGGTTAGAACTAAACTCTGCAGGACAGCGGTCCTCCAGGACCAGGGTTCCCCAACCCTGCCTTAGAGGTCCCCAAAGGTACCAGTGGTGGCTGATGACTGCTCTTCCGAGGGGCGCAAATTCAAAATATGTGTTTAGAGTGTCATGTGTGTTGCTCTTGTTTTCAAAATGTGTGTTTGTTGCGTCATGTGAACAATGTGCATCATGTGTCTTGTCAAAATAAGTGCCTGCTGCACACACGCCAAAACTGTTTATGATAAAATTGACACTTACATTGCACTTACATAATAACATTAATCATGTACAATAATGATATGTTACCATAGACCACAAAACCACAAAGTCACATAGCCAAAATAGCCAAAAATACATTGTATGGTCAGAATGATTAATTTATTGATCATTAGGATATTAAATAAAGTAAATATCATGTTCCATGAAGATATTTTGTAAATGTCCTACTGTAAATATATAAAAAATGTATTTATCATTAGTAATATGTCTTGCTAAGGTCTTCATTTTGGACAACTCTAAGGGCCATTTTCTCAGTAATTTTTTGCACCCTCAGATAGTAGTATTTCGGCCAAATATGATCCAATCCTAATAAACCATACAGCAATGGAAAGCTTATTTATAAAGTCCATAAAAAATAAGACCCTTGACTGGTTTTATGGTCCAGGGTCACAGATAGGGTCAGTCGTGATTTTGTGTTGCCTCCAATGAAATAACAACGCTGACAGCTCATCTGAAGTGTTTTGCTAGAAGAAAATGCAAAGCTGCATCTTAATGTTGTTGTCACTATGAGAACTGTACAGTGTGTACGTGACCTTTGTTTCTGCGTAGGTTGATATCTCAGGATCTTGACTTTACCCTATTCATTCTTCAGACAGATTCTTTGCTTTTATCGGTTGGCAGTATGTAGATCCTTCAAAGACACCGATGAGTTCTTCACTTTCATGTTTTCTTTTCGCTTTTTTTATTGTGATGAGGTGGTCGCCCCGGCATCTTTAGAGCGGGTGTAAGGTTACAGGGGTCTTTGAGTGCTTAGTGGTTTGAGAATCCACACTACAATTTGACTGTCACAAGAAAGATTATATCAGGGTGAAAGGAGAAATATGAGGATGAAACAGCAGCGGTAAGAGACCGTTAGCCTTGAGTCACATTTGACATGTAACAAAATGCATAATTGCAACAATCTAACAATCTTAAAGTTGAAGTGTTTTTCTTTCAATGATAAAATGTTCATCCTACAGTAAATAGTTTAAAGATTATGCAGACTTTAAGTGACCTTGCATGACTTCTGTATTTAGTAGTTGTTTTGTAGAGCTTATTAATATTTGTGTTAAACTATAAGTATAAAATTACTTTGGTTTCCTATCGAAGTATGTCAGTGAGAAATCTGCATTTGAACCATTAGTCTAGCTTTTATTAAACTCGAGAGCATGCAAAGCATCAAACAATACAAGGATGTACTTGAAAATCTAAATGGTCCCTGACATCGTGTTTCAACCCAGCATTGCGGAAAGTTTTTAATGGCTCCGCAACCCTTCATAAAACACAAAAGTATATACTTCATAACTCCCATTTCAGCAAGAAAAGGCACACTTATTGGAAACCGGCAAATCTGAGGTAGTGTTACAATCTTCTAGCTTTAAGGTAACTTAAATTTCTTGCCTCGGTTTTTGAATCACATTGTTTCATTTTTACATCCCTTCGGCTTTGTTAGTATGGTGTGATTCTGCAGCAGGAGCCACGATTGTGCAATTTTAGATATGAGTCTTAAGAGATTAAAGTTTCTCAGGCCCTTGAGATATTCTGCACTTTGGTGATGAATGGATGCTTTGATTACAGCATCACTGTTTTCATGTGCTGGCTTCTCCACACATCTCTGCGAGATGATCAATAGCTTTCATAAACAACTTATGGTACAATATTGGTCGTAATCTTATTTTCTACAGTCCTCCTATCAGTGTTCCCTTGTTTTTGGGTACTGTCTCGCAGTTGACCTCTGCTTTAACCACTGCCTTAGTGAAAGCCACTTTTATCGAAGGCAGAATAATTTCGGCCATAATTTACCCCAATTTTCCCCTACCAAGAATCTTGGACCTTGCTCGGTTTCGATTTTCAGCTTAGATTAAGCATGCTTGATGTAGGATTTTAAATTGGGAGGATTACATCAGTACTTTCACAATAGCCAATGATAAAGAGGTGAATGACAGATCTGCGAAACATATTATTATTATAATTATTATAATTATTATTATTATTAATCATAATCATAATAATAATACAATTATTATTATGATTATAAAATATTATAAATAAATGTTACCATACTTAACAAAAGTTACCACAAATGGACAATAGTTTTGGTCCAGTAAGCATAGTTTAACCGATGTTCGGCTCACACATGTTTGATGTTTACATGCTTGATGTAGGATTTTTATGTCAGTACTTTAACAATAGTTAATGAGACAGAGGTGAATGACAGATCTTTTAAAATAACAACTGTGAAACATATTAATAATAATAATAATAATAATAATAATAATATTTTTTGCCTAATAATAATAATATTTAATAATAATAATAATAGTATGTTTCACAGTTGTTATTTTAAAAGATCTGCCATTAACAGATCCTGTCCTGTAATAATAATAATAATAATAATAATAATTATTATTATTATTATTATTATTATTATTGTTATTATTATATTTATTATTATTATTATTATTATTATAAAGTAATAATAATAATGATCGAATTATTATTATTATAATAAAATATTATAAATGAATGTTACTATATTTAACAAAAGTTACCACAAGTGAACCATAGTTGTGTTCCAGTAAGCATAGTTTAACCGGTGTTTGGCTTATGCATGTTTGATGTATACATGCTTGAAGTAGGATTTTAAATCGGGATGATATTGAATAACAAATAATAATAAAATGTAATAAAAAAATAATTATTTTAATAATAAATAATCTTAAAATTGGTTATTTAAACAATTCTTACCACAAATTAACCATAGTTTTGGTACAGATATGGTTCAGTGGTAAAAGTAATTAATATGCCAAAAATCAAAGCTACTCTACAACAGTTTTACTAAAATAAAACCAGATAATGGATAAATAAATAAAATAACAAATTTAGTCATGAATCATGAGATGCAAACAGAAATTTCATGGATAAATTCAACTTCTGTATTGTACAATGAAAAAATCCTAATCCACAATATCATGTCTGAAGACATATTGTCCCAGCTTTCAAATAAGATTATGCAAGTGTTTTAGATTCCTGTCATGAAGTGAGTGTTATTTTTCGCATTTTTGTTAAATCCTGTTGAGTTTGCTCCCTAAAGCCCCGGCGTCGTGTTCCTTGCCACATTTGCTGAATCCACAACTCTGCGTTGACTAATTTATTCATTATGTTACACAAACATCATTCTAACCTAACAGTTTGCACCCTCATATGTATGCCTGTTCACATCCCCAGCGGTTGTGTATTAATTCGATAGCCTTGATGTGAAGCGTACTCTCGCTCGCCCCCACCGAGGCTCCTGGGTCGGTCTGTCCAGATCTCAGCACACAGCCTTGGCCGCTCACTTAATGATCATTTCTTGCTTCTGAGCTGCTGCTGTCCGTGAACCCAAGGTTGAGTCTGATTGGATGGCCTGGTTTGATCCAGCTGGGCCCTCTGTATTGTTCAGACTTACAAGAAAACCGTCTTGCAGACAAGTTTTGATGCTTTTCAGATTTGAGGACATGCTGTTTGCACACGTACACTTGAGAGCTTCTAAAATTGTGGAGTTTCTTGAGTTTTCAAGGCAGATGTACAGTATGTAATGCCACTGTCTGTAATGATGTAATTGGAATTCAATTCATTTGACATTTGTTTTCTGCAGTGCTTTGCAACAATTTCGGATTTACAGCAAATACTTATTACCACAGACAGTACAGACATATATACAGTAAAAGGGGGTTATACAATAAATGTACATTGTATTATTGCAAAATACATGCAGAATAGCAATACCAAATTTAAAATTACAACAAGCAAGCGTGTGTATTAGGATTTTTTCAAATTCACTAAATAAGTTTTTTATTTTGTGAATGATGATTGAATGCACAGTATTAATTTTTTTAGCATATTGTAACTTTACCTATTTCAAAATTTGAGATTTTATTCATCACACACGTGCACAACATGCATACACATTCATATTAGTTACATATAACTTGTGAATTAAATAAAATCTGGCAAAGATTAAAGACTGTTGAAAATATAGTATAAGATAAAACTAGAATATATGATAAAAGTATCAAATGAAAAAGTTGGACTCTACCTAAATAAAATTACTTTAATTGGTAACACATACAATTTTGCATTTTAAAACATGTGTTATTTATTTTATTTTATTTTTTCAAAATAATTGTTTGCACTTTAAGTGAAAATGTAAGATAATAAAATTGAATATAATTTGTAACACCTAAAAAATGTAAGCTTTTCGAACTTAACATTTTCACTTGAAGTTCACTTAAATTTTTTAAGTGTTACCGATTTAAGTGTTTTTTTTTAAGTAGATCCTACACTGTAAAAAATGCAACATGAAGTTAAAACAAATAAGTCAATTTAATCTACTATTTTAAGTTTTGACCTGAGAATAGTTGATATAACTTATAAAAACTACGCTGTAAAACACAATTTTAACTTATGTCAACTTTTTTAAGCCAAAACTTAAAATAGTAGATTGAATTGACTTGCAAAACCAAGTTGTTTTAACTTAGTGCTGCATATTTTTTACAGTGCATATTTGAAGTTGTTTAACTTAATTTTTCAAGTTAAAGTATCATAAAAATATATGTTGTTTTGACAAAAATGCTGTATTTTTTACAGTGTATAGATTGTGCAAAATATTTTATAGTGTAAGAAAAAAACTACGTTTTGTCACGGTTCTCCAAATTCTCAATTCGATTACATTTTCGATTCTAAGGCCACGGTTCGGTTCTCAATTGCATCGACGGTTCCATTTTTTATTCAAAGTTCGAGGTTGTGACTTATCCCCATATACAATAAATAAATTCTGCTCTTGCTTATTTAATGTTTGTTTTTAACTCTGAATTCTGTTTGATGTTGACTTTTAAAAAGGATGAAACCTGACAGTTAATAGTAAATCTTGTGCTTTCACTGACTAGAGATATCTGATCTGAGCTTTTTTCAAGGCTGCATAAGAGATTTGCATTATATAAGACTTCCTTTACAACTACTCCATCCATCAACAAGCAAATGCGCCAAAGCCGAAGGAAAAACAAGAAAATGCATTAGAGATGTCTTTCTTGCTTTTTAAACAGAACATCTAAGCCAATAAAGCGCTCCCATTTTGCAGTTCAGTGTCTGTTTTAGCATATCTATATACTGTAGTGCGTAGCTGAAATAAAGCACATGCATATTTATCTTTCCAAAGCTGTCACCACTCACCCTTAAAAATGATATTTATAAGTACTTTGATTTTATTTCCAAAGCTATTGTAATAATATTACTTCTTGAATATGAAATTATGTTGGCAAATTTTGTTTTTCCAACCATCAGTCAAGAACAATAGGGGGACGGGAGGAGTGCATTGTGGGTAATAATTGGTTTGCCTCTGAATCTCGAGAAAAAACAAAGGCTGTTCATTGGAGCCGAATGTGATTAAAACAACCCTCCGAGGATTTCCTGCAGTGGGCATATAAAAAGATCTCTTGACTCAATTCTGCTGGCAAATTGCATTATGGGTGTTTTTTCTGTAGTCCCCATTGTTCCTTTGAACCTCTTATGCCCAACACATAGTTTCACTGTTTGATATTTAACATGTTGTCACTGTACACTGTGAAATGAGGAAATTGTCTTCAAATTAAAAACAGTGAGCGGTGTCATTTATTATCAAGGTAACATTGACAGATTGTGCAGGGCTCAGTGGGTAGCAAGGTGGCCTTTTTGTGTGGAGTTTGCATGTTGTCCCTGTGTTAGCAGGGCTTAACTCTGGGTACTCCGGTTTCCTCCCACATGTCAAAAACATGCATTGGAGATGCCAAATTGCCCTTCCCCAACCTGTGTATGGATCAACTCGTGTGTATCAACGTTTAGATGGATTAATCAGTTCCTGCCATAAATATAACCATAAATGCTGGAATGAAAGAATGAAACCGACTTCAAACATACCAGCTCCTGTGATTCAATTACCTTTCGCAAATCCTGAAAAGAATAGAAAATCAATGTGAGTGGCACCTGTGAGCTGGTTCTTACAGGGCTCTGTTAGCATATACTCTGTGTGATGGCAGCCATATCACCACTCCGCCGACCGTCCCAGTCCATCCTCATGAGACCACGCTGTTGTTGTTCTGCTGGGTGTGATTTCTGGGCTATCACCACAAACCAAACTCCCCTCCCCTTGTGACTGAATAATGAGACGAGTCGGGAATGTAGACGGGCGGCTGAATGATGGAGAGCAGCAGCGATGAAGGGCTGTGGAACGTGATGCTACTCTGAAGAGGATATTAACGGAAATGGTACTAAGCAAGCGTGAGACTGGAGAGGGGAAATTACATTAGCATTTACTTTATATAAATGGGGTGACTCCAAACATCTCTCATTTTTATTATGCACAGAGACCATCTTTTTGAGCAGCCGTTTTGGGCTCTGTTGATAGTCTATGAAAATATAATAAGGAATTGCAAAGTAGCTTCCCAATACTCGGCAGTCAATCGTGCTGTTTTCAAAGTAGGTAAACGTGTTTCGCTTGCTGGTTCGAGTCTTGTAAGGAATAAGCCATGACCCCTAAGCAAAGCACTTAACCATTTTATTAAAGAAGATTGAAAGACCCATCGATAGCCGTTTAGCAAACGTTTTCAATACAGGACTCTAAACGTAAAACAATTATTAAGGGGTCTGGGTTTTGGCTGCCATGTTGGTAATGTAGATGCCACAAAAGACCACTCTGGGTGGCAAAAGACAGCAACTGATATACAGTATGTCTAAAACATTGTATTACCATGGTACTGTACACTTCCAAAAATAGATAGGATTCCCAGATAGCAAGCCACCACTGAAACAATGTTAAAAATTGTTGATTGAATCAATATCATGTTTGCACCCTAATAATATTGAAATTTTTTGTCATTTTAACAAACAAATATTATGGTGATCAGTGTTTGCTTTAGTTGGGCCCTTGACTCTTATGTTTTAATGTAAAATTTTCTTTGGTTGTTGAAGCAGTGTTTTAGAAATACATCTGCTATTGAAAACAACAACAACTTAGGTCCAATGTGATCAAGTAATTTAAGTGTTTTAGATTTACATAAAAAATATTTGTTAACTGTGTTAAAGGGGTCATAGTGTGAAAATCTGACTTTTTCCCATGTTTAAGTGCTATAATTGGGTCCTCAGTGCTTCTATCAACCTGAAAATGAACAACCCAGTATCTTTCAGATTTCTACCTGTTTTGTGACATAGGTAGCGAGTCTTACTACAATAATACCGCCCCTTAATCTGCACTATCCAGCCATGGCACTGCCATTTAAGGGTTTGCTTTTATCATCTCATTTGCATTTTAAAGGACACACCCAATACCGTATTTTTGCTCACACCTACAAAATGGCAATTTAAACCTGCTATAGTAAATTATCTTTGGGTTTGAGTTAAAAATTCACATATGTACTCTGGGGACACCAAAGATTTATTTTACATCTTAAAAAAGTCTTCTTTAAACAACATTTCCATGTAATGTATCTTGTGTACAGTCAAAAAAAGACTGTATAAATCGAAAGGTATCTATTGTTTATGACAAAAAAAGTCAGGTTTAATATGCTGCTCTACTCATCGAATTTTACCAAAAACATTTTCTCCTGAGATAACCGGCCACAAAAGATTTATGTCCAAACTCAATCTATTTGACTGTCTTCTTCTGCAGAGCAGATGCACATGTTTTAATGCCAACAAAAGCTCAAAACATGAAGATACGGAGCTGGCACTCTGAAAGACGCCGAAAACAAAGCAATCTTTTACAAAGTTTGAACAGCTGTTAGTTATTTATTTATTTTTGTTCCCTCACATATTATTTCTGTTACAGGGACAATGCATCATATTTGTCACAGCGATTCACTGTAAAGTAATAACATTTAAGATGGCTGAAATTTAATCAGAGGCCTTCAACGCAATTACAGTTATCCGCGAGGAGGTCTTCCCCCGCGCAGTCTGCGCTCTTACATTTGTCATGCAAAACAATCTCTTCACTGCTGTCAGAGAAACTAATGGAAAACATTGGAATTTCTTTCACAGTTTCGTGTAATGACAAATTTCCATCTTTTAGCAAAAGAAGGATATTTTTGTCGCATTTGTCGGAAAATGGGGGTACTGCTTTTGGTATGAAAATGTGTTTATATATGTATGTATGTATGTATGTGTTAAAGGAGCAAACTCCTTTAAGTGCATGAAAAACGATTGTGAAACAACTGTGAATCACATTCAAACTTGTGTCCCCTGAATACTTGGAACTGAATACAACCCAAATGGGGCAGCGACATGCATAACAGCTCCCCCTAATGTGTGGTCCAGTTTATTTATTTTTTTCAAATTCCGAGTTTCATCATTTGTAATGTTGCATCTTTAGTGATTTTGCAACTGTTAACTATGTCTAGTCCTAATAAGTGGATTTTCTTAGAAGTGGAGTTTTTTTGCCAAAAACACTTGCATGCATTTAGAGGATTTTGCAGTAAAATATAGTCAAATTTGTTAAATACCACTGAAATGACTTACAATCACTGATTAATATTCTTTTTCATTTCCATTAATGCCAAATTACTGAATCTAAATATTAAATCCTGATGCTTATTTACAACAACAACAAAAAAAAAACATGTCAGACTCTTCATTATACTAACACAGTGTTATTATTCATGTAGGTTTATACCTGATGTTAATGCAGTATTTCAGATTGCATGCCCTCAATGCCCTCATTTGTTGCAGCATTCATAGCTGTGGCCACTCACACTACAGATGTGAGTGCCATCCTTTAATTTACTCCTCATTGTTGAACAGTAGAACCATGTTGTTGTGTCTTGTGCTTTTAGTCAAGCTTTGTTCGGGATTTCTTAGAATTCAACTGAATCAGACTACGAATACACCGTGATGTTACTCTGCAGAAGGAAACAAGTTTACCAAAGCATTATTTCTGTGTTACAGACATTCGAAATAGAAATGGTATCTGAGCTGATTGTGTAAGTTACTGAACAGAAAATGTTCAAACTTTTAAGACTGCATTCTAATAAAATGTGTAAAGATCACATTTAATGTGCTGTACCTTATAGCTAGGGTTAGAGAATTCAAATAAAAAAACCTAATGATTTTTAGATTTTCGCTTGGCAGATTATAATATAAATTGATGAAGGGAATCAAGCATTTTCTATACACCAGAATATCAACTCCTTTAAAGGAACAGTATGTAAAAAATGTATATCAATTAATCATAAAATGGCCCTGATATGTCACTAGACATTAAGAAATCATTTTCATTTCAAATACTTATATCACTGACAACAGTGGTCTGGCCCGGATATTGTCATTTAAAAAGTGGAGTTGCAGCCCTCAACTGATGTTTATGTTGTCATTTTGTGTATTGGCCACTAGTTGCGTGATTGCAGTACCAGTTTTAGCCACAAGTTTTGTGATTGCAACACCAGTTTTGGCCACAATCCTACATACTGTTGCTTTAAGGTGGACTCTTTTATTATAAAACATGTGTCTGATATGGCTACTGCATAACAAGGCATGATGTACAGACAGCTACAATAACAAATCCCAGATATCAACAAACATTGAAACAATGTTAACAATTGTTGATTTGTCAATGTTAATCCAATTGAATTAATATCAGGCTTACACCCTCTATTAATATTGAAAAAAACAAAACAATAAATAACATGGTGATCAGTGTTTGCTTTAGTTAAGCTCTTGACTTTCACTAAGTTAAATCTTTCTTTTCTCATTGTTTGTATGTGTTTATGTAGAAACAGATGTGCATTGGAAAATAAATATGTGTTTCAAAGTTAAGCTAAAATTGGTTGTTTTTTATGCAGATGTCAAGATGAAATTAAATTAAGCTGCTTTACATGATGAAAAAAAAATGCTGACACATTCTGACATCATCACCCATTCTACAGATCTTAACAATGGTGACAATCATCAAAAAAAAAAAAAATCAGATAATAATTTTTACACATCATTAACACTGTGTGAACACACAAAAAAACATTATTTAGGTAAATCTACAACAATTAAAATACTTGATCACATTAGACTTTAGTTTTCTTTGCAGTGGCAGATGTATCTTAAAACACTGCTACAACAGCCATAGAAAACTTAAAATTAAAACACAGGTCCTAACTAAAGCAAAAACTGATCACCATAATGGTGGTTTGTTAAAATGTCAATGTTTTTTTCAGTATTAATGGAGGGTGCAAACGTGATATTGATTAAATGGGATTAACATTGACAAATTAAGAATTTTTAACATTGTTTTAATGGTTGCTTGCTATCTGGGATACTACCATAAAATAAAAAATAACTCTTTTAGATGCATTAGAAACAGCTGATTGTTCATTGGAATACACCCATGAGCCTACCGTATGTGTATGTGTGTGTTTGGATGTGTATCAACTCATATTTTCTTCCAGACGTTCTCATTGTTTTTGGGAAACATGGTACAATACAAGCAGCCAACCATGCAAGGTGTCTAATACTTGCTTTCACTCTCACAGACAGGAGTTTGGCACTGGAGAAAGACAGACAGGCTGATCGTGATAAAACCTCATCATTTACAAATGCCAATCGTGGATGCACTTAAATAAAATCTATTCTTAATCTTAATTACATGCAGAGAATGAGACGGGCAAATTGAACTGTCTGGCCTCATATCTCTGCTCATGTAACTCGCACATGCTCACAAGCGTGACACATTATAAACATCTGAATGATGCTGGAGCAAAACTTTTTGTTTAACAGAAATATACATTTTTGAAATAAATGAACTATACGCCCATACTGCATCATTCTAAACATGTTCTGTTGTAATGGATATGTCAGACTGAGCTCGAGTGTATTAAGTTCTGTATGATAAAATACTGTCATGCTTATAATCACACACAATAAGCTATTCTGCTGATATTCAAAGATTTAACATTCAAGAATGCCATTGCATAACAAAATATCATGCACATTCATTTATTATTAATTTTATTTAACTAAGTTGTAGCAATCAGCACGAAGAGGTGCCTATAAATAGCCGTCCTAACTTCTGTCCCAAGACAGAGCAGCATTTTGCAGCCATCTCTCCTCCACCCCATCACCTCACTTTTAGTTAGTTTCAAAGTTTAAAAAGGGGGAAGAACTCTGAGTTTGGGCTAAAATTCTGAGCCCCCCACTCGGACAGAACACCAAATATGCTTTATCTCATTCCCTATCGATTACATTTTCTGGGTTGATAGAAGCACTAGGGACCCAATTATAGCACTTAAACATGGAAAAAGTCAAATTTTCACATTATGACCCCCTTAAAGGCAATATCAGATTCTTTTGCTTATTTATTTAACTTTCAGATAATCTGTAAATCTCAGTTTCAAAAAATTGACCCTTATGAAAAAAGCATCTTATTAGTTGATATTTTTCATTAATGTGAGTCTGAATACTTTTTGTGGAAACTTTGTTTACATTTACATTATTATTATCACCTTTATTCAAAGCAATTTACAAAGGAACATGAGGAGAAATTACTACATTTAATTTTTTTACATAATTGTTTAATTGTTCCAAAGCAGTTTTACGCTAAAAGTCATCTGCTGGGTATATCAGTGATGGGAGGCCAGTCAATCTGAGCTTCAAAATAAGAGTCCAACGACATTTTTTTTTTTTACTTAATGTTTATTAGTTTTTAACAAAAATAACATACACATTAACACATATAAAGGGAGAAAAAAACAGACATAAAAAAATAATAGAAAAAATACATAATAAAAAATAAAAATAAAAAATAAATAAATAAAAATGACATTTAGAAATATGACAATACCATATGATCTATAAACTGATTTTTATTTTTTAACAGAAATCTTGAATGGAGGTGTGTATGTGGATCAGAACAAGTTCTTGTGCCACGCTGACACAATCCACTGGCATGACATCATCAAGAACCCACGGTCTGAACTTCTGGTGGTTCCTGCCAACAACAGTGGAAACACATGTGAGTACATCCCTTGATGTACAGTGGTGGCCATTTGCAGCAATTACAGCTGCACATCTCTCTGGCCAAATGCTTTCCTTTGAATGTACAAGTGCAGTTTATTCTCCAACTCACCCCAAATTTGCTCAATGGGGTTGAGGTCTTTGAGGTGGCCATAAGGACCCCGGTTTCTACAAAGTCATCATTATGCTCTATAAACCATTGTACAGAACCATCATAAGGAGCTTTATGGCATTTAGTTTCTGAATTTAAAATAATTTTTAAATGATCTTAGTTGGTCATTATTATATAGTTATTGTAAAAAGCACAGAATTTCATAAATGATTCTTCCGGGTTCCTTCCACAGGCAGAAGATGTCACAGATCATGTAATGGACGATGTTGGGGTCACCAGGAGGATCAGTGCCAAAGCTGTGAGTCTCAATCCCTGAACTAAATCCTCTCTCTGTCACGGTTTTCCTTGACGTGGACCATAACATAGCTCAGACAGTGCTCTTGGAAGAATTAGAAAATAAATGTTTGAGTTCATATTAAACTGTTACAGATTGAGACATTGCAGACTGTTCATGTGTTCTGAAACACGTTGGAAATCCCAGACATCAGGTGTTTGTTCTCATTGTAGTTATGAATGTTCAGTTTTGACAGAGTTTCTAATAAAAGGAAAAAGTCTGCAGTTTGGTTTAGTCAGTTTTAGCCTGCGGGCAGGTAGGTGTGCTCATTAACTGGTGGGAGGGATGTCTGTATCAGGGTATCTCCTGTATCTCCTCTCTGTGACCTGCTGGCGACATAGCACATAGTGTGGGTGGTAATTCTAGAAAAATGCAAAAACAAGGACGAGACAGAGAAAGACAGAGTGTTAAAATGATGGACTTAAGCCCAGAGTCGAACATAAAGCCTTTCAAAGCATAGTAATGCATCTCCTGGGCTACATACTACATTGTCCTCTACGCGCGACCAAAATGTTAAAAGTAGAAGTGGTTACAAAAATCTGGGTAAATTAACACTGCTAAGTGTTTATGTAGGTCCATACTACAGAGTGTTAAAAGTAACACTGAAGAAATTTATGACTTTATCCTCTCTATCACCATATCTGTTTGAAACCTAAAACTTAAACTTACTTAAATTATTTGTAGAGTTATTTATTATCTTAGGTTTAGAAGTTGGCTTTGTTTTATTTAAAGTCATTGTAGTGATCCGTGTTTGTTTTAGCCAGACTCTTGATTTTTAGCTTGATCGTTTTTTTCTGGCTGCTATAACTTTGTGTGTTTAAAATATATTTGTTATGGGGAAGAAGAGACAATGTTGCAGTGTTGCATTTCTATTATATTGGTTTATACACTGTGTACAGGTGTGTACTATTCTGATGACAAAATTGGTGTCGTGCGCACTGTATGTGAACCTTTGAGTGTGCATAGAAATTGAACTATAGACATAACTAAGACATTTCATACTAAGTGAAAAGTTTAATGTAACATACTTCACTGTTTAGTGTGTATGATGTGTTTGACGTGTGTTTTGAAGGAAATTTCACACAGAACCGTACTTGACTAACTTTGCTGTCATGAAATCAGTTGCGGATAAAAATGCTTATATTAGACATAAAACAATAATGAGACCCACACCTAACACCATCCTTAAACCCAACTTTACATGAGCGAAATTGTACAGAACATGATTGTACAAAAACTTTGATTGTATGAATTTATAGGAATAAGAAATCTTGTACAATACGTACGAATTGCCATGATTGTGTCAGTTACGAAGAACATACAAGTATATTTTATTTAAAAAAATGTGAATACGCATAGATTATGGTCCCCATGTCTTTCCCACAATTAACTTGTGTTTTCTTTCTTGTCTCTTGCATTTATAAAAATACAGTAACAAAGACGGTATGTGCAGAACAATGTGATGGGCGATGTTATGGTCCGTACGTCAGTAACTGTTGTCATCGCGAATGTGCAGGCGGCTGCTTCGGACCCAAAGACACGGACTGCTTCGTATGTTAATTCTTTATACATGGTTTTCTTATTCTAATATTTTGCTATAAACCCAAAAATGTTCAGCAAATCTGTTATGATAGTGGACAGCAGGAAAAATAATGCTAGACGATAACAATAATGTGCAGATTAGCATATAATTGTGCAGAGTTTATAAAATAAATTGCCTTATTTATTCTTATAAGGAATAAAAATGTTTTTTTATTTTTGGTGTTGACATTAAATCTTTATATTTTGGCAAAATTTATCTGTAAAATAAAAAAATAGCAAGATGTGCGTTCATTTTCTATTACAATAAAATAAAATGTAACAATTAAAATTATAATAATTATAATATTATAATTGCAGTAAATCAGTTAATATTTTATAGCTTTTTTTAAGTACTAGTTACAAATTTGGTACTCTGGGTTGGCAAAATTGGGATCCTGAAACAAAACTAGTTGGAAAGCACTGATCTACCACGTGCTTACACAATTGTACTCTATTCATCAGGCTTGTACAAATTTCAATGACAGTGGAGCCTGTGTGACACAATGTCCTCAACCATTCGTCTACAATCCAACAACCTTCCAGCTTGAGCACAATCCTAAAGCCAAATACACATACGGAGCCTTCTGTGTCAAAAAATGCCCACGTGAGTGAAAACGCTTGGTTCTGATACCAATTAAACAGGTCATTTATTGAGATATTATCTTGATTGCTGTTGTATCACTCTTTCATTAACTTTTATTAATCTCTGCAGATAACTTTGTGGTGGATCACAGCTCATGTGTTCGAGCCTGTCCAAGCAACAAGATGGAAGTCGAGGAGAATCAAATCAAGATGTGCATCCCATGCACGGACATCTGTCCAAAAGGTTAGTGATGTCACTAGATACTAAAGTTCCTCGATGTGTACTTCCATTTGAAGTCATTATGTCTTGTTATTATCTTTATAAGTACCCTTATGATACACGAAGTCCATAAATCATAGCTGGTCGCCAGCATACAGTACGTTGTGTTGTGGATGCTGGTGTGGATGAAAGGGAATAGAAAGCCAAATACTGATATTAAAGCCAGAAATTCTAAGATAAAACAAAGTCTGATGTACATATGTACATACCTTATAGTATGATTCATAAATGTAATTATGAAAGTTTTTTATTTTTTAATAGAGAAAAGATTAATGAGGGATTGTCACAAAATAGGCAGAAATTATTATTGTCCCAGACACCAAACTGGGTCATATCATTTAATCTTCATGACTCACATTTAATTATAATTTGGCCAAAATTTGAAGGGAAAAGGATTTAAATCATCCTTTCTCTTTTCAGTAAAATTAAATCAGAACTAGGTGTCAGCTCATTTATCAATTAAGAAATGCACATCAAACAGCCTTTAGAAATATATCAGATATGCTCTAGGATTTGAAGGCAGACACAAAGTAACTCAAACAAAGGTAAAACATGTACTGTATGTTTTTACACTTAATAATAATGCTTAATAATAATGATGCTTTACAATCCCATATTAGAACATGTATTGTTTGTGTCCAGAGCGTGATGGTGTTTTATAACGTGTATTGTTTGTGTTCATTGCACGATGGTGTTTTATAACGTGCATTGTTTGTATTCAGTGCATGCATGATGGTGTTTTGTAATGTATATTGTTTGTGTTCGATGTGCAATGATGTTTTATAGCATGCATTGTTTGTGTTCATTGCACGGTGGTGTTTCATAACCTGTATTGCTTGTGTTCGTTGCATGGTGGTGTTTTATAATAATAATCCATTAATATTGACACAAATATTGACATTTCAATCAACCACCATTATAGTGATCAGTGTTTGCTTTAGTTGGACACTTGACTCTTGTGTTTTAATGTTAAGTTTTCTTTGGCTGTTGAAGCAGTGTTTTAAAATTCATCTGCTATTAAAAAACTAAGATCTAATGTGATTAATTCATTGAATTGTTGTAGATTTGCTGGGTATCAACATAGTACTAAACTAATCCATGGCTACCAGCATGTATTTCAATTGATCGTTGAATTTTATCTGAATTAGTTTGATGATTGTCACCATTGTTGAGATATGTAAGAAGAGTGATGTCTGAATGTGTCAGTATTTTTTCCGTTATCTTGTCACAGTGCATTTACACACCAGAACAATTATTAATTGATCATAATCCTTATGTTAAGCAGCTCAATTTTATCACATCTTGACACCTTCATTTCCAGTGCACCTGTGTTTCTACTTAAACACATACAAACACTGAGAAAAGAAAGATTTAACTAAGTGAAAGTCAAAAGTCATGGGCTTAAAGGAATAGTCTACCCATTTGCCATATTAAACTATGTAATTACCTCAACCTAGACGAATTAATACATACCTATCTTTTTTCAATGCGTGCACTATAAAGCGTGTTGTGAATGTGTTAGCATTTAGCCTAGCCCCATTCATTCCTATTGTACCAAAAAAAGTTTTATTTTGTGGCACCAAACTTACTGGTATAACTCCTCATGTAACAGTCTTTAAATAGGGAAAACACGGAAGTGTTGAGTGACTTCCCTGTTTGGTACCATAGGAATGAATGGTGCTAGGCTAAATGCTAGGTAATAACATAGTTTAATATGGCAAAAGGGTAGACTATTCCTTTAACCAAAGCAAACACTGATCACCATAATGGTGGTTTATTGAAATTTCAATATTATTGGAGGGTGAAATCGTGATATTGATTAAATGGTATTAACGTTGACAAATCAATCAATATTTTTTTACATTGTTTCAATGGTTGCTTGCTATCTGGGTTGTTTGTGTTCGGCGCACGTTGTTAAGTGCACGTTGGTATTTTGTAACATGTACTGTATTGTTTGTGTTTAGTGTGTGATGGTATAGGTACTGGGAGTCTTCAAATGGCTCAAACTGTAGATTCCAGCAACATTGACAAGTTTGTCAATTGCACCAAGATCAATGGTAACCTCATCTTCCTCATCACAGGCATCAAAGGGTGAGTCCAACTCTTTCTGCTTGATATAATATCATTATAAACTTTAACTTAATTTCCTAAAAATGTACTGAGGTCATCTTGCTATGTGAAAGTCTGTGGTACAGTGACTGTCAAGTGTGGCCAATATTTGTATTCCACACTTGTGATACAGATTTGTTTTTATTTAGGGTAACAGTGCAAACAAGAAAAATCCCATTGAATCTGACATTTTCAACACCAATCTGGACCACATTTATATAATAAATGTGATTGAGTTTTGCAATGTGTCTTTAGTATAAATCTGTGTAGTGTTAGTGTTGTGTTGTGTCTGTCTGCCTGTCTCACTGCCTGTCTATCTGTCTAAGACCCTCCACCCCTTGATGCCTGACTTCTGGGTTTGTTTTATAATAGTGATATGTTTCACGGTATTGGAGCTCTAGATCCCGATCGACTGAATGTATTCCGCACTGTAAGAGAAATCACAGGTAAGCAATATCTATTCATCATACGAAAACCCATTAAACTCAGCTAGCGTTGTGTAAAACCATTAACTTTCTTTATTTCTTTACATAATAACTGTTACCCTTTTAGTCAGGGAATGTTCTTTGTCAAGGACTTATATAGTATGCAATATTTATTTATTTATAGAGCCTCAGCAGAATGAACAATGACTGTGTTAAAAGCCTTTTGTCACTTAAAATGTGGTCTTAAGATTGTGCCAAATAGCTAATGGAGTGTAGTGGCAAAGTAACATTTTCATAATAAAATCTCACACAATAAAAACCATGATTAATGCTCTTTTGAGCATTGCTGACGACCTATGGACCTATCCGAGAAAACGGAATTGATAATTAAACAATGTGCGTCTAAAGAAATCATGCTCGGTGATAATGAAATTGGCTCTTTTAATTAGCGCAAGCGCTTTCCGTAACATACTTTCATTTGGGTGTAATGGGTTTATTTGGTACTGTCAGATTGACTGTGATATTTTATAGTACTCACTGGACTTGTTGTAATATCCTGACACCGTGTCTGCTGTTATTGTTCAGTTGCTCTGTACTCTGAGAGGTTTTGTCTGAATGTTTGATTTGTTTTATTAGGTTTCCTGAACATCCAGTCTTGGCCGGAAAACATGACAGATCTTGGAGTTTTCTCAAACCTTGCCACAATTGGAGGACGGTCTCTTTATAGGTTAAACTCACAGAAGTCATTTACATTTAACATTTATGCATTCAGCAGACACTTTTATTTAAAGCAGTCATTTTAGTTTTCCTACGAGCTTTTGTCATTTTCTTATCTTTTAACTTTTTCATAATAATATTCATAATTTTATTTAAGTTTTAGTTTAGTTTACTAATAATTTGAAAAAGCTTTAATAGTTACATTTTGAGGTAACTTTGCTATCAGCTTTTGTCATTTTATTTTTTTATACTAATATTGCTAATTTTAGTTTTATTAAAGTTTTAGTTTAGTTTGCTAATAAATTGAATAAGCTTTTATTTAAACATTTAGTTTTCATGTTCATTTTAGTTTATTTTTTAAGTGACTTTGCTATGAGTTTTTGTCATTTCAATAGCTTTTTATAATTTTTTCCAAGCTAATATTGCTCATTTAAGTTAAATGTATTTTTTAGTTTTAGATTTTGTTTCAGTTAATATTTTTATAAACTTTTTATATTTTAACATCTTTTTTAACAGACATTTTTATAATAGTTTATAGTTGAATAAGCTTTTATTTAAACATTTTTAGTTTTCATGTTCATTTTAGTTTATTTTTTAAGTAACTTATATGAGTTTTTGTCATTTCAATAGCTTTTAATATTTTTTCCAAGCTAATATTGCTCATTTAAGTTAAATGTATTTTTTAGTTTTTGTTTTTGTTTCAGTTAATATTTTTATAAACTTTTTATATTTTAACATCTTTTTTAACAGACATTTTTAATAGTTTATAGTTGAATAAGCTTTTATTTAAACATTTTTAGTTTTCATGTTCATTTTAGTTTATTTTTTAAGTAACTTTGCTATGAGTTTTTGTCATTTCAATAGCTTTTTTATTTTTTTTTCCAAGCTAATATTGCTCATTTAAGTTAAATGTATTTTGTTAGTTTTAGTTTTTGTTTCAGTTAATATTTTTATAAACTTTTTATATTTTAACATCTTTTTTTAACAGGCATGTTTTAATAGTTTATAGTTAACTAAAACAACCACGATTTAAAGCGACTTACATTGCACCCAAGCTATACATAAATTCATTATAATTTTAATCATTATTTAAATGTGATGTGAACTCAGTGTCCTATAATTGAACCCAATTGTTCTCATTATTTTTATTTTTAATATACATTGTATGCCTTCAGTAAACCATGTTTTCTTATTTGCAATAATAGAATAGCGTCTAAAAATGAATACATTAACAAACGATTAATGCTGGATGGGAAATACATGTTATCCTCCCAAACCTATAGTCCAATTTCGAGTTAAATCTTTTACAAATTAAACGATTTAAATATTCCTTTAGTAATGCATTCATAATGTTCACATTAACTACTTATTGTTTCCTATTAGATCCAAGTGAAATGATATCCCCTCCCTGTGGATGAGAGATTTAAAATAGTGTCTGTAGGACTGTTATAATAGTGACTTACTGAATGACAACATCTCTATGTTACTCTGTGTGTTTTCACAGTGGTATTTCTCTACTGATCCTGAAACAGCGCTGGATCTCTTCACTGCAGTTTCAGTCTTTGAAAGAAATCAGCGCTGGTAACGTTTACATTACCAACAACAGTCAGTTGTGCTTCTACAACACGGTGAACTGGACCGGGCTTTTCCGCACCAACACCCAAAAAGTCTTGATCAAAAACAACAGAGACCCCAGAGAGTGCAGTGAGTATCTTTCAATCAAAACTCACATCTGTTCACTCACTGTGATTTGCTCTGAATAAGATATCATGTTTGAAATGAATAAGAAAATCCTGGCATCTTATAAGGATAAATGAGCTTGAGCAGACTGGCCAGTCTCTAAATACACTAAACAGAAAATTAAAGATCGTATTCTGTAATTTTGTTGCTACTAGAAATACAATCAATGTAATTGCATCTTGTGATATCTTATTGATGTGCTTGAGATAAAGATGGATTACAAATCTTTATCTTTAATGGACTTGCAAATAGCAATTTTTCATTTATGTGAACCTGGGCCGCAAAACTATAAGTCACTTGGGTATGTTGGTAGCATTAGCCAACATTACATTATATAGGTCAAATGTACAGTATATATTTTTAATGCCAAAAATCATTAGGGTAATAAAGATCATTCCAACTTAAAAACTGGACTTTAAAGGCAATTTTTTTCAAATTTACATTTTTGCACCCTCAGGTTTTCAGATTTTTAAATAGTTGGGCTACCGAATATTTTCCTATCCTAACCATACATCAAAAGAAAGGTTATTTATTCAGATTTTGCATGAATTATAAATCTCAATTTCAGAAATTGACCCTTATTTCAGTTTTTCGGCATTGTATAACAATGCAAATATGACTCACATTATTTAAATTCACTAAGTGCCTACATTGGTAAGTAACTGTAAACATACAGTTAAATAATTGTTTATTGTGATGATTATGATTATAACTAATAAATTTAAAGGAATAGGTTACCCCAGGCCTGGATTGGCTAATCGGGAGCACGGGGAGAATTCCATGTAGGCCAGTCTGTTTTTTGGCTTTGAGGGCAACCCAGTCTCACCCCATTTCGTCAATATTTGACGACACTTGACCATTCGTCAATATGTGACGCGGAGGGTATACCTTTCGCGTCATTTTTTGACGAACTGGGGACTTCAATACTATTACGTCCGTTGCATTCTCTTCTCCTATTTTCTTACCAATTTCGCGTCGGTTTAGGGTTAGATTTACATAATGACATCCCTACCCAAACCTAACTCTAACCCCAACGCCAGGTGACAACTGTTTAATTTCGCGTACACTGTTTAATTTCGCGTACACGGTTTAATTTTGCGTAATCTAACCCTAAACCGACGCGAAATTGGTAAGAAAATAGGAGAAGAGAATGCAACGGACGTAATAGTATTGAAGTCCCCAGTTCGTCAAAAAATGACGCGAAAGGTATACCCTCCGCGTCACATATTGACGAATGGTCAAGTGTCGTCAAATATTGACGAAATGGGGTGAGACTGTGTTATTGAGGGCCGGTGTTGTTATGCCCCCAGGTTGAAGGTTTTAGGGTCCATTAACATCTAAAACCAATGGAAAACATGGGATGCGCCACTTTCTTCTGCTTTTCAAAGGGTTTTTGTTTTTAGGCGCTTCTAGTGCGCTTGCCACGCATCTACATTTAAAATCAACTTGAGTGTTTGAAGAAAATGATCTATACATGGTAATTCTTTAAAATCCAAGTCATAGATGTAACAATAAACCATCTATTGCAAGAGTAACAAAAATATATTTGATGCAAAACATCTGTTTATTGGAAAAAAGTAAGTTTCATATGAATATATTTTCTCAGGTAAAACAAAATGTTGAAAGTCCATTATATTTTTTTCTTTTTTTTTGTTGACAAAAAGTACCTCACATCATCTGGAATATATATGATTTAAGGAATACAATTAATTAATGTAGTCAGTTATGAACTAATGTGGGCCGGTCTAAGTCATGAAACTCCAGGGCTGAAAATTAGACCCACTCCAGCCCTGGGTTACCCTCCAAGAAATAAAAATTCTTTCAACCTCATGCCACCCAAAATGTACTGTATATTGCTTTCTTTCTTCAGCTAAACACAAATGATTTTGTAACACTTTACAATCAGGTTGTATTTTTTAAAGTTAGTTAATGCATTAGCTAAGATAAACTAATAATTTATGCTTAAATTTTACAGCATTTTTTTTAAAATATTTGTTCATGTTAATTTTAGCATTTAAAGAACTTATACGTAGGGTGGCCATTTGTGCCAGTTCCGCCGGACACACCCCGAACATGTTTTCGGGTGCATTCTCCGGAAGTCACATACGTCATCAAGGTTTAATATTTCGGGTTCAATTTCAGAAAAGCAACCGTTACATTTCAAGGTAAGAATGAAACTATAATGATTGTATGTCTTAAAAGAAAAAAATCTTAATTTTTTAATATATTTTAACTGAAATGTGAGAACCTCGAAGACGTATGCATCGAGCAACAACTAAATTGTTAACTGTTAACATTAATTGCACAATAAACGAACATGTACACAGTTATGTTACCGAATGCATTAACTATGGTAACAAATACAACCTTATTAAAGGATTACCAATGATGATTTTTATAAAAAAAATAGCTGTGACTTTATTAACAGACCCACATAATGGTTTAAAAGAATACAGTAGTTTCCTCCAAAATTAAATTTAATGAAAAACAACCCAATATTTAAGTAACTTTGCAATAACATTATTGCGGTTGTCATTACTCTCATGTGTGCCTTTATGATTGCTCTTCTATGAACACGAATTCACGAGGCGACATGAAGGGTAGTAAACCATGACAGAAATTTCATTTCTGGGTGAACTATTCCTTTAATAAACACTTGAAGATCTTTTTAACTTTTTTAACAAAGAACGAGATTTTCTGTCAGCCCTAATAACAAATCTGTCTATACCAAAGACAAATATTTTGACTCTTATAATTGAAGTTATTTGAAAGTAGAAATGAGGTCACTGAAATAAGATGTTTCCTGTGAAAGGAATACATGTAAGGCTGATGAAGACATTAACAGGCTGTCTCCTGTGCTGCGTTGGGTGTAATTACCGCTGTAATAAGTGGATCAATGGTGCTGTTAGCCGACTCATTCATTAGTCTCTTTTACACACCATTGATCAAAACGGTAGGATTCACACGACTGACCAACACCTCAGACAGAAGTCATGTCTTTCCAAATAATGAGTTTGTCCACGAGGCTAGAAACTCCATTGAGAAAACAATGATCACTGTCGGAGGTGATGTTCATCTGTTAATGATCATGTATGATTTAAAGAGTTCAGATGCAAAACCCTTTCAGTATGTCTGATTTTTTTTCTAGTAAATACACATTTTTATTCAAGCTTTTGCGTAAAGGTTCGGTAATTTAACTTTAATGGCAATTAAAAGGTTATTAGTCAGTAATTGAAATGCCATCTTTTCACAAATGTCACAATCATGACACAAATTCTTTTGGTGTCTATGCAGCATAAGTGCATGCAAGCTTTTTGGCAAAAATTTCCAAAAATTTTAAGTTTAAGTGAATTTTATTACAGGTTCTAAAAATGTTGTGTGCTAAATTTCTGCAGTTTCGTGGATACCTCACATGCAACCGATATCATTTCAGCATCCCTCTGCCACCCCAACTGATAAGACTTATAAGCTACGACAGTGGGCGTGACTTTGTCTATATCTTTATCTCTTATCATTAGATTACTTCTCATCCCAGTTGTGTGTGGGGTATATTTGTTTTCACAAATATGAGTGCTTGAAGTGATCTGTGAAAGATGCAACTTGACACGTTTCATCAGTTTTAGATGCGAGTATGTGATTTCTGCCGCAGTGGTTTTTACTAATAATAATCGTGAAACCTAATTATGAAAGATGCAAATATCTTTCTTCTGCTCTTCTCTGTAATAAATGATTGAACTAACTGCAAAGTTTTCCTTCTTTCTGTGTATGTCACGTGTTGGTTTGTTTTGCAGTTAAAGAGCAGATGGTCTGTGATCCGCTGTGTTCAGAAGCAGGCTGCTGGGGATCAGGTCCAGATCAGTGTCTCTCGTGTAAATCCTTTAGCCGGGGCAGAACCTGTGTCAAGTCCTGTAACCTGTTTTATGGGTACGTTTACAAGCATTTACAGTTTTTCATTCAGACAGCAAGCAGAAAACTCCTGTTTTACAGAGCTAAATACAAGAGAGTACTTTATTGTACTGTGATTCATCCTGAACCATACTATACTTAATATAGTAAAGTCAAAATCTTACTATTGTAAACACTATTGATTGATTGATTGATTGATTGATTGATTGATTGATTGATTGGTTGATTGATGGAGACGGACGGACGGACGGATGGACAGACAGACAGACAAACAGACAGATAGATGGATTTAGAGGGATTTGGATGATTGATAGATAGATGGATACATGGATGGCTGGCTGGATGGATATAGATGGGTGTAGATAGATAGAGGGATAAATGGATAGATGGATTTGAATGGATGGATGGATAGATGGATGGATGGAGATGAATAGATACATAGATGGATGGAGATAGATACATAGATAGATGGATATATGTATGGATGGATAGATGGATGGATGGATGGATGGATGGATGGATGGATAGATGGATACATAGATGGATGAAAATAGATACATACATTTATAGATGGATATATGGATGGATGGAGATAGATTGATGGATGGGTGTGGATGATGGATGGATAGATAGATAGATGTATGGATGGATAGATAGATGTATAGATGGATGGATAGATAGATAGATAGATAGATAGATAGATAGATGGATGGATGGATGGATGGATGGATGGATGGATGGATGGATGGATGGATGGATGGATATAGATGGGTGTAGATAGATAGAGGGATAAATGGATAGATGGATTTGAATGGATGGATGGATAGATGGATGGATGGAGATGAATAGATACATAGATGGATGGAGATAGATACATAGATAGATGGATATATGTATGGATGGATAGATGGATGGATGGATGGATGGATGGATGGATGGATGGATGGATAGATGGATAGATGGATGGATAGATGGATACATAGATGGATTAAAATAGATACATACATTTATAGATGGATATATGGATGGATGGAGATAGATGGATGGATGGGTGTGGATGATGGATGGATGGATAGATAGATAGATGTATGGATGGATAGATAGATGTATAGATGGATGGATAGATAGATAGATAGGTAGATAGATAGATAGATGGATGGATGGATGGATGGATGGATGGATGGATGGATGGATGGATATAGATAGATAGAAGGATGGATGGATGGATGGATGGATGGATATAGATGGATGGATGGATATAGATGGATGGATGGATGGATATAGATAGATGGATGGATGGATGGATGGATGGATGGATGGATGGATGGATGGATGGATGGATGGATGGATGGATGGATAGATGGATGGATGGATGGATAGATTTACGTGGGTTAATATGGTTACAGATGTTATTTACTCGTTTTTCTGGAACAGAAAATGGGTTACTTGTTTATACAGACATTTACTGGAAATATGTTTTCCTCAAATAGACTTGATGACTTAACTAGCACTAAAGGTTTGTATGCTGTTTGACTCTCACAAGCAGACTTTCAGGATCAGAGTGTTTTTAATAACTCTAAAGAACAGAGCGACCCTCATGCATTTCTGGCAAGCTGAAATGATAATAACATTTTATGAAAACAGGTTTTGAAAAGCATTTAAACCCTAACAATGGATGCTTTTTATTCAATGCATCCATTTGTTTCCATTTGAAATTTGTTTTTCAGCAACCAATGAAAGAGTTTTGGAATGACATCATAGTCCTTATTTTGCATTTTGAACGTGTTATATCTAAACATCCTAACTCGCAAGCCTTTCACGTTTGTTCCATGAAACGTCTGATAACGCCCTCCCTCAATAAAGCAACCAATTGTTGTGGAGACAAATGGTGCAGTCGAGATCGTTCCTTAAGTTGTTCTCACTTCAATGGATTTTTATGGATTTTCTTGTAGGCCTGTATAGTTAATTGGCCAAGATTTGGAGCCTCTGGTCTCTGTTTAGACCTTGAATGCCAGTAACAGTATGCAGTAAATATAAAACACTTATGAAACCCTTCACTCTATATTCTTGACATTTAAATTTTTTTAGTGCTGTTAAAAAAGCATACAGTAACCTCGTATATCCCCATATTTTGGGATTTTAAATGGATGTTTAATGTATTTGAGGGGGGAAGAAGAGTCTTATAGCATTTGTTGCCTGTGCATAACACTTTTATAACATATAAGTTCTGGCCAAACAAAACTGAACACCCACATAGTTACAATAAACTTTATAAACTAAAAGTTAATGAAAATTAATTGCGATACTTACTCAGAATAAGTGTGATGAGAGACAAAACACATATACTGTATGTCGGACATTTGCGGGTCTTAAACCTCATAACTCCATTTGAGCTTGATTTTGGTAAAATTTTAATAGTATAATCACAATTGTCTGACCATTACATTTACATTTAGGCATTAAGCAGATGCTTTTATCCAAAGCGACTTACAAAGATTAGGAAACAATATGACCATAGTGTCTAAACAGATATAAAACCATTACGTAACTTTGACTAAACAGTTATTTCCCATTTCCTGAAAAGCAGCGATTTTAGATATACAAGGTTTCCACCGTGACCAAGTACACTTTTTTGCTGCAGATGTACTGCATGTTAGTAAATGATACATACAGTTTATCTCTGATTGTCTGTTTATTTCAGTGATGTTCGAGAATATGCCAACGGCTCGGTCTGTGTTCAGTGTGACAGCCAGTGTGAGAAAGTCGGAGATAAAAGTTTGACTTGCCACGGCCCGGTAAGACCCTCAAAAACTTGATCAAGCTTTATTTCTCCTGGGTGACAACGATGACAAATTTGAGTGAAGTTGATTGTAATGTTATTTCCCTGAAGCCCTACATTGCATACACTGAAAAAGCAGCGCCCCTATTTTGTTGAATTAGTAAAATATTTTGAAAATATAAGATGATGCATGATTTTGGTAACTGTTGTGTCATGTTACTGATAAAGGGACTGAATTTGTTTATTAGTGGCACTTTCTAATTCATGCATCACGATTGCTATTGGCAGGTACTGTAATGTAACCCTTCCTTAACCATACCATAGAGTATATATTATATTATACCACGGACCTGTTGAATGCTTAAGTCTGACTCCTGTGCTTTGAATTATTGAAAAATCATGCACACCCGCAGCGTAACGGCATAACCATTTTGGGTGTGCATTATTTTCTTATGATCATAATCCAGCAAGCAATTCTGCAATTAAAATTTCGAGTAGATGTCACAGTTACGTCACTTCAAGCTGTGTGCGCAATGCGGTTGCAGAAAAACAGTGGAAATGAATTAGACACGAGTGAAACGAGCAAGATAACTCACTAGAAAATGTCCTGTTGTGCTGTTAAGTGTCAGAATAGAAATGCCAAAGAAGATGACTTTCATTTTTATTGAATACCATCGTCAAATACATCATTTGAAGATAAACGTAGGTGTTTATGTTTGCAATAAGCCCTTAAACGGACAGACTGGAGCGATGAAATCATCTGGAAATCTATTAATAATTAGAATAGACAATAAGTAGAGAAGATGTCCGGTGTTCTGTCGAAGTCTGTTCCCTCTATGTATTTCTTATAGCGTTTTTATCACGTTATGTTTATAATTTATTTAGAATAAAAAAAAATTATACTGAAAATGCAATAATATATAAAAAAATTATATTTCATCATGAATTTTTTTCATTTAGTTTTTTTTTTCTTTTTATTTCCTTATATCTTAGCTTATGTCTTCTTGTTTTTCTAAAATTATTTTGTTTGCATACTTAATAAATATATAAATATAGCCTACACACACGATATAAAGTGTTATTTATATATAAACAGGCCTTTTTAATTTGTGTGTAAACATAATACTTTTATAATAGTTTTAGAACAAACACGTAGGTTATAAATATAAGGAAGAAATAATAGAAAACAGGAAAATAATGAAATATTTAATAAACGATATTATATAGAATACATGATAGTATTGCTTTATATGTACTTTAGCGATTTAGACTGTAAAATTAATTGATTTAGCAAAAAAGAACAATACATATACATTACATACATGCATATCAGTAGCCAAGCCATTTAAACTTTTTATTTATCTAAAAAATAAACGTAACGTGATTAAAATGCTATGAGAAACATTGCACTAAATGGAAACATAGGGGAATCAGACTTCGACAGAACACCGGATCCATAAAAATCACTGTTTAATGCTAAAACACTTCTCACCGCTACTGCGGAGATATCACTTTCTGCAACCAATTTGGCTCCGCCCACAAAAAAAGTCATCTCTGTTTGCAAACACGAAAGTAGTCTATAGGCTAAACCAAGCAGAATTTCGGCAAAAAATTGTAGATGTCTAACCATAGCCTAAAAATAAATGAAATAAAATAAATAAACAAATTAAACCAAATACATTGTAACACCATGTTGGCTTTGCTTACATGATGGGATATCATACATCTTGCAAGTTATTTTGGAAAACAACAACATTCAAGCCAAATTCAAGTTTATTTTGAGGTCTAGTTAACATAGATACGGAAATGACGGCTATTGCTTGCTGGGAAATGATATCTAAAATGACTTATATTGGGATGAGGAGGCATTTAAGAACCACAAAGTTAGTAAAAAAAGTAAAAGTAAAAAGTATAGAAGACTGTTTGACACCAGTCAAATATGTAAGGGATAATGTAGAGGCAGCCGGTAGTTATTGGGAAATAAGCCCCGACAGTGTGATCAGGACCCGACGCGAAGCGGAGGGTCTTGTATCATACTGAAGGGGCTTATTTCCCAATAACTACCGGCTGCCTCTACATTATCCCGCTTATTACACGGCTACTTGCCACATAAGAAAAAAAACTGGACTTGAATATGAATTTGAAACATTTTATTGGCATATTTGTTTTAAATTAACATTTTTATCCTTCCGCAAAACTTTGCACAGATGCATAAAATGATCGTAATACCTTATTAAGATCCTCTGCTTCATACTTGTCTATCTCCATTTTTTTCTCTTTTAGCCAGTCTTTGAGAAGTTTTAATGCCCATTCTGTATTTTTTTGTGTGTTGGGTTCGTAGCTGTCATGCTCTATTTTGTCAAGTTCAGTCTCAGTAAGCTGTGTCTTGTCGTGGTTGTCGAGTGTTTGTCACAAGATGGCGCCAAACAGACAGTAATCTTTATTGATCTTTATTGGCGCGGAGCGATTTTACTCGTGCAAGTAGTCCGGCTATGCGTTATTATTTTGGAGCGGTTATTATTTGAAAAGAACGAACCTGCAAATGTCTCAACTGACCAATCAGAATCAAGCATTCCAGAGAGCCGTGTAATAAATAGTGTCATTTGTTTGCAGAATTCAGTGCTTGACCAATCAGAATCAAGTATTCCAGAGAGCTTTGTAATAGTCAGATACATGACTGATCTGTTTAATGGTATCTTTCTATTTCATTGCACAGCAACAGTGTGTTAATGTGTTGAGAGACTTTTATGTTATCTTATAGTTCTTATACTGTATCTCTCTCTCTCTCTCTCTCTCTCTCTCTCTCTCTCTCTCTCTCTCTCTCTCTCTCTCTCTCTCTCTCTCTCTCTCTCTCTCTCTCTCTCTCTCTCTCTCTTGCACATTCACTATTTATAGGGTCCAGACCACTGTGTGAAGTGTTTGCATCTGAAAGATGGGCCCAACTGCGTAGAGAAATGCCCCGATGGTCTACAGGGAGCAAACAGCTTCATCTTCAAATATGCTGAGAGCAACAAAGAGTGTCACCCCTGCCACCCCAACTGTACTCAGGGGTAAGACAGTTTGCTTGTGTTCGCACTTAAATTTATTTGTAAGCTTCTTTTCTCACTTTAACTGTTTAACTCTATCAAGCACAATATGCCCAAAGCACTAACCTAATTGCCCGTGTGGGTAAAGCTGTCTCGGTTTGTGCGTTCAGTCTTAAACACATGAGCCCGGGGGATTTGAGAGCAGAGAGAACGTGGTGTTGACTTCCAGGGCTGTGATATGCAGCATGGTTACTTTTAATCTCTTAGGCTTGGTCCCAAAAATAATTGTTTTTATGTACAAAAAAATTAGCATATTTTGAATTTGGGATAAATATGACCCTGATATGTTCAGGTTTCAACACTCAACTAGAGTGCATGTAGTGCATTCAACACATACATTTATGTAATCCATCTATGTAACGGATTAATGATTGTGTTCCTCTGAAAAATGTAATCATATTCATTGAGTGAGAGTAAATCATGGGGTCATTTTACATTTTGGGGTGAACTACCCCTTTAACATTGAGAGGCACCTCTCTGTGTTTCAGGTGCCTTGGACCGAGAGTACAAGATTGTGTTGGTATGCTGGATAGGTACGAGTCTACAATATCCATTTTACATTTAGCTGCTAAATATGATTACATACGATTTCTCACAATCAATCAATTTTATTTCAAATGAAGTTCTGGCCTTAAAAATGTCATAATGAACATGTTTGATGTACATATTAACTTTTTTTTTACAAATATGCACATTAAATATTTCAAACTCGTTATTTAAAATGTCCATTAGGACTCCTCTGATCGCAGCTGGATTAATCGGGACTCTCTTTGTGATGGTCGTCATTGCTCTGGGTGTAGCTGTTTGCGTTCGGCGAAAGAGTATAAAGAAGAAAAGGACTTTACGGCGCTTCTTAGAAACAGAGGTGAGAGGGGTTTGTTCTCGTATACCTTCACCTGAACAGGTATCGGTTAATCAAACAGAAATATCAAATCATGTCTTTTTGCATTCGTATCACATCGCAATCCTTCCCTGCACTTCATTTGCTTTCTCGATAAGCTGTATACTTTGATATTCCCAGCACATAAAGTATTCAGCACAGGGCCTTCCTTAAATGCATGGCATGTTTGTTGGATTAATGCATAGCCCTTTTCCCCAGAATAACTGTGCATTAAAAAACATGGCCTGTCCATGCTGGTTTGGATAATTCGGAGCCCGTGCATCAGTGTTATAGACAGCTGTCAGCCTGAAAAGATACCCAGTGTCCAAAAGCTGACAGAGGCACCCGCACACGTTGAATCCTAAAATCAGTTTTAACAAACCCAAAGGATCTGTATGAGTGGAAAATGATGCATTTGTCTGAGGAAGCAGAGATATCTTTAGCCAAAACATACATCTGTCGCATGTTATCGAATGCCAAAGAGAAAATGATTTAGTTTGAGCCGTAGCCTTGTGGTTTAAACTGTGACATTGCATGAAAATGTTTCAAATGACCCGAGGTTGAGTCCCAAGGTTGTGTCTGGATCTTCTTCCTTCATTTTATTCACAATTGTTTCGTGTCTCAACTCTTAGCTGTGTTGTCTTTAAGACAAAAAATAAAAAAACATAGTTGCACTGCTTAAAGGGCAACTGAATTTCTCAAATAACATACACTGTATTATTCATTCAATTATATTACATTAAATATTAAGTAATAAATAAATAAGTTGCATAACAAAAATACAAGTTGCACATTTCTTATCCTTCTTGAATGCCATCCCACCCAGACTCCTTGTAAGTGCATTTTGTAAACATGAAATGTCTCTCCTGTCTTAAAACCCACGTGTATTCCTCATTTGCAGGGATGAAAGCTTTATCATAATATCAATCTACCCATGAGAATTCTTTTTAAAGTGAATGTTAAATCTATAAGCTGTATAGTAGATTTCAGCACCACATTCATGAACAGCGCCATGTAAAGCTTGGGTTTCAGCACCACTGAGATGGACAGCTCCACATCGCCTTTGCTTCTGTGAAACGAAGCACCGTTCTTCCTGTTTGTGCTGTGATTGGTCACTTAACTTAACAGTCAGCTATCAATAAAGCATAACCAAATGTACAAGCGTACAGACTGTTAAAATGTCACCATGAAACTGCCCGTTCCATTATCTAAGATTGAGCACTGAATACAGCGCGCTGTGAGATCCGTTTTTCATACGAATAAATAAAGCCAATGCATCTAGAGGCGAATGCTCATTATGTTGGCTGTTGTCAAGAGTTTACAAGAGCTGAAAATCTTCAATACAAACATGTTCAGCCATTTTAGGAAGGTAAAATGAATAAAAGAGTGCTCATTTGGTAGAAAATCCCAGCGAATGGGTCATTCTACAGAAACGTCCACTTTTGGTATGGCAAGATGTCTTAAAATTGATTTATTTTTCTAACATTTAAACTTAGACCACATTATTAGATTACTCTTTGACTTTATGAGTACACATAAAGACAGCTTAATGATTTTTTATTTTTAAAGATCTTAATCTTAAAGGTGCAGTGTGTAATTTTTAGAATGATCTCTTGACAGAAATGCAAAATAATATACAAAACTGTATTATCAGCGGTGTATAAAGACCTTTCATAATGAACCGTTATGTGTTTATTACCTTGGAATGAGACGTTTTTATCTACATACACAAGGGTCCCCTTACATGGAAGGAGCCATTTTGTGCCACCATGTTTCTACAGAAGCCCTTAACGGACAAACTTTTTTTACTAGGTTGTCTCCGACGATGACATGTTTGTCCGGTGATGGCTACCGTGGCTTCTCTTGTGTGTTTCAAAAGCGAGGGGTGAGCAGTGGACTGAGCCGTTGGTTGCAATTCACAACATTACCACTATATGCCGCTAAAATTTACACACTGCACCTTTAAAGATTGCATACACCATGTTTTTTGTCACTGGTGTTACCTTACTTATTTAGCAATATTCAAGTTGTTTATGGAATTTTATTTGATGTCCTAATCTACCTGAATTCACCCTTTAGTATTTAAGGAGTTAGGACAGGGGATATAGGAAACAATTTATAATTTGGAAAAGACCCTAACTCATCAATATTAATTATGACTTAACATTTGCCCAGAATCGCATGTGAAAGAGCGCTGGCCATGCACGATTACTGCTTGACCTTAAAGTTGTTGTGTGCGACACGTTATATTTTGTTTTCTTTGCCAAAATACTTACTGTATATATGTCACACTTATATTATATAATATACTAGGGTCTTTCAGCAGCCAAAGATGTTTGGCCCTGACTTGTTAGTTCATGGGTTATTGTCCACATTGTATACTGTTGAATTCATAGTACTCAGTAGATGAAATTGCCTCTTTCCTTGAACAGGACCATAGTGCCACACACACACAAATAATAACCTAACACAGCCATATAAAAAGAGCTACAACCACAACAACTTCATCTCTGCCCATTTTTCTCTTCTTATCTTCACTAGCTCGGTTCCCTTTGCAACAGTAGGTGTATAATAACTGTAAAATTACCTCTGTACCATAATTCTGTCCGAATGGTTTTGATGCTTTATTTAATCTGTGATGAAACGTTGCGACTGATCTACGATTTGGTTGTTGAAGCAGTTGGTGGAGCCACTGACGCCCAGTGGTGCGGCGCCCAACAAGGCACAGCTGCGTATACTGAAGGAAACCGAGCTGAAGAGGGTCAAGATTCTGGGTACCGGAGCCTTCGGCATGGTTTACAAGGTAACCTGCTTTTTTATTTGTTAGGGAGTCTCTATGTGTGTTTCTTTTGCTAATGATGACGGCTTTTGATCTCTTTACAAGGGAATCTGGGTTCCAGAAGGAGAAACTGTGAAGATACCAGTGGCCATAAAGATACTCAATGAAAGCACGGGACCAAAAGCCAATGTGAAGTTTATGGATGTAAGCGATATTGATATTTACACTATTGATTTTCTTCATGCACATTTAATGTCTTCTTGCTTATGATAAAAAAACATAAACATTTAGCGAAATGTATAAACTTCACCTTAGAAACCTTTGACTTTTCAGCTGATTTAGAGTTAGAACTACATTTAAAATGTACAAAAAGCCATCGAAATCCATCCACATGTGCGATGCTAACTATGACAAGCTGGATATTCGTGTGTGTGTGTTTTATTATCTGTGTACAAACATAAACTGTCAAGTTGATGCAACCCTCCTTATGAAAGATCTGTATTCAAGCCTGTCTCCTCTGTAGCACATAAATATGTATATCCTATCCAATGCTTTTATGAAGGCACACTTTCCTCCTTTGATGCATGCAGCTAATTGAGTGAGACAGACCGGCAGTCGATGGCGAGGTCATACTCGCTAATGGAGATTTTTTCTGCTATAGGAGATGAGGACCAAGTGAGACTTTGCTTCTGTGTGCACTCTTAAAACTAAAGGCTGTGTTACCATAAAGAACCTTGAACATCCACAGAACAAGTCTGTTTTTGTTCCTTGCATTGGAAAATACTATTTACTGTACATTTGATCACTATGTGTGTGTTCCCTGAGAAGCAAACCTGCAACTTTTACATCGCTAACGCAACTCAGATGGAGGAACAACAGTGGCAGCTTGTGACTGCTCTTCCGAGGGGCGCACATTCAAAATAAGTGTTCGGTGTGTCATGTCATTTGAACCATGTGCATCACGCGTTTTGTCAAAATAAGTGCCTGCTGCACACGCGTCAAAACCGTTTATGATAAAAAAGAGATGCTCACATTCAAAAAATACATTAAAGACACTCCCTTAACAGTAAACTCTGATTATGCATGAGATTATGTAAGTATCTTGCAAACACGAGCGTCTCTTTTATCATAAACCCTTTAGACGTGTCTGCAAAATACGTGATGCACATAGGTTCACCCGACACATATTTTGAAATGACGAACCATACACATGACGGGCTACATATATGTTGTGACGAACTTCGCATCAGGCACTCTTAAAAAATAAGTCACTGATCGTCAATATGGCGCAATATGGCTACCGTTGCATCATCCGGGTAGATGCTGCACATTGGTGGTGGTTGAGAAGAATCCCCTTTCATATGTAAAGCGCTATAAATGTAACAATTTATTATACTTCTGTCTTTGTCCTCCAGGAGGCGCTGATCATGGCCAGTATGGAGCATCCTCATCTGGTGCGTCTGTTGGGGGTCTGTTTGAGTCCCACTATTCAGCTGGTCACTCAGCTCATGCCTCACGGCTGTCTGCTGGATTATGTATACGAACACCAGGAGAACATCGGATCTCAGCTGCTGCTCAACTGGTGCGTGCAGATCGCCAAGGTAAGAGACATTTCATGTGTTGGTTGTACCACAGACGGCACACCTTTAAACAATGTTGCATGTGCCTATAGGTTAAGAAAGTCAGAGATAAGGGGTCTAAGATGGAGACCTAAAAAGGTTATGTCTTCTTTAAGGGTTGAAAATACTGGAAGGCGGGGCTAGAGCGGCCATATTGACCCGTTGCGATCTCCCCCATTCATCGCAATAGTTGTGACGCATCTTGTAATAAATTTTAAATATTTGTATGCTGTGCTTTTCTTATTTTTGAACAAAGCACTTATGTGTGTTGTAAACACATCTATGCAGACCTTTCATGAGTGAGCAGATCTTTAAAGGTCCACACATGGGGTTCTTTTCATGAGTCAGGAGCTATAATATTTCTGTGTCAATTTTGGGTGATTTGGCACATTTATTTTTAGATGATTCGTACAGACATTTGTTTTGCCTGTGTTTTATGAACAGTGAGGTACAGTGGTTGGATCATATCCTACCATTTTGGGAGCTGTTGGATTGCTTTGCAATTGACGTTTTGCATTTACCTCTTGGGCAGCAAACTGACGCAAGGGTCCCAAATGCTCTAACTGTATGTTATCGATTGGCCAAACAAACAATCACTAGCTGCGTTTCCATTACCCTTTAAATTGCGCAAATTGACATTGCGAAATTAAAGTACGGCCAATGGAAACACGTCAATTTCAAAACTTGCATGAGTTGGTTTTTCAGGCAATTCGGAAAATGTGTATTTTGCAAAACTGCTAAATTTTATTCGCATTTTCAGCTCACATAATTATTATTTAAAGATGACACGGTATGTACTAAAACCTCTCAGAAACACCAAATACATGTCTTCTCCCAAGTATAAGAGGCTTTCCTTGCCAGTAATGTTTGGATAAGATTCCTACATCTCTTTTGCTTTAAAATAATGTACTATTACCTCCAAGAAACACCTATACATTGCCATCCTAAGTATAAGCTGTCATTTCGCAATAGTCTTTTGTCGATATTTAGAAAATAATGCTAAAGTTTTGTACAAATCTGCAATGCAAATGGAGCTATTAGTTGAGCCACGTAACTTTTTAATGTGGAAGATGTACAACTTTTACACTGGATACAAATTGTTCATATTTTAGTGATTAATTTAAAATTAAATGCCGGGTAATTAAAGCTGATGTGTGTTTTAATGGCTCCTGGAATTGAAAAACAGTCCATCTGTGACATTTTACCTGAACTATTAAATACTTAAGGACTTTATTAGTTTATGTTCTACATTTTTACAACTACTTAAAATGCTTTTTTTATAAAAAAAATTTGCCTTTTAATTAAGGGGATAATTTATTGACAAAATTAGATTTTTTTGCTTATATCTTTTTTTTAGATATGTTTAGATTCACCTAAGATTAACATATTTTCCATGCAATGCATTCACACAGTCGTGGAAAACCTGGAGATGTCTGATTCCCAGGCCTTTTAAAAAGTGTTTTTAAAGGGATAGTTCAACCAAAAACCAAACCGTTCATGAACCCCATTCACTTCCATATTATTATTTTTTCCTACTATAGAAGTGAATGGGGCTCATGAATGGTTTGGCTACAAACTTTCCTCAAAATATCTTCCTACACGTTCATCAGAACAAAGACATTTATACAGGTTTGTAAAAATATGCGAGTGAGAAAATCATGACAGAATTTTCATTTCTGGGTGAACTATCTCTTTAATGCGCTCTTAAATATTTATTTGGCTTGACAAAGCATTGGGTCAAAAAGGGATGAGCCCAGCTCTTTAGGTTGTGATTTATACTATGCTGGGTTGTTTTATCCAATTGTTGGGTCAAATATTAACATTTTCCGGGTTAATTTAACCCAGTGGCTGAGCTTGTCCCTTTTTGACCCAATGCTGGGTTGAAAATAATTGTAATCTCTATAAAATTAGTCAAAACTCCTTGCATAATCATGAATGACTGGCAAAGCAAAAATGGTCCAGCGCTGTTTTGCACCACATTCTCCTTTAAGTTGACTCCGTTCCTGTACCCTAGAAACGGTCATTTAATCTGTCTGTTGAAAATAGATTGGCTGAGCTCTAGAGAAGGTTCTGGTTTGTTGTTTCTCAGAGCTTTGGGCATTGGCTTAATGGTTCCTATTAATCAGATTCTAGGCTGAGCAAACCGCTTGACAAGCATCCCGATTCCTGCCCCGAAATTCTGCTGGTGACACACACCTGCTGCTGGAGGGGTTACAGCAAAAAAACACAGCATGGGAATGAAATTACATTAATTTTGTACTAGAATCAATTTCTCTTTTAAAGTATGGAAAGGAGACGCTGTAATCATAGCAGTTATATTTGAAAAAATAATGCTGACCAGCGTTTCGTTTTCAAATTCTGTTTGTCACATCAATTTATGGCTAGCAGAAAATATGCATGGCTTGAAATGTTGGCATACTGTATCCGGACTGTGCCCACAGTAATGGAGATACTGATCACCATGCCAGCTTGCCTACATCAGGACCGAGATGGTTTGATTCAATCTCATTCCAATCTCTGTGTTCACACTCGTTTTAATAAATGCCATCTGGTACAAGCAAAAAAGCTGGCAACATCCAGACTTCACAAAATCAGATTTTAATTTTATTTTTATTAATTAGGGCACAAACAAATTAAAGTGTGAAGGGTCCTATTGTTTTTTTCAAGATTTAGTAGTGGGGAGTTTTGCATGTACTTAAATGCTCCAAGAAATCACGTCAGATGCACTTAGAGGCTTTTGCATCTGAACTCCTCATATGTGGCTTGCAAAAACATTTATTCAATCAATACACAGCTACGTGTGAATGACCATCACTGGAGAACAATGCATTTGCAAGCAGGTTGTGTAGTTACAACATCTACCAGCAGGTGTTAATAGGGGTCATGCTAACAAACCATGACCGTAGAATATTTCATGAATGTCAAATTCAGAGTTTTCAGCAGAGTATTGAAAAGCTATTCGTAATTCTCCAAAGCATCATGCTTCTCATGCAGAATAAGGTGATTTTTACATATACTTTTTTAGGCATCTTTCTAAATCTTGCTTCCCTTTGTGAGTTCAGCTTATGGTGCAGTATTATTTTTTTTTTGCATACGATGTTACTGTATTTTCTCCTTTGGCCTCATTAGCAGAACTCCATTTCATCTCTCATTCACACGTTGTTATTTTTCTCAAAGATTTCAAATGAGAACCTTCTCTTACTTTCTGCATTTTGTGTTATCTTTCTGAAACATTAGATTAGATTTGATCCAACAATGGGTTAAAACAAACCCAGCATAGGTTCAATTACAGCCCACCAATTTTGGTTTGTCCCTTTTTGACTAGGGATGCACCGATACCACTTTTTTGGAATACGAGTACAAGTACTTGCATTTCAGTACTTGCCGATACCGATACCGAGTACTTAATAAAAAACATGATATAAATTTACAGGTAACAGCTTTAGTCTTATAATTTAACAAAAAAAACAAGGGACTAGTTTTCCAGTTTGTTGTAAACTCTGCCTCTTTGGACAACACAGGAGGCTTTAACCCCTTACACGCCACTGAAACATAGACATTTCTCAGACCATGGTATCAATCCCTGGTATCGGGGGACTTTTAACGAGTACTTTAGAAAATGTGGTATCGAGGCCGATACCCGATACCAGTATCGGTATCGGTGCATCCCTATTTTTGACCCAACGCTAGGTCAAAACAATGCTATCTCATGGCAATTTGTATGTATTTTACACGATTGCTAATTCGTATTAATTTGTACAATCACATTCATACATTTCTGTACGATTTTCTTTTTGGTTAGTATTTTTTCAATCTTACATATTGTGCCTTTAACGTTACTTAAATGCACATGCACGCATTATCAAATTATGAGTTTTACCTTACTATATCTTCTTAATATATTAATATATAGGGGTACATGGGGCAAAAACTTAAGCGGGGTTAGTTGTAACATGGACTGTTTTGTCTTTCCGGTATTTTTTTCACGCTGCCAAAAGACGATCTTTTCGCAAATTATTGTAAATGTATAATGTTTTTCCAGAGAGTTATTGATGAACGAGTGTTTTCGTGGCATGTAAGTAAACAAATTGTATCATATGTATATATTTTTTTTGGTTTCTAAGTTGGGTGTGTAATATACCAAATCCAATGCTTTGTCATATTAATCAGTGTCTTGTTGACTAAAACATAGCATCGTTTTGAAATCTGTCTGCAGCTCTTAGCAACTTTTTTGGTGGGCTTGAAAATATTTTGACCCAGCTGGGTTAATTGTAACGTTACGATATGAAAACCGCTAACGTTAGCGTAATTCTTGTCGTTGTTTTAAAAATTGCTACACACAAATGATTGCTGGCTGCCAACAAAATAAATGTGCCTTTCTTATCAAAAACCATGTGTCAATTTTATTTTTGTTCATATCTTTAATATTGATTGAATAAGCTCACGTCAAAGATTTAAATCATAATGAAATGAATGCCTAAAATCAGACTTTGATGCTCATTATCTCAATATTTGATTTTGAAACTGTAGTATGGTTATTACAGACTGGGTCACATATAAAACAAATGTTTTGTCATAATTGTGCTGCTTTTTCTCACATATTTAGACATTTGTATCCATTTATATTGAACTAATGTTAGAAAAGGGCTGGATGAATGAATACAGTGTGGATACCTGTCTATTATAGACAAATATATAAACAATATCCACTTCAAGTATATAGACAAAATAGTATTGAAATATTTGCCTGCAAACTTAATTTTTAGCAGTGTTACAACTAACCCCCTGCCTGTTACAATTAACCCCACCTATGGGGTAAGTTGTAACGTTTGCACTTCTGTCATGTTTGGTGTAATTGTCCAAGAATGGTAAGTACTAGAAAAAAAACTTCAAATGTTCATTTGTAGCAGAGATGTGTGTGTTGCTTGTGTAAAAATATAATTAATCAAACTCAAATATTTTTTGAATGATTGAGCCTAAACCAAAAAGCGTTAGGTGGTGCCCCGCTCTCCCCTACCATGCTACCATATGTCGTGTGTGTCACAGTACCATAAAGCATTTGTCTTAAGATAAAATACAAATTAGATTTTGACATACAATAATAGTAAAAATCATTTGTTACTGTCAGAGCCGGCCCAGCCACTAAACGACCATTGCGATTGCAAAGGGCCTCGTGGCCAGCAGAGGGCCCCCTAAAGTCACTTAGCTAGTGGTTGAAAAAAATCATTCATCAAAAGTTACATAAAATAAATATAAATATTAATTATTTATTATTATGGCAAAGTTAAAAAGGCTGTTACTTGTTATTATAGTTATTATGAAAGTTCGCTAATAAGATCTCTTCCTTGCCGAGATTGATTGACACACAGCATCCAGCACAGCAGCCAATCAGTGCCCGCGATCTATGTGCAGGCGAGCATCCCGCCCACAGAACGCAAAGTTGAGTTGAGCCGGATCGCTGATTCAGACGCGAACTTTTGCTGTTGCTTTAAGGACAATTTCTTTAATGTTATGTGTGTTTGTGCATAAATGCGAAGTAAGTGGATCTTATTTGACTTCGGTAATGACCAAACCTGTGTTCTGTTTGACTTCTCTTTCTTATATTTGCCATCATAACGTGAATTGGTTTATTAAGCTTAATAATTAATATTTAAACGGTTTAACGTGGTAAATTAATTCTGTTACGCTTATATTTCACGTATGCCATTGTCATTTCTACATATTTATGTCATTAGTGTAATTATATTGTTAAACGTCTGAATTTAAAGTGTTTTATGTGTAAGAGTAAACAAACTCATGCGCATATGCGTGGTAACATGTCCAGACAGCGCACCATTGTTAAACCACCTGCTAGCCTTTGCAAAAGTGTATGATGTCACTGTTCAGTGTTTAATATTTAAACTATAGCAATGCATATGACATACAGTAGCCAGCTTTGTTAGATTAATGTTATGAATGCAATGTTAATTGTTAATCTTCAATTATTAATAGTATTTGCAAGTTAATTGTTATTATTCACAAACCTATGTGCCTCTTAAACTCTGTTGTCAATTAAAAATGTTTCTTTAATGGTCAGTGAAAATGACTTTATCAGTCTTTTTATTCAGCAAGTTCATCCGTGTGTATTTGTTGCACTGCACTGCCATTCAGTTCAGTCAGTGGCATCATATTTTTCCTGTTAGACATCAAACATGGAACTCAAATCAAGAACTCAAGGGGGCAGTTTCCCTGACAGGAATTAAACTAGACCTAGACTAAAATAAAAGTAGGCTAAGAGCTGTCCAAACTGAAAAAAGCTTGCACTGACATAACTTAAAATACACCAGTGCCCTTTGTTTTGCCTCAATATCCACAGAAATAATGTTTTAAGTAAGGCATTTTTGTTAAAATTAGTTATGTTTTCTAATTAAACTAAGGCCGAGTCCTGTCTTAAGATATTCCCTGTCCGGGACCACCCTAAGGTCTTTTATTGTCATTCTGTAGGCTACAAGTTGCCACATAAGAACAAAATATGTACTCAGGACCAGCAATGTAAAAAAGATCATTAACATACAGTATACATAGAATAATTAAAACATAATTTAATAGACACATTTAAAAAAAAATAACATAGTAGATATAATATGTGCAGTATAGTCATAAGGTAGTCGTTGCTTTTCTTTAGGCCTTACTTAAAACGGACCAAATTTTGCTTAGGGCCCCCAAAGGTCTAGGGCCGGCTCTGGTTACTGTGATCAAATACAAAATGTGCATCATCAACAAAATAAATCAACTACTAGCCACTATTTCCATTAACATCACTGACACTTATTAAATCATTTACTGTTGTTGGATTTTGTAAAAGAAAGAATGTAAATTGTCAATGTTTTTCTTTATCAAATAGTAATTTATTTATGATCTATGACAATACAATCCGTTTAGTATTTGTTATGTTTAAAATTAATAAGGTCAAAGCGATCAATAACGCTTGTAAGTCTCCAAAGTTAAATATGCATAAATATTAATGAATACTTATGACATCACGTCGGTCAGAGGGTCACAGAGGAAAATATACAGATGGATTCCGCTCAAGTGAAGCATCATAATAGTAATTTGTTTACTTAGCGATTAATAGAAACTGCTAAATGAGTTTTCTGATTTAATTGCTCTCTGGTAAGCATCTTCAAAACTTCCCACCTACATTAATGAGTATGTAAATGTGTGTTTGTCTATTAAACTGTGGGATTTCATGAGTGGGGTCTGTAAGCTGTTGACATCACTTGTGGCATGAGCTTTAATTTGTGGATAATTGCCGTTTGTAATGGGAACGAAGAGCCAAAGCCATGTCAACGTGAGTGTCAGTGAAATTGTAGCCATTATCAGAACCGAAACATGGAAATTAGCGGCATTCTGCTTTAATTTGCACCTTCATCCTTTTCGTGGCATTTAATCTCAGCCTCTCCTTCGCTCGGGACTCCAACAAATGTGAGAAAGGTTCCCCAGAAACCTTTCATTAGATCTCAGAGTTGCTCTTCAACTTTTTGACTAGTGAACTAATGTTTTACTTTTCAAACCCGTGGCCGTGACCTTCGTGCTGTTAAAGCAATGAGCTATAATAACACTCATATATGTTTAAGTAATACAGAATAATCTATAAATATCATTTATTGTATATTACTAGTCATCTATTCTTTAATTATACTTCAATTATTACATGTAAAGTCTTCAAAGTAGCCACGCTTTGCCTAAATTACACATTCTTCAGGCACCTCAGTTTTTCTCATCCAGGGAGTACAGATGCTTCTCGCTTTTATTTCTTTGTTTCATCCTTTGTGAATAAAATTGGGGTTAGCTCCTGATATTTACTCTGGTAAATATCAAGAAGATTTATTGTTTTATTGGCTGAGTGATGACATTTCAGTAGATGGTGTGATGGGACGCTGGAGGAATAGAGGAGCTCACCTCTGCTCTTCAGATCTGCCAGCAATCTTCACTCGAAACCACCGGCTGTCGTCCAGCTTTATAAGTACATGCTGATGTGATGCATCTTATTTTCAACATGATCTCACAAATTTCCGTGGTACTGTATAGTCACAGAATATTTTGCTCATTTATCCATGTCATTGTCACGGATCTCCGCATTTTTCCGTGTCCGTACCACAAACTTTATTTTCCGTGTCAGGTTCACGTATTGGTTACTCAATAGTTTTTCCTTTGTCGCTTGGGTTTGGGGTTAGATTTGGGGTTTGGGTTAGGATGTCACTTTAACTATTGGTTTATACAATTTTTTTTTCAGATTTTTAAACCATTATCGCCTGACGTTAGGGTTTTATAAATAAGAGTGTCCTACTTCCTATAAGCACCGCCCAATTCATTTAGCCACACCCCCAATTAAGAAGTACTTACACCTTTCTATGGCCCTGTCCCAAATGGCACACATCATGTGGACTTTCGTTCTGGTGGCCTTAAATTGTGCGTGCTCGCTTAGTCTACGAGTCCGTAGGGTGTCCCATCTGTCATTTTTACATTTTGATGTGGTCTTCAGCGAAGCCCGCACTGCAGCAGGCTTTGCGCACTTTACCAACCCAGAAGTCCTTGCGAAAGAGCAATCAGACCAATCAGCCGACGGAAGGGAGGAGTTCACACTGACAGGCAACTTCTCTACCTATTTCCGGAGTTACGCTCGAGTCTGTCCCAAAATAAGACTCCGGTGCACCCACGTGGACTCGCATCAAGGGTCCCTAAAGTCTGCACTACATGATGTCATCAAAGTGAGGAGGACCACAAGTCCGGAGTGTGCCATTTGGGACAGGGCATATGTGTGCAAAATGTGTTGGTAAAGCATTGTGTTAGCAACACAAAGGTCATGGGTTTGAATCCCAGGGATCACATATACAGTACTAATAAAATAGCTTGAATGCACCATATGTCACTTTTGATAAATGCACTTTATCTTTCGGTATTGATAGAATATGGTTTCTTTGTGAGCTATCCGGTTATCCTGATTTTCCAAGTGTTTGATGTCCTCAGGGCATCATTATGTTGGGTCAGTTGAAACAACATGTATTATGGTAAATGCTACACAAGTGAACTGAATTGAATCTGGTTCCAGTTCACTTCTTGGACACAACATTTCTCCTGCTTTCAGCACGCTGTCTTGTTTTTCGACTCTTCGCTCTTTAATTAGTTCCATATAATCAAGCGAGTCTAATTTCCGTTATTTGCCCATCCAGAGGCGAGGATGCGTTGTAATAGGGCTCACAGGGACCCTTTGCTTTCCTTTCTACATAACCTTTATTTATGCACATGAAAAGCTGGTTCATAAAGGACCAAGATGAGGAGGCGCTCGGTGAATGCACCTCACGGCTTGGCATGCGGATAACTTGTTATGCTAAATGCGTATGGCAGCGTTTTGATTGGTTTACTCTGACTTTCATCTGGGTTCTTATAGATGGACAACACAATAGATGGCTCTTTGCAGTCTCAGTTTTTTAAAGGAAAGCTAAAGGCTTTAAAAAAATGACGCACTGGGCTTATTTAATAAAAATTATATTTAGCCCCATTTATTTTGTTAATGCACATTTTTAATCTTGCATCATTTTCCAGCACAATATTCAACCAACATGCACTTTTTAGTTGAAAACCATGTTTTGCTTAGAAATGCGACCAGTTGCAAAAGTGAAATTACCACAACAGACATTGATGGAAACATGTTCCCACTAATAATCTATAGAAATATACACACATACAACCCTGAATGTGGGTGTGGCTATGGTATTAGTGACAATTTTTTAAGAATTTTTTCTGATTATGTATCCTGCATTTTATTTCTAGCTATGGTCCATTTTGATATACGTACGTGAGGTTCCGAGTACAGTGTGCATAATGCAATTTTCGTTTTGAAAACTGGCGAACATTGTATGCGTAGGTTGCGCTTATGCATACAGTGTAGCCCATGCGTTTAACGTTTGCATATATGTACGAGTCAAATAAACTATGCTTTTGCATTGCTGTGTGTTTAACCGTGTGCATATACTTCGGGCTTTAAACGAAAGAAATCCAATTTTCTATTTTCTTTGTGACTCTTAGGATTAAACAAGGTACTGTACTGTTGCTATATTTAGTAAACCAACTAAAGTTCATCAGGAATAATACAATCAATATGCAGTCACCGAACACCAATAAAACACATGCAATGACATGATAAACGTGTCAATGCTAATGCAGCACCAGCATCTCTCATGGGATAGTTTACACAACAGCTTTCTCAGTAAGCAGCAGATTTCCATAGTCTTACATAGCAGTATTTATTTTTATTAGGCATTAAACTGAAGTGCATGGAGGGGCTTACATGAGCATTGGTTTATCACTAAAAGATGGGGTGTGTAGCGTTCTGCACGCGCCATAGATTTGTAATTCTTTGAAAGCAGACACAGGATGAGTAATACTTGGCTCAGGTATGCTGAGGTTTGTGCTAATCAGTATTTCTATTGATTGACTGTCCGGTCTCAGAAGTCATCTGTTTTAAATACACTTTGTTGTAATTGTGTTGGCGTGGCTCCATAGTGCAGACATGATGTGAAAAGATGCAAGTTTACAAATACACTTTTTTGCATATTTAATACTAATAATAAATGCATTGAATTAATATATGTAACTACTAATTTATAATACAGGTGTATATAAAAAGTATTCTTTACAACAGTCGTAGCATTAGCTGTGTATGTGTGCAATGGTGTGGCTGTAGTAGTAAAAGTCTGGGTGATGTATTGGTCTCTCTCTTTCTCTCTCTTTCTCTCTCTCTCTCTCTCTCTCTCAGTATCAGACGTCTGTTCCAGTGATTCATTTTAACATTTGTCTTTAATGCTGAAGAGGTTCAGACAAAATGTATTTGAACACAATCTGCTTGACTCAGCTTTTGTCCACCTTGTTTTCACATTTATTTCAGCTGCTGCAGTTGAACTAAATTGAAGCAATACTTTAACAGATGAACAGATCGTCTGTCAGATACAGGAGGAGTGTTTTATAAAGGAAAATTATTCGCATTACTCCTAGTTACTACACAGCAAAATCCCCATAGTAGGGGTGCACCGATAATTGGCTATATACACTAATAATACGTGGCCGATAACAGTCCTAAATTAGCACAGCCGATATTATTCACAGCTATTTCATGTACTACAGCTTTTGATCATTAAGTCCTTATCGATCTGAAATCACTGTTAGTTTGAGTCGTTTATAACATGCATTTGAAAAAGCAACACTCGTCAAACATAATCATTATACATATTCTTTATTATCATGAAAATACCTGAAAAGCCATTTCCTGGAGCTGCATGTCATAGCTGCATGTGTATGTTTTTTTCTTCTGCGGCCCATATTGAGTTTCTGCACGCGAGCGCCCTTCAGGCTTTTGGATGTAGCGGAATTTCCCCGTAATTCATTGAGAAGCATATATCTGTGCACCCCTACCACAGAGTTAAATGAACACTGGGTGTAGATATTGTCCCATTCTTACAGAGTGTTAAAGAGTAACTCTGAAGCAGAGTTAAAAGCTGCAATCTGTAACTTTATCCTCTCTATTACCAACTCTGTTTGAAACATACAATTGCATTTTACATCTTACTTGTAGAGTGTGTAGAGTTTGTTGGCAGTTTCTTTTAAAGTCACCATTATGGTGATCAGTGTTTGTTTTAGTTGGACTTGACTCTCAGCTTGTTAGGTTTTTCTAACTGCTATAATTTTGTGTGTTTAAAACATGTTTGGTATAGCAAAGTAAAGACAATAGTGCAATTCTATGGTGGTTGTTAGTACATAAAGTCGTAACATAATTATCATCTGCTTGCAAGCAAATAAGGGACCTCCCCGGTCATGTAAAATATGTTTGATATTTAGGATATTCAATTGAGATGATGACATCAGTACTTTCAGCCAATGAGAGACTGAGGTGAATCACAGACCTTCAACATATTTCATTATCGGCCAGGATTTTAAAAATCCTGTAGTGTGAGCCATTCACGTTGGAACCATTATATGTGGGTGGGACAGGCCCATCCACTTTTTAACCCCTTAGCGTTAACTCAAAAACCAAAATGTAAACATGTCATGCATTTTTTAACCCTAAATTAGTGTCCTCTTTAGGCTTTTTTTGCCTTTTCTAGGAATGGGCACACTCACTTACTTATCTCTTTTATTCCGTGCATATCCCTGTTCAATAGAGCGTCATCAGTCATATCTATTCCACTTGAGGAATGCCCTTATAAATTAAACTCCAGTCTGAGTTTTACTATGTTAGTGTGAGGCCGACCTTACAAAAACAAGTACTCTTTTTGTTTACAGTACTCTCTTTAAAAGTAAGTTCCTATTAAACTCTGACTTTCTCTTAAAACAATATTACTCAATTGCTTGATCATTCATGACCTTAACAGATCTTTGGAAGGGGATGAAAAACTATGCTAGGTTAAAAACTTGTTCGGTTAAATCACTTGACATCTCCAAAGGAAAATATTGCTGCATGTTTATTATGGATAGTATACAGTAGTTCTGTGTACTGTATGTTAGCCTTGTGTCTTTGAAAAGTTAATCTCAGATATTCTCTTTGACAGGGTATGATGTACCTGGAAGAGAGACGTCTGGTGCACAGAGACCTGGCTGCACGTAACGTCCTGGTGAAATCTCCAAACCACATTAAGATCACTGACTTTGGCCTCGCTCGACTGCTGGATACAGAAGAAAAGGAATACAGTTCAGATGGAGGCAAGGTAATAGTGTTCAAAATCTGGGACACACAAACTTGGACAAAAAAAAATTACATTGTAAAAATCTTCTTTAATCAATGGGATTAATCACTTGATTGGATTTTGAATTTTTGTACTTTTATAAAAAGTTCTTGTTCATTATGTAAAGTTCTCCTCTTCAGAATTATACTCCTTCATCTTTTACATGATTGATTGACTGTATATTTTCAGATGATGACAGACTGATTAAAATTCTCTTTTATGTAGATGCCCATCAAGTGGATGGCATTGGAGTGCATTCACTATAGAAAGTTCACACATCAAAGTGATGTATGGAGCTACGGTGAGCTAACTAATATTTTTTTTACCAGTAATAACATCTTACTAGTCTTGCCGCTAGCAAAGAATATAGAATGAATCAGAAAATATTAGATAATTTATTATATTATATACATCTAAAAGGTAGATATTACTAATAAAAAAAATATAATTTTATTATTTGGTACTATAGGCAGAGTTTGGGGTGGGGCAGGGGGACACTGCCCCCCAGACCAAAGCCAATTATGATTTTGTCTAAGCTATTAATGAAATAGAAATATGAGAATTCTTAATATTTTAATGGGGAGAGTAAATTAAGGCTAAAATAGTTTTAATTAACAGTTTTAACCAAGTTCTATCTCTCTTCAATCTCAAAGTATCTCAATACCCTTGTTTGCCTGTAGGTGCCCACCAAGTACAAATGCGAAACTCGGCTTATGTTTGGTACATGTTGTATACTTATTTAAGGTTTTTACATATTGATTCAGGAGTGACTATCTGGGAGCTGATGACGTTTGGAGGAAAGCCATATGACGGGATTCCCACCCGTGAGATTCCTGACATCTTGGAGAAGGGTGAACGTTTACCCCAGCCACCTATCTGCACCATAGACGTCTATATGGTGATGGTGAAATGTGAGTATCTGAATGTAAGAACTCTATGGACAGTAAAACAAAAAGACTTAAACCCTAACCTACAAGCATCACTATCAGTGCCAAACATTTGTATTGCCAGTTGGTTTATTTTAAGGCTTGTTCCATGTTTCTCTTTTCTAATGGACTCATTGTGAGACTGTAGTATGTATACCAGCCACTGGTTGTACAGTGTTGTAGTCTGTGGAAGGCAGATGCTGGTTCTTTCTCTGTTGAATCAGTTGCATAAAGCGAAAGGAGATGAAATGAGTTATGAAATAATCTCATTTATTGTAATTACATTTAGACTGTAAGCTGTTGTTTCTGATGTGACATCTATAACCCCAAGGACAATGAAACAGAAAATGTTGATGGAGATCAAACATGCTGTGATTGCTTGAGCAATTGCTGCTCATTTGTGTAATGTGTTTGCGAGCGAGAGTAATTTATGCAATGCGTGTTTGCGAGTGAGAAGTGAAAGTAAATTGGGAGAAAATAAGGGTCGTGTCACTTCCTGTCACAGATATAATAGTTCTTCATGTCCAACTGCTGTGCAACATGTACAACTAAATTATGCATATCTGTCCGTCTGTATCTCTGTCCATTTGGTCTTGTCTGTCTGTCCCATTTGTTTTGGTCTTGACTGTCTATCTTTCTTGTCTGTCTGTCACTCTTGAGTTTCTTTTCTGTCTCTCCGGTCTGTTTGTCTTGTCTGTAAGTCAGTCGTCTGTCTGTCTTCTTTGTCTTTTTGCCTGTGTATCTCTTTGACTTTTGTGTCTGTCTGTTTTGTCTGTTGCTCTTGACCGTCTGTCATTTTGCCTGTCTATCAGTATTGTCTGTCTTGTCTTTCTTGTCTGAGTGTTTTTGTGTTTCTGCTTTCTTGATTGTCTTCTCTGTCAGCTTTTGTCTGTCTCTTCAGTCTGTTTGTCTTGTCTGTAAGTCAGTCGTCTGTCTGTCTTCTCTGTCTTTTTGCCTGTGTGTCGCTGTGACTTTTGTGTCTGTTAGTCTGTCTGTCTGTTTTGTCTGTTGCTCTTGACCGTCTGTCATTTTGCCTGTCTATCAGTATTGTCTGTCTTATCCTTCTTGTCTGAGTTTTGTGTGTGTGTGTGTGTGTGTGTTTCTATCTTGTTTGTCTGTCAGTCTTCTCTGTTTGTTTTTGTCTGTCTTTCTGTCTGTGCATCTTTTTTAACATTCTTGCCTGTTGTCAGTCGTGTCTGTCAGTTTTGTTGGTCTTTGCTGTGGGTCTTATCTCTCTGCCGGTCTTGTCTTTTTGTCTTGTCTATATATCTTTCTGTCTGTCAGTCCTCTCTCTCTGTTTGTCTTTCTGTCTGTCTGTTAGTCCTCTATCTTTTTGTCTGTCTGTCAGTCCTCTCTATCTGTCTGTGTCCGTCTATTGGTCTTCTCCATTCATCATGTCTGTATTTCTGTCTGTCTGACATTCTCGCCTCTCTGTCTGTCTTGTGTGCCTTTTTGTCTGTTTGTCAGTCCTGTCAGTCAGTCTTCCTTGTGGATCTTCTCTGTCTGTTTTGTCTGACATTCTTGTCTGTTATCAGTCATGTCTGTCAGTCTTGTCTGTCTTTCCTGTGGGTCTTATCTGTCTGCCAGGTCTTGTCTTTCTGTCTTGTTTGTTTGTCTTGTCCATCTGTCAGTCAGTCTCATCTGGCTGTCTGCTGGTCTTCTTCATTCATCATGTCTATATTTCTGTCTGTCTGACATTCTTGCCTGTCTGTCTGTCTTATCGGTCCTTTCTTGTCTGTTGTCAGTCGTGTCTGTCAGTCTTGTCGGTCTTCCCTGTGGGTCTTATCTGTCTGCCGGTCTTGTCTTTCTGTCTTGTTTGTTTATCTTTCTGTCTGTCTGTCAGTCTTAACTGTCTGTTTTTCTGACTGTGTGGATGTCTGCTGGTCTTCTCTATTAGTTATGTCTGTCTTTCTGTCTTCGGATATTCTTGCCTGTCTGTCTTATCTGCCTTTCTTGACTGTTGTCAGTCCTGTGGGTCTTTCCTGGGAGTCTTATCTCTCTGCTGGTCTTGTCTTTCTGTCTTGTTTGTTTATCTTTCTGTCTGTCTGTCAGTCTTTTCTGTCTGTTTTTCTGACTGTGTTGATGTCTGCTGGTCTTCTCTATTAGTTATGTCTGTCTTTCTGTCTTCTGATATTCTTGCCTGTCTGTTTTATCTGCCTTTCTTGTCTGTTGTCAGTCCTGTCGGTCTTCCCTTTGAGTCTTATCTGTCTGCCGGTCTTGTCTTTCTGTCTTGTTTGTTTGTTTCTTTGTCTCGTCTATATTTCTGTCTTTTTTGTCTGACTTTCTTGTTTATCTTTCTGTCTGTCTTTTGGTCTTTTCTATTCGTTTTGTCCGTCTTTCTGTCTTCTGACATTCTGCCTCTCTGCCTTACCTGCCTTTCTTGTCTGTTGTCAGTCCTGTCTGTCATTCCTGTTGGTTTTTCCTTGTGGGTCTTATCTGTCTGCCGGTCTTGTCTTTCCGTCTTGTTTGTTTGTTTGTCTTGTCTATTTTTTTGTCTGTCTGTCAGCTTCTCTGTCTGTTTTGTCTGTCTTTCTACAATCTGACAATCTTGCTTGTCTGTTTGTCTTGTTTGCTTTTCTTGTCTGTCTGTCAGTCCTGTCAGTCTTCCCAGTGGGTTTTATCTGTCTGCCTGGTCTTTCTGTCTTGTTTGTTTGTCTTGTCTATGTCTGTCTGTCTGTGAGTCTCCTTTGTCTGTCTGCTGGTCTTCTCCATTGGTCATGTCTGTATTTCTGTCTGTTTGATATTCTTGACTGTCTGTCTGTCTTGTCTGCCTTTTTTTCTGCTTTTTAGTCCTGTCTGTCAGTCTTCCTTGTGGATCTTACTGTATCTGTATGTCGATCTTGTTTTGACTGGTTCTTGACCGTCTGTCTTTTTGTCTTGTCTGTTGGTGTTGTTGCTCTGTTTAATTATAATATACTCTAACTAGATTTAAATTTAAACATGCAGAAATGACGGCAACCTAAGTGTGGCAACCTATAATAATATGGAAACAGACTACAATTTATATTTGATATTAGCTGTTAACTGTAGCCGTAACTTTGGCATACTGTTTGAAGTGCTTTTTAAATACAGCCTGAAATCTTGTTTATTTTACGACGTCACTTCTTACTTTGCCTTCACCTCCAGGCTGGATGATTGATGCCGACAGTCGGCCTCGATTCAAAGAACTCGCCGCAGAGTTCAGCCGAATGGCACGGGACCCTCAGAGATACCTGGTCATACAGGTGCGAATACAGTTATTCTTGTATTACATCTCACCTTCGAAAAATCAATAGATTTGTCCTACAATACCCATTAAACTCAAGGTGACTGCTAAGAATGATGTTGTCATTTTTGGGGGGGGGCTCAGGGGGACGATCGCATGAAACTTCCCAGCCCCAACCACGGTAAGTTCTTCCAGAGTCTTATGGATGAGGAAGAACTTGATGACCTGATGGATGCAGAGGAGTACTTGGTTCCTCAGACCTTGAATATCTCAACATCCTCTTACGTGTCAAGACCGCACGTGGATTCTAGCAGAGTAAGCCCAGTTATTGTATTTATTTGTTTAAAGGAAAGGTGTGTCATTTCATCACGATGTATAAGTGCTTCCGCCAGTCCTAGTTGTTTACAAAGACTTCACTTACCAGAAGTATGTAAACACTGTGACGCTTTCAAAACATTGCTTTGTTTGTAGACAAGCCAACTTCTGACTCAACCAGTAGCATTTGTTAAGGCCGGGGCTCCGTGTATTAAGCTGCTTAGCAGGAAATTGACAAGTTTGTCCAATCAATGGAGCCATAGGATGGTTTGTTAACCTGTTAAGAACAAAAAGGAGACAGCTGTTGGTTTGTTTTTCCATGTATCCCAATGGCAGGTGCTCCGTTGGCTTACTCACTTTAGCTGTAAATGCTATGCGACTCACCACTCCAGACATGCAGGAAATTATGTAAAGAAAATGCTGATTGGTCGATGACATCACAATGACGTGCACGGTCTCAAACCAAAATATTAAAATATTAAATATTAAAATATTTTTTTCTACCCCTATATAGACTCAACTGAGGTGTCGTGAAAGAGTTTTTTGTTCAGATGATGGGATGGGAGCTTGTTCCCGTGACTCTGTTGGTTCGGCTGGTGGAGTCTTCCTCCCAGTAAGCACACAAGGGGCAGGACTGGAGTCTCTGGAGGAACAGCATTGTAATGGAAGTTTAAAGAAACAGCCCCCGCCCGGATTAGGGGATGATTGTGATGGCCAGCGCTATATCGCGGACCCAACTGTCTTTCTAGGAGAGAGAGGAATAAAGAGCAATGGTGAAGAAGATGATTACATGAGTCCTATGAACAAGTCAGCTTCAGGTAAATAAAAAAAATTACATTACCATAATATGTTTGTGTCTATGACTGTGACAGTTCCTCTTCTGAAGGTTCTAATTTTTATATTTGATCATCTCATAACGATGAGATTAGGAACATCACAATTAGATTTCACATTGATTGCAATCTTTGACATGACCTTACCCCAATATTAAAGATATCACGGTTATATTTTACAGGATCGTCTTTACATTATGTACAATGATTTAAGGTAGAAAAAAAAGTTTTCACATGTAGGGTCACATTTTCATATTTTGATATGCTACTATAATTACTAATCAAGACCATTTAATTGGGAGCCCTAGGATTTAATAAAGCCCACAGTTAGATTTATTTTTAAAGTTGACTGAAATTGTTCTTAAAAGTACACACACTTATTATGCAAACAAAATTTTGTATTTTGTATGTGATTAATCGCGATTAATCGTGATTAATCATTTGACAGTCACAACAAAAATCCCATTACATGTGTGCTATTCTATAGTTTAAAGTTTAAATGTATTCAAAATATGGGAAAAATTGGAATAAGTAGGGCACCTTAAGATTTTGACCGGTAGAATATATTATATGAAATGATGTGCATGTACATCTTTTATTTGACTGGTCAAACTGCAGTTGTTCCCTTTCAACCTCTGATAAGTTGAAACAAAAGCGAGACCAGAGCGCAACATAAATCCAATGTGATGTGTTGAGCAGAAGATAAATCAATAGATTCTGAGTTCCTCCATTATAAATCTTGACAGCAGTTATGGGTCTCATCCTTCACCTTGAAGATCACAGACCCCAAAGAGTGCCAATGAATTGTGGGTGGTGAGCTGCAAGTACTCACTGTTCTTTTAAAGATGTTTTTTATGTTTTAGTATCAGATTTGTGGAAGCTAAAGTACTTTCAAGATGTGCAATGCCAGGCTACAATCTACTGTACGTTTTTTAAAACAGTGCCACATTCTGACTATACAAAGGAGCTACATACATTTAAGCTTCTTAAGGAAAAAGTGGTTTGGGATTGTGCATAAAGTATGAGTAACTACCGCCATGTAATTATGTGCTGTCAACCAATGTCTATTTCTGCAGACCATCTCAGTCCTGTTGAGGAAAATCCTTTCGTATCCCAACGGAGGAATGGGAATGTTAATGCACTGGACAACCAGGGTTACCACAGCACCCCTGACAGAACTCCTAAATGTGAGGATGAATACATCAACCAGCCTCTTTACCTCAACGCATACAACACCGCCGGCGGGCCAAACCCAGAGAACCTAAGGAAAAATGGAGTTTCCATGCCACTGCAGTTGACAACAGCAGCCAACACGGCAAGCAGTCATGTTATCCTCACCACGCAAACTGGAAAAGCCCATAACCACGGCCAGGGAACACATGTTCATTTTGCCATTCCACCTGTTCAGCCTCCCCAAGCAAGATTAATGAGCCAGAATGGACAGCATTCCCAGACGCCGCTTGCCTCTGAATCCAGTTCCTCCGGCAAGCCTGGCAATCCTTCTCTGTTAACTCAAATCTCAGTCGTCAGCCAACAGATCCAACCTTGTCTGGCGAATCCTTCCGGTTGTTTAACCCAACCCAATTTGACACAAGTAAAGTCCACAATCGCAAGCAAAACAGTTTCTGGTCTTCCCGGACACCTTGTTTATCCAGGTAACGTGCTTCAGACGGGCCATACTGGGACTGTAATGGTTGATAGAAAATCGAAGAAGAATTTCGATAACCCTGACTGCTGGCAGCACAGTCTACCCCCCAAAGTGACCCAACTAAACCCTCAAGACCCTTTGCAGGGTTGCAAAAGCAAGCATCTTTACAGGCACAGTGTGCGAGGTCGCGATGCCGTGGCTGAAAATCCGGAATATCTCTCTGAATTTAAAAAGAGACCAGGACCGGTTCTGCCACCTCCACCCTATCGGCACAGGAATACCGTAGTGTAAACTGATTTCTTTACCAACAAGTTCTTGTTTTCCTAGCATGATATTTGGATTTACAAAATAAAGGAAAACTGTCAACGTCAGTATTCATTGCAGGAGGTATTAATGAAGAAACAAATATAAGAGGATATCGGATTTAAAGGGAAAACTGATCTACCAAAGTGCCTCTATTACACAATTTCTATTTTAACAATCAGAATCTAACCATTCAAACCATCTCCATCCCTTAATCTAAACTCCACTCATTTTCCAACAGACTTGAAGTAACATCCCAGATAGCAAGCAACCATTGAAATAATGTTAACAATTTGTCAATGTTAATCCCATTGAATCAATATCAGGCCTGCTATCTTATTTCAATAAACCATGATTATGGTTATCAGTGTTTGCTTTAGTTAAGCCCTTGTTTCAATAGTTGCTTGCTATCTGGCAAGTGATGTTATTAAAACTGGTGTACACCTTGACGAACATCTAGAAAAGTCTATGGTAAGAAAAACAAATCTTGTTTTGGTTTTAGGAAATACCATCTGTCCAGTAAAAGATCAGTTTGACTGCATCCTTTCATTGTGTATTGTGACTCTTTGCATTAATCAATAGATATTTCTCTTTAGTTTACCCCTTTAACTTTCGAAACAAATGACGGACAGGACCTGTACAAAGAGAGAAGTCGCTTACTATCGAGGAAACTTTAAGATGTAAACAGGGTCAAAACTGTGCATTGGTTTCATTTATCATAACCAACAATTTATTAATGGACTAACAATGGTTGGATGCTATTTATTTTCTTTCTTGTACTTGGTGTTTTTTAAAGATCCGTTTTGTACACTTATATGGGAACTTGATATGATACAGTTAAACGAGAAGCACATGGGCCGGCCGTACCACAGTGCTTATAGGGCAAACTGGAAACAAGTGCCTTCCTCAGTGGCACAAAAGCTTTTGTGGTCCAGAGACAGATTTGAACTGGAATCTTCAACTGCTGTATATATATATATATGTGTGTGTGTGTAAAACAAATATGAATATTAACTACTGAGCCACATTATGTGCAAATAGACTGGGAACGTCTCGGTTACGGATGTAACCCTCGTTCCCTGAAGGAGGGAACGGAGACGTCACGTCGTGACCGACGAATTGGGAACTCGCTTAGAGAGACCAATCTGCTTCGAATACTACTAAAACGCCAATGAACTTGGCATTGAGATATTTGCATAATGCTGGCGCCGCCCCGCCAGGTGCGTATATAAGCAGCAGGTGCAAATAGGGAAATTAGCTTCTTATTCGCTGAGAAAGCCGGAAAGTGTGACCGGCCGTAACAGCAGGTGGCAGCACCTGTGGCGACGGGACGTGACGTCTCCGTTCCCTCCTTCAGGGAACGAGGGTTACATCCGTAACCGAGACGTTCCCTTTCAGTCGGTCACTACGACGTCACGTCGTGACCGACGAATTGGGAATCCCTATCAAAACGCCACTAGGGGCTGACCTCTTCCAGTGTCTGCGTAAAGCCCTCCGGTTCCACTTAAGGATAAGGAGAATTAGGTTTTAAGGCAGAAGGCCGGGCACTAGATGTTCCTTTAACCCCACAGAAGTGCCAGCGACTGGGAAGCGCCCTACCTGAGCGGGATAGGAACGCTGCGGAAGCCACCACCCGTCTTAAGGGCTAATGGTGGGCGAAAGTCAACCGTAGTTGAGGAAATAAGACAGCCGTGGCTGTGTAAGCAAAGCAGTGCTCTGCTAAGGGAAACGTGGGCTAGTAGGATTAACCCCACGGAAAAATACTCACAATGGAACCCGGTGGGACACAATGTGGAGCCCGAGCCAGACACATAGGTTCGCGAGGATACAGCTAGTGAAAGGCTGACAGCCAATGCTCCGCAACAAAGGCTGCCAAGGCAGCGGAGGAAGAGCAATTCAAACCATTACGCATTTTTGCTCTGAAGGCCTTCCATACTGACACAGTTATGAAGCATCAGTTGGAGGCTGCAAGCCGACATGCGAGTCTGCTCTCCGTGCCCTCCCTGGTGAGGAAAGAACACGAGAGGATACAGGCTCGATACGAACACTGTAAAATCTAATGAACGTATTAGGTGTCGCCCAACCAGCAGCTCTACAGATGTCTGTTAGCGAGGAACCACGAGCTAGAGCCCAAGATGAGGCAACGCTCCGTGTGGAGTGCGCTCTCAAATTAAAGGGGCAAGGAATACCCTGAAGATTATAAGCCAGGGCGATAGTATCAACTATCCAATGAGACATCCTCTGCTTAGTGACAGCTTTCCCTTTCTGCTGGCCACCATAACAAACAAAGAGCTGGTCTGAGGTCCTGAGGCTTTGCGTGCGATCCACGTAGAGTCGCAGTGCGCGTACGGGGCACAACAAAGCCATGGTTGGGTCTGCGTCCTCCGGGGGCAGCGCTTGCAAGCTCACCACCTTATCTCTGAAAGGAGTGGTAGGAACTTTGGGCACGTAGCCTGGTCTGGGTCTCAGTGAGACAGCAGGACCAAACTAAAAGCACGAATCGTCAACAGAGAATGCATGTAAATCCCCTACTCTTCTTCATGGAGGCCAATGCTATCAGGGTCAGAGTTTTCATTGATAAAAACCTCAGACTCGTAGACTGCAAAGGCTCAAAAGGGAGACCTGAAGGCTTCAGCACCATGGACAGGTCTCAGGAGGAAAGAGGGAGGGCGCGAGGGGTTTAGCCTGCGAGCGCCTCTTAAATGTAATAATTAAATCATGCTGGCCGACTGATCTGCCGTAGATAAGAGAGTGATGAGCAGAAATAGCGGCGATATCAACTTTAATGGCGGAGGGACAGCCTACCATCTAACCTATGTTAAAGATATAAAAGCACAATGTTAATGGGCATTCTCTGGGGTCCTCGCGTTGCGAAGAGCACCGGGTGACGAAAAAGGTTTCTTTAAGCGCGTAAGCCCGTCTTGTGGACGGTGCTCGAACCGCGTCGATGGTGTTAGATACCGCTTGCGATAAATCACCTAAACCTTGCGCGCGCTCAACGACCATACATGGAAATCCCACAGGTCGGGGCGCGGGTGCCATAATGTGCCCCTTCCTTGAGAAAGAAAGTCCTTCCTCAGGGGAATCGTCAGGGAGGGGCTGTCGCGAGGAGCATTAACTCTGAAACCCAATTCCTGGAGTCCAGTACGGGGTGACTAATAAAAGGCTCTCCTCGTCCTGCCTGACTTTGCACAGAGTCTGCGCAGTAAAGCTCACTGGAAGGAATGCGTCTTACCGCATCCCCCGCGGCCAGCTGTGTGCCAACGCATCCACGCCGAGGCTGCCCTCGGTTAGTGAATAAAATAGGGGACAGTGGGTATCGTCCGGCGACGCAAACAGATCTATCTACGCACAACCGAACTTCTTCCAAATTAGCTGGACCGTCTGGGGGTGGAGTCGCCATTCGCCGGGGGCGCAGCTCGGGAAGCGCGTCTGCCGCTGTATTGAGCGTACCCGGGATGTAAATGGCACGAAGGGACCTCAGATGCTTCTGACTCCAAAGGAGGAGATGACGAGCGAGATGCGACAGGTGACGAGAGCGCAAAACCGCCTTAACGGTAAATAACGCAACAGTCGCAGTGTTATTGGTGTCGGCTAATACATCCTTCCCTCGCATCTCCATAGCGGAGCGTACAAGTCCCAGATATACAGCGCACCGCTCGCGGCAGTTGGGGTGCTATGCACACCCCTGAGACTGCAAGCCCGTCATACGTGGCTGATCATCCCGTGCTGAGGGCATTGCAATATACAGAATGCCAGGAGACCCCTCAGGGGCATATCTTCTATCGGAAATGCCGGGTCTACCACGGGGAAAAATTGAAATGACACGCAGGTGCAATGTTTACACGGTGTATGTCGGTGTGCCACGCTCTCCTCGAGACTCGATCGTAAGCCAACGCTGAAGCGGTCTCATATGAAGCAGCTAGGGCGGCGACACAGCCGCAGCATGCTGTCATATGTCCAGGAGCTTCTGAAATTGTTTCAGAGGGACCGCGTACTTCCCTCGAATTAAAGCGAGGCAAGTCAGAACTGACTGGTTGCGCGCTCTTGTAAAACACGCCAATTAGTCGATCGAGTCTTATTTCCATACTGAGAAAAAGGATCCTCTGCACGGGGCAAAGTTGCTCTTTCCCAGTCGACCTGAAGACTTAAACGAGCGAGATGCCGAAGCATTAACTCTCTGTGTTCGCACACGTCTGCCAAGAACGGGCTATTATAAGTCGACGTAGAAAAAAGCAGAATGCGAACAACGCTCTCTCTCTCTGACATTTTAATGCCGTGACTAGCACATGGAGACACGGAGAGAGAGAGACAGCTCGAATGGTGTACTTCGTATTAATATGCCCACCCCACGACGCAGAGCGAAAAACGGTCTAAAGCGAGGGGAGATGGACACATAAAGTACACGTCTACAGGTCTAAGGCTGCAAACCGATCTGAATATTGAAATACGAGCCTCGGCGTTATCATCCAAAAAGAACACCTTCGTAGAGCCGGTGCGTAAATCAAATCGATCGTAACCCGCCGCGTATTTTGGGTACTATGAGATAAAGGCTGGAAAAACCCTATCATCATCATCTCGGTAAGAGGGACCGGCTCGAACATCCTTCGCCAACAGGATATCGACTTTTGCACGCAGTACATGTGCATCGGACGCTTTCACTACAGTGAAACGAAAGCCCGAAATTTTGGGGTGTGCCGGATTCGTAACCGAGGCGGATCGTGCGTAAAACCCAACGAAACGGGCTGGGAACTGAAGCCAAGCACCCAGGCACCGTACGAGGAGAAATAACGACACTACCGAAGTACCCGCGGTGGGGCAGCGAAGCGAGACAGGTGGGACTGCCGGTGCGTCTGCTGTGACAGCATAAGCATCTACAGTATGTGTGTGTGACACTGACCTGAGCCCGCTGAGGGTGACGGTCGTCTGGTCTCCTCAGCGGAGAGCGCAGACTCCGAAGAGGGTGCTGGTGGTCCCGTCTCCTCAGCGGAGAGCTGGAACTCCTCAGGACACCCGCTGGCGATAGAGGAGAGGGAGGAAGAGCACGTAAATGCCCGCTCACATCTCTCTCGATCCTCTGGAGACCTGGAGAAGGAATAGGAATGCACTCTTTTTGTGGTTTTGTGGGTGCCGGCTGAGAAGCCGGCGGAACAGAACAAAACGAAACCAAAGATTCTCCACCCGGCCCTCTACCGGTGGAGGGAGCGATGCCATCACCGTCTCCCGTAGAGTGATCCCATCCGTATCCAGGTCGCCCGTTTCAGGGCCGCTTCGATTTCCGTTTACCACGGGAAGCGGGTGGGGCGGGCGGGGCGGGCTGCCGACGGCTGTTCCCCCTCCGTGGCCTGGAAGATGTTCTAGTGGGGGGGGTGGAGGCAGCCGCCGCAGGGCGCCCTCGGCGAGGAGCAGACGGGGCCGCCGGCGCTGGAGGGCGAGATGCAGGTCGCTTGCGCCGGGGCATGATCTGAGCGATCGCCTCCGTCTGCTTCTGGGCGGCGGAGAACTGCTGGGCAAAAGACTCCACCGACTCACCGAAGAGACCAGCCTGGGACACGGGAGCGTCTAAGAACTTGTTCTTCTCCGCATCCGACATGTCCGCCAGACATAGCCATAAGTGGCGTTCCTGGACCACCATCGTGGACATGGCACGACCAATCGCCTGCGCTGTCACCTTCGTAGCGCGAAGAGCCAGATCAGTGGCAGCCCGGAGCTCCGAAAGGACAGGCGAGTCGTGTCCTCCCTCTTGCAGATCCCTCAAGGCCTTCGCTTGATGAACCTGCAGCAACGCCATTGCGTGCAGGGCTGAAGCCGCCTCTCCACATGCCTGGTGGGCAGCGCCCGTTAAACCGGAGGACTGTCTGCAGGCACGAGAGGGGAGGGTTGGGCGGTCCTTCCAAGAGGGAGCGTGTGCCGGACACAGTTGCATCGCGACCGCACGCTCCACGGGAGGGATCCCCGTATAACCCTTAGCGGCTCCGCTGGTGAGGGAGGTGAGGGGGGAGGGCTGAAACAGCCGTAATCTCGTGGAAAACGGCGACTTCCAGGTTCTAGTCAGCTCCTCGTGCACCTCGGGGAAGAAAGGCACCGGTGGAGAGGGTTGTGAAACCCGGGCAGCTCCAAAGAACCAATCATCCAGGCGGGACGGTTCGGGCTGAGGGGGGGGAACCCACTCTAACCCAACGGTCTCCGCCGCTCGAGCGAGCACGGCCACCATCTCTGGATCGAACTCCGGCGTCCCAACCCGACCAGAGGGAGGAAGGGCGTCGGGGTCCACGTCAGGGGGAGGAGGCCCACCCTCGGATGCTGCGGCGTCGGTGGACCCGGAGGGCGGCACGATGGATTCTAGAGACATCGTAGAACACGACGCTGAAGTCTCCATCGGCACATCAACCGGCTGTGGATGAGGAGGCTGAGAGCCTGAGGACGAATCCCCCGCTCGGCTCAGCACAGTGATGCGCAGGTCGTCCTTTGAGAGCTTCACAGCCGCACCGTGGCGGCGTTCAGCACTCGCATGACGAGGGTTGCGCTTTTCCCGGAGGAAAGACAACCGTCTGCGCAAATCCACAAGGGACATGCTCTCGCAGTGAGAACACTTACCCCCAGCGAACGCTGCCTCTGCGTGCTCGATGCCCAAACACGAAAGACAACGCTCGTGACCGTCCTTCGGACCCATGTATTTGCCGCACCCAAGATCGCACGGACGAAAAGCCATCCTGAAAAGGACGCTGATGTCCGGATATACGAGAGAGTGGCTGCCTTTAACAAGGCACAAAGCTCTCTCGTATCACTCTTTTAGGGAAATTCACTCAGATGCTTAGTTGATGAGCGCACAGGGAAAGGCAACGCACACACTAAACTCAAAAACAACAAACAGATGTAGAGCCGTGGAATAAGCGAAGCGTCCGCTGTGGTACTGCTAGTACAACCAACTTCAGCAATCAAATCCCAACAGAGTAAAGTAGCTTCTCAGTAGCAGATACTGCAGGCTTTCGAAGCGAATAAAAGCTAATTTCCCTATTTGCACCTGCTGCTTATATACGCACCTGGCGGGGCGGCGCCAGCATTATGCAAATATCTCAATGCCAAGTTCATTGGCGTTTTAGTAGTATTCGAAGCAGATTGGTCTCTCTAAGCGAGTTCCCAATTCGTCGGTCACGACGTGACGTCGTAGTGACCGACTGAAAGGGAACCATGTATTGAAAATGTTGTGTATTTAAATATAATGAATTTGATAATTTTACTGGCTGATTAAACTGATATATTATGGATGGCAATATTATAGATGATACTGTATAAACTTATAGAGGGCACAATAGAAACTCAAACTACTGATCTCCAATGGAGAATTTTTCATTGTACTGTGACAGAAAATACTGTTGTCTGAAATATACCTTGCTCTCAGTGAGAGTGTGACCGTATTGTGGCCAGGGAAAGAAATGTTCACGTTTTGTAGACTGTAATACGACTTTTATCATTACTACGTATCAGCAAATAAAAGGTTGTGACTGTGCAGATTTGGTCCCTACTGTACCATGATTATATATATATATTATGAAATTCTGATTTGTTTTTAAAGCCATAGAAGATGTAGCTAGATTTGTTTGGGTTTTAGCTTATTATTTTCCTGCCATTTGTTTTCAAAATATGCATCTCATCCCTGTTGTATTTCTATTCAATGGAACGAGACAATAAAGATCTAATCTGAAATTTTCAAAAACTGTTCATTTATAATCTAAAGTTAAAGTCTAAGTGTTTGCAAACTGTACTTTTAGGAAGTTGTTTTAATACATAACAAGTCAAATTTAAGGCCATAAGTTCACACAAATGTGATATTTGTACAAATAACGAAACGCTTTTAGTATCAACAAACTGGTCTAAGTGTTTGGCATAGCTTTGCGGCTCATGAAATGTTATTCTCTAAAAGCCATAAAAAGAATTAAAAAAGTGACTCACATCAACTACTTTTATGGATTTTTTTGTACCTTTCATGCAGAAATATTTTTTTCCCAGGGCCTGTGGATTTTTGCAAGTGAACTGAAAGCAATCTGAGATCACCCATTTTTAGGTTCCAAACTGCAACACTTTAATTACCAACCAGCTACTATACAACATCGCCAAGGGACAGTTAAACTAGTTGAACTAAATAATTTCCCTATGCACCAAACACAAATTTATATTTACATTTAGGTTTTTGGCAGACACTTTTATCCAAATGTATTCCTTGTAATGCACTGGATGGATCAAACCCATTACCATTTGAGAGTTCAACCAGTTGAGATACTTTTCGGCATGTGCCTCCTGTTGTGTAGGGTGCATCCCTTCGTCCCCCCTCAAAGAAAATGTATGACATAAAACAATCTTAAACTGGACATTTTTCCTTAAACAAAACATCCCTGACAGCAGACGACTCTGGGCCAGATCCACACCGGTTTTGCTCTGAAGTTAGGTCAGAAACAACCAGAACCAGTTTAGACTGCAGTCTTTTTTCATGTTTGTCCTGGTTGTGTGTGATACAGAAAGAAAGTCATTGTGAAACAGTACACAGCTCTCTGATCTGGCAGAATGGAGAGTTTATTCCAGGAGGGCAGAAGAGAAATGAATCATGCTGTCCGCACGTGGAGCTGCACTCCAACTGATGTCATTCCCACAAGTGTATAAATGCCTGTGGATGCATCTCTGTCGCGGCAGGTCACCAGCAGCCTCTTCATCTTTGTCTTCACTGCTATACACGGACACAACAGATTGCAGCAGTGACTTATAATTTTCACCTGGCAGATTATAAATCGAGTAAAAAATACTAGCTACATTTGTCCCTAGCTTTGGAGGAGGGGCCAGAACCGAATATAGGGACCTGAGGGGTACATTGACAAATGCTTTTAAAGTACGTAACTTACAGTGCATTCAAGCTATACGTTGTATCAGTGCATGTGTCCCTGGGGTTTGAACTCAACGCAATGCTAAACCAACTGAGCTATATAGCTAATTTAATGGACAACCGTGGGGGACCATCTTTGTTGGGCCCCCCTACCAAATAAGGGCCCTAAAACATCTCAAGCTTCAAGTATAGTACCCCTGACATGGACACTTACAGTTAAAATGACATTAAAACACTTCACTGATGTGCATTTATGTACGAATTTCACCAAGTGAGACAATCTTGGTACATTGTGTGTAATTATCTCTATGCGCCGCAGGCCTGAGCCTCTTTGTCCTTTTAAATGTCTGTTCTTGTGTTTGTGACCTGTAATGAATGAGCATGTGTTTAAAGGTGGCAGCTGTGTGGAGTGTTCAGGCAGAGAGGAAAATCTGGAGCGGGGAGGGGTGAGATTTGTGAAACAGACTGATCGTTTTACCCTGTGGTGGAAATCGCCAAGATTCACTATAGGGGGACTCCATATTTGATGATATTAAAGCATGGATGCGACAAAACCCGCAATAGTTTTGTATAAAGTGTGCATAGCATTTAGAGGCTATTAAAGGAAAAAGGTTACAATTATAAAGTGAAGATAATTAAAATACCTGAAATGTACTAACTATCTTCATAGAACATTACTCTTTACTCTTTCCTAGCCATATGAGAAAACGCTTCCCTGTCAATGACAAGTATTTCCGGATTTTCGCAATACTTATGCAACCCAATTTAAGAAATGCCTCATGTAACTCTGGGTTCACACAAGACGCAAGTTCAACGATTTGCACGAGTAGATTACATACAAAGTCAATGCAAAGACGCGATCAGATGCGTCCTTGCACGGGGCGATGCAAATGAAGTAAATTGGGCCGCGCAATTGCTGCAAAAAAATCGCTATTCGCCTCAAACGCGCCTTTGCGCAATTTGAAAATATTCAACTCAAAAAAAAAAAAATTAATGACACAAAGTTAAATCCCGCGAGTAATCTAGAGCAAGCAACGCGATGCTACACCTTTGGTGTATACGTAGCATAAGAACTCTGTCGCTGAGTCTTGTTTCACAGGTTGTGTTCTCTAGAGGTTTTTTTGTTAATGTTTGAAAGCAGAGGATCTGTTCTTTTATTTGATATATTGTATGTTTATATATTTAAAGGAATAGTCTACCCTTTTTCCATATTAAACTATGTTATTACCTCAACCCAGACGAATTAATACATACCTATCTTTTTTTAATGCGTGCACTGTACAGCGCGTTGTGAATGTGTTAGCATTTAGCCTAGCCCCATTCATTCCTATGGTACCACACATGGTAAACACAGCTGAGCCTCAGTGTCAGTTTGTATGCATGTTCAACGCAGGTGTGAAAAAGCTTAGTAGTCGCTTTGTGGCAGAAATATCTCGGGCGTTGTTGAGTTTAATTCACATAAAACTCCCTGTAAGGAGGTGGAGGGTGATGATGTGTGACCTTGGATTACTGGCGCTTCAAAAGTTGCTTCTGAGAAGCCATCATATCTGTGCTTTATGCCCTCAGTAGGGAGTTTGATGTGCTGTTCGCTGACAATAGTGGGAAATTGGATTAGAGAGGAAAGCAGACTGGAATGTGTTTTAGAGAAGTTTATGGAACTGAAGATACTATAAAGGGTCTTTCAGAGCAACAATGTCTAGGCAGAGCAGCAAAAATATCCGGATTTATGCTAATTTTAACATTAAAGGGGAAATATTATACCTATTTTTCCCCAAGTCTTAGGTGTGCCTAGAATTTGTCTGTGATATGTCAGCTCAAATACCCCACAGATCATTTGTTATAGCATGTACAAATTGCTCCTATAATTGGGTGGGAGAAAAAAACTCGCTGTTTTCATGTGTACCTTTAAATGCAAATGAGCTACAGCTCCTACTACCTTACCAACCGACAGTGAGCACTTTCGGTTAAAACTAGATCAGATTTTTGAGAATAAAGTCTGAGGTAATAGTATATTTAGCCGCATACAGCAAGCTTTCAAACACATTTAGAAAAGGTGTTGGGTAAAACTAGCCAATCAGTCAGTGGCCGTGGGCGGGGCTTTATCAGTATGACATCACATTAACAAGATAATCTAAACAGCATGTCTAACGAGACTGCTTTGGTTTAATGGGAATTAAATAAGAGGGAGAAGGTGGATTTTTTTCCACTGTTGGGTTGTTGTGTTCACGCATTCCTGTCCAAAGTGGATTTTGCATAATATGTGCATTTTAACTCACACGGAAGTGGCGTTTTAATCCAGATTCAATTCAAAGCGATGTTTATCTAATGCGAAAAACTTAAAATAAAATCTATTGCTTTTCTGTGCAATAATTCTTCAGTATTAACAGCACAGTTGGTGTGGACACTAATATAGTTATTATTATGATAGATATGCTTATGCATTTGCTAGACACATTTATCCTGAACGACTTGCAGTGCATTTAAGCTGCACAGTTTTTCATCAGAATGTGTTTATTGGGGCGCCGCCCCCATAAAGTTAGCCAGTGAAGAAGACTACTTTAACATGTTAACAAAAAGTTAAATATTTAGTGCATATAAAATAAAAACATTTACTTTCACTGTTAGTAATATTTTCATGTATTTCGCTCATATGTGTATGTATATGGCGATGGCCGAACGAGTGTGTATGAAGGTCAGTAAACTTTTTAAAAGCATTTGACCTAAGGCTGAGATTTTTAATAGTTTCAGGCTTGTTTCAGATCATCTTTGGGGCGCTGCACTCTGTGCCCCAAACCCTCCCACTTTTGTTGTTAGCGAATCAATATTGTTTTTTGATGTTTTTGACCTCATGTGATTGGACTGTTGTCTCATAATGGCTTTGCAGATTTTATTTAACTGACATGTACAGTACTGATCAGTGGAAGGGAGTAAAAATACGGTTTTAATCTTACAAAACCACCCAAGGCGTTCAGTTGAAGAATGAATAAAGAATTTAAGGAGCTTGGACCAGATCGACCCCACTTGCAGATTCAGCAGGAGTGTGGTCCAGCTTAAACTGGGTTCTTTTCCAGGCAGCACTTCTTATGGCAAATGGAGTCGGCTTTCTGGATGCACTTTAAGTCATGCCTTTTATTGTCTTCCATGTTTGCTGTTTTAAAATCCTGGCACCAAAACGTTGTGGACAACAATAGGGTTTTGCGATTTAAAACATCTCTCTGAAAGGAGCAAGCAACATGAATGTTGTCGTAGTCATCTTGACAATGCTATAATAATAGACTCTGGCACCCTTTTGTTGCTTTCCTTGATGGAGTTTTAAAAGAGCACCCCAAATGCCACTGTGTTTAAGGGAACTTTGAGAAGAATTGTATGTTGTCTGTTGTAAGGGAACACGTAATCCAAGAAGTACAGAGCAGCACGTTACTCTCAATCCTGGCCGACGAGACTATTGATGTTGCCACACAGTGCCAACTTGTGCTTGTGCTGCTCTACATTGATGCAAAAATTGTAACAGTATTGAAGACAAATTCAGTTTGAGTTCAAATTGTACTCAACAGTACAACAATAACATTTTCAATGTTTTAGCTAAGCAGTAATGATACAATACATCGTCACCTGATAAATGGCTATTTACAATCCTGCATTACTAGAGTAACAGTTAGATTTTTAATTTGTTTGCAATATTTTTGACCGAATAGTTTCGGTTGCCAAACATTCGGTGCATCCCTTTTTTTGGTAACTTATAATCATTGTGCTCCTAACATAATGCTCTATCAGTTAGAGAAACACTAGTTGTCTTTAATTATCATTCATGGTGTGAACGAGCATTTAGATACCATGTTGTGAGTGTAGATACTACAGCTTTGTTTTATTATAACAGATTGATTAACTTTTGTCATCATATTTCATATATGTAAGTCCAACTGTATTTCTTTTACAATATCCTTGTTCATTTAGCAATAGGTCACATTACGGAAGTTAGATGGCGTTTCTTACGTTTACCATAATTCGTAGAATCAAAAAAATCATCCATCAATAAGACCACCAGCTGTATTAACGATGCAGAATTAAACAGCAGTGCAGGAATTTACAATCTGACACATCCTAACCCACATAAACACAGGTACGCTCCCCTATGCCTTCCTTTAGCACCGCCCACTGTGATGAAACACTTTCCTTCTGGCAAGGTGAAACTGTGCTGAAATGTATTATTAATGAGAGAGAGAAAGAGAGAGAGAGAGAGAGAGAGAGAGAGATGAGAGATTCCAGTGGTGTTTAATGGTGTTCCCGTATATGAAAGTGTATAGTATGTGCGGCAATTGACAGGTCAATAGGTTTTCTCCCTGGTGTGCAGTAGCCACAAGATTATTTTTCCAACCTCAGTCAGACCAATTAATCAGATTCCCTCTCTTTGCGGACTTTTCTTTGTATGTGTACAAAGCCAAATTTGGGAAAATGTCCTCGCAGATATGGGCGGAGCTTATCTGTCAACCATTCCATTTTTTTAGGAATGTTACCATTCTGCAAACGCTATTTTTCCCATATTTTTAATCTTTCTATAAAAACCCCACTGGGTGTATTTGATATGTTTGCTACATTTGCCGCCTGAAAAGTAGGCGGCAGTATTAGCTGTAACATCTTACTCAAATGACATTTGCTAATAAAACAAGAAGCAAAAGAATTTCCAGATGAAGAAGGATGACGAGCCGCGCAACACAAAATGCGGTGTGCCCACACATTCACTTAATTCTTCCGTACACGCACTTTTGGACGTGTGTGCAGCGTATTCTTTGAAACTTTTGCATGTTGGGGAAACTGCTGTTTGTCCTTTGCTGTCATGCAAAATCAATCACACTGGTTAACTCTTTCACCGCCATTGACGAGATATCTCGTCAATTAAGAGAAAACGCTTCCCCGCCAATGACGAGATTTTTCGTCTTTCCGCAATACCGCTATTATCCACCAGGTGGCGCCCTTCCGCAACTTTTTAAACCCGGAAGTATTGGCCTATGGCAAGCGGCTGCATGTCCGTGTCTGTTTTAAAGATCGCTCTGAGTGGGATCTCTATGAAAACTCCGTCACAAAAATGGAATTATCTCTGCTTTTTGCTCAAAATATGGTGTTTTTGCAGAAACCTACCCATATTCAAAAGCTGATTGCAAAAGAACCAATGAAGGTACGATGAAACGGGTTTTTTTGTTTGAAAGCAGATCAAGCAGGTCTGTTCTTTCATTTGGTATATTGTATGTTTATATATTTGAAGAAGATCATTTTCTGGAAGGCATTAAACTTTGGTGAAAATCATGAAAAACGCTGGCGCTGGCTGGCAACTTTTTTTAAAAACGCTGGCGGTGAAGGAGTTAAGCATACATTGTAGTCCAAGAAAAGAGATTTACGTCGGAGACGATAACTTGCCTCATTGTTTACTTTGGGGTATGTGCCTTTTGCATATCATTAACATGTACTAATACACACTTACATACAAAAGGAAATGTAAATTGTGAATCGAAGGATAGGTGCTCTTTAATTCATACACTGAAAAGATAAAAGAGAAAAAAATATATATTTTTTATATTTCTAATAGTATATTTTATGCATATTTCTATAAAAAAAAACACTTTGGTGGGTCCTAAGATAGATTATACCTGTCTAAGTGGTCTGTGAGAAAAAATGAGGGAGGGGGGTAATATTAGGTTTGGGAAATTTTCCACTTAATTTTCTTCATTTTCAAATCCCAATGTTGACAGGTATGTGGTGGCGCATGGAAAAAACATACACAAAAAGAGAAATGCTTTTAATGATAATTAAATTAGCAAAAGGGAAAGTCTGAAAAAATAAATAAAACCGGCATATAAATGCTTACTGGTTTATTATAACCAGTACTCATAATCATTATTTACCTTGAGAAGTCACTAGGAACATGGATCGCTGAAATGGTCTTTTCAGAGCTTTAATTAATTTGGGCAGGTGGATGAACTGGCATGAATCTTCAGCATCAGATGCGTCTCTCTGGAACAAAGCAGAGAAAGAGATGACGTGATTTTATTAAAAAGTTATTGACTTGATTTGTGACCAATGCAGGTCACCATCTGCAGTGAAAAAGAAATTATAATCCTGCTGATTATTGTGCAACTAAATCGCTAATATGATTTACTTATATACTAAAAAACCCCTAGATGGCAAACTTCAGGATGCGTTACAGCCAAAGCAGTCGCAAGGGAGGCCATTTTGAAGTATCGCATAAGAAATGAGTGAAGAAAACTGCAAATTTCGAATAAAAATCCCTTAATTCGCAAAAAAGGTTTTATGCTCGTTTAAGTGGTTTTAGACTTATGCAATAAAGAGTAAATGCGAATAATTGGAGATTGAAACGCATTTGCCGAATTAATTCTGATGTAGCGAACAGATGTCTATACGATATATGTGGCTCGACGTTTTTTTATTTTATAATTTTTAAAAGATTTGTTTCACATTTGGATGGAAACCCAGCAAGTGTTTGCTTATAACAATCATGTAATTTTTTTTTTTCGAATTTTGGCACGGACATCAAAACAACATTTCATTTGTTTATTGAGTTTGCGTTGCGAGAGTCTTGTATTACAGCTGAACTACTGGACATTTTGCATGCCCTACTTGCTGACTTGTAAAAGTCATGAGCAAACTGAATTTTGAGTTTAGAAAAATTAAGCCATCGTCTGCATTTAAATGCTGTTTTAAATTCTAGAATTACTTTAATTAAATTGATCTACAAAAAAGCACATCAATAAAATTCATCGCTCAGCAACTTCAGAATCACTAAATAACCTCTAGATTGTACTCTAATGCATAAAACAAGAAACACAACTTGTAATTAGAAAAATATTACCGCTCGGTAATTAACTTTTTATGCTTAAAAATCACACAATATTTGGCAGCGCCTGCTGAACGTGCTGTCATAGCTTGGAATGCAAATGTAGTCAGGGCTCTGTGAAATGGCTTTGTCACTTTCGCCCCGCGTTACTTTCGACCCGCTCTCCCCTAAGGTTTGTACAAATGAACTAACAAGAACAAAATTACTTTTAAAATGCTGTATTTATTTGACTTTTACAGTAGGGACACTGGGCTATCTGTTCATTTCCTTTCACAGCATTTAACGAAGAACATAATGAAGTTCTTTGTTGTAGCCGCTGCTTCCAAGGTTTCTGTGGACTCCATAGTCAATTAACGCAAATCCAGTCAAACAATACATATTAAGCGATTAATGGTATGAAAGATGGCCTGGTGTCCTGTGTGCTGGTTCATGTCACATGTGGTCTCAGATTTGTCTCCTTTGATCTCAGTTGAGTCTTAGTCTAGCAGATTGGATGTGGGGTCCATTGTATCTGTTGATGCCAAATCCAGTTAATAAGAGACTAATCATTGTTACATTGAGGCATTAATGTTTCTGTAGCTCACTTGGTAAAGCATAGCACAAAAGTCATGGGTTTGATACCCACATACTGATAAAAAAAGAATACACTCTTTTTCTAAGTCACAAACTTTGAGTTGCATTGGATTTGAACGTGCTAAAAACCGCAATCAATAGATATTAACTGTGAACGAGTTTGATTTAAAACCCAAAGGTTAGATGCACAAGAACAGCAGTTTATACTGCACCATCCCTTTAATTTTCATGTTTAACTTGCAAACAGTGGGACTCGAGGGTTTTCACTTTGACAGTACTTCTAAGGACCCCAAGAAAGTGTCATGAAACAGGCTGATCAAAATGCAAAGCGGCAACTTTTCTTTGGAACAACTTGATTGGTTTGCTCGCTGTGCCAGTGTAACTTGATAGCTTTGGTATAATTCGTTTCAGAATGAACCCGTGGTGGATAATTTATGCTTCTGACAGGAAGTCCCATGGAAGACCGGGGCAGCTAATTTCAATAAGGGTAAACAATAGCTGGCACCTCTTTGACGACCATGTTTTAATTAGAGGCAAATCCAACACATGCCCCGTCATTACGTCGTAGGAAGACGAGAAAATGAAAAGCAGCCTGAGGTTATTTATGGCTGCCAGTTGGAACGTGAACGCAAGCAGTCATATCTAGAAATTTGGGAATATACAGCATCCGTTTTAAAATGTCCTGGGCCTAAAAAAGCACAAGACTAATTTTAAATGGATTGTTAAGGTAGCTGTCTGCTAATTTATGTAAATATATAGGGCCAGGTTTACTAACAGCTTGCGCCAGCGCAAACCATCATTTTGTTGGTAAATAACGACTGTCGGGGTTTACTAAAGACTCGCAGTGGATCATTAGCGCTGAAAAGGTGTGGTCTAGTTATTTTTGCGACCGACCTTATGTGTTTCTAGGAGTTTCCCTTTCAGCCGCAAAATTTTTGGGAAAAGACTATTAACACACGTGCACACATTGATAAATTGCGTTGTTTGAATAATTTTATGACTGGAATTTGCGAGATTATTTAACGCCGTAAAAAGTCTTAAATTACTTTGCACTTGAAATGGCTGAAATTATTGCAAAAAAATCAATAAAAAAATAGGCATCACAGAAAACAGAGAACACGTGATACACTGCCGAGGATTATTTTAACATTCAACAGTTTATTTGGAATGCCAGAGGAACATATTATTAAAAAATATTGTTTGTCAAGCCATGCTATTTGTTATTTGCTTTAGTAAATAAAATAGGACTCACTAGGAGACGTCATGCAAAACCATTTAACGTGTTATTTTATTTGCGCTTTTTAGTAAATAACCCAAAATAACTCCCATTTGCGCTTTTTTTGGAATTACGCTTGCACACTAATTTGCCCCGTTTAGTAAATCTGTCATTTTACCACAAGACTTGTGTTTGAATCATGGTTTAGTCAGTAGTAAATTTTTAAATATGAAAACATAGACTACTTACAGGCTGTGAGTCAGAAGCGGGCAGAATGATGATAATGACCGTTGTTTCCACGTCAACAGGCCGAGAAAGAGATGAAGAGTTTGGTTCCAAATCGCAATAAACGCCATTTTTGAAAAAAAAAAGAGTTACTGCAAGAATCAGTATTATATCAGGTCAGTATTTAAAAGTAAATTCTTAATTTTACGCAAAATCCAATATCCGCCGTTTTATTCTGTCATCTTTTCTCCCTTTTTTCCACAGAATGCAATAAATCCGCTCCACAAATTACAGCGCACCATTCCACGCAATGTAAACAAACAATGGCGGTGCGTGGAGTACACGGAATCTTAGTTTTCCTCATCTACTTTGTACTTCGTGATCAACAAACAAACAAAAACAAAATATTACTTTAATGGCATTTATAAACCTGTGATGTTTTTTTGTAACGGGAAAGAAACGTAAGCCATCAACATCTAATAATTTACGCGAGAGGCATTCGGGAGATGATCGCTTGCTCTCCTGACAGCATCTAGTTTCTCTCGTGCTAACACATTGACCCCAGGGGATCTTATGAAAAACTTTCCATAATTTTACTCAAAGTCAACGAGAATCACAGCTAATCGCTGTGAAAAATGTTAAGCGATGACGTCAAGTATAACCGCGCAGCAATGACAGTGTTCCTAATATGACAAAGTAAGTGTTTTGATTAATGCCATTAATGTTTATTTTTTTATCAGTGTATAACACTAGTCAACTAAATGATATATGAATATAAAATGGCAAAGATGAATGCACATTTATTTATTGATTCAATAGATTTATTCAATTTTGTGGAAAAAAATTATCGTTTTTTTTTTAGATCTTTGAAAATCAAGTTATGGATTTGAATTTTTTTATGTTTTTATAACCTAAAGATGCTATGTGAAAGTTTGTAACAGAAAATAGTGGTTTTCATCTTGACACTTTCTTGGTATAGAAAACACGTTTTTACCGAAATTTGTCAAAATGGATTTATTGCGTTTTGGAACCAAACTCTTCAGATTTAAGTTGGAGATGATAACTTGCGTCACTGTTTATTTGTGATTTGTACCTTTTGCAAATCATTAACTTACACACACTTACACGTAAAAGGAAATGTAAACTAACTATTAAACTAAATATTAAAAGATTTTGAACTATAATTTAAGTTAAAAACTTAAAACTAAAAATTCCTGGCTAAATTCATTGAATCTACAGGTAATGCAACAGCAAACCAGGGAAGGGTCAAAAATGTTTTCAAGGCACTGAATAATGAAGCTTTCAAGTGTTGCGCTGTTATTGAAGGTCACTCTCTGCATCGTTTCATGTTTATGAAGATAATTGCGAAAATGATGATGGAAGAAAGTTTATTTGGCCTGGTCTGCTGCATATAAAGCTAATGAATCAGCGTTCATGAGGGGCTTGTGAAACCGCTTAGCATGTGTTAATGGTTTGAATGGGTGATCTCGAGAGGTCTTCTTACATTAAAGGTGGAGTCGTAATTTGGAAATCAATCTCCCTACAAATCGGAATCTAAAGCCAAGCATCCTTCAAAATGTATGACCGTGGAGCATAACAGAAAGATATATTTTGATAAATAATGGAAATCACACATTTGACGGCACCCAATGAATAACATACTGTAGTAGGGAAGTCAATGGGTACCTGTGTGGTTTCCATTATTTACTAAAATATCTTATTTTGTGTTCCAAGGGACACAATATGACACTACAGTATATGGCAATTTGTAGGTATTTCACAAAGTGGTTAATTCGTATTAATTTGTACAACCACATTCATACATTTTTGTACAATTTGCCTTGATCCCTGTAGCTCTGGGGTTAGGGTTGGGGTTTCTTATTGTTTTTTTATGATAATCGTTTTTGCAAGATTAACTTTGTACGATTTTATACGATATAAAAACGATGGGTTCTTGAAAGGCGCTATAAAAAACAAACATATTATTATTATATATGAATTCTCATGAGATCAGGCTGAGTATCCCTATAAATTTATCCTGAACAAATATTTCACTTGATTTATTCAGCATCTATGATTTAACTATCTTACATTGCCATCACATGACTGTCAAATTATTATAGTTAGCTTGCCGGTTAAATCCGTGTCCTGTATGTGTACAGTTGTTTGTGTTTGTTCACAGCTTGTGAAGAGGTCATAATTCTGCCTGCAGACTCTCCAATGGTCATTCGGTGAAATAAGGTGATGAAATGATAGGAAATGTCTGGTTTGCTGCACTGAATGATGCATTTTAAAAGTAACACCATGCCTTGACTGAAAAATTTATTGTAGCAGTATTTTTCCATTTTATAGTAGATTTTAATTATATTAAGCCCATTAAATATGACTGCATAATAGAGTGAAGAGTTCACCATATATATAGCTATAAATCATTTACTTTGATAATCACAAATTGTTGCTCACACTTGTTTTTCAAGTTAGCAGTAAGATTTAACCGATCAGAAGCCACATTGACTTCCATAGTATTCTTTTTCCCTACTATGGATGTCAATGGGGCTTTTGATCGGTTTGATTACAAACATTCCTCAAATGATTTTTCTTTGTGTTTGATTTATACATATTGTTTAAATTTATAAATAACATGAGTGTGAGTAAATTTTTTGGGTGAATTATCTCTTTAAATTGAGACCAAATTAAAACACCAAAAGAATTTGTCTCACAAAAAAAAAAAAAACTCGCAATTGTCTCCTGTATATTGAAACAACATCTTAGTTATTACTTTCATTCCCAACGAATCAGTTTTTAACCCTTATGCCGTGGCTGTATGTCCTGTAGTGTTTGTTTACATCTTCTCGAGTATTTTTAGTCCCTGTTCTTTCAACCTCACTGTCTGACTCGAAAATAACCACAATAACGGATGAACGCCGAAGCGTACCCTTCTTGCGCCTCCTGACAGTTTGGATTTTTCTTTAACACTGTTTTCATCTGCAGATACAGACAGAACACCGTGTCACACAGATCAGCCAATGGCCGCGCTTCAAAACCTACAGTAGTAAGCTGCCTATCTAGACAGCATTTCTGAGCATCATGTGGGATTTAAAGAGATAATGTTCTGCACTGAAGATTCAAAATGTTTCAGGCCAGATAGTTAACACTTGTAAAGCTCACTAGGACTTTATTAACTTTGAGCTTTTTAAAACATTTATAGAAAAAATGAGACAAGAAATTGATGAGAAATATTTTACAAAATAAAATAATGTAAAAATAAATGATTTACAGTTAAAATAATTTATTGAACTTGATCATAAATGCTTATTGACACTAACAAAGAGTTCATGTCGATCTCTTAAACCTAAATGAAATGAAATCCTAATCGAGACTTCAGTCTCCTCAAAAAAGCTCAAGATGTGTTTCGTGCCGAGAGAGGTCACACTAAGATATTTAGTTGTGAATTTTTTAAATTTTGTGTATTTCCTGTATTTTCTGTTTGTATCTTAAAAAAGATTAAAAAATAAATATGGAGGGTCATTAAAACTTTGCTAAAACAACAAAAGAATTTTGCACAATACAAATAACTTTTCTAATCTTGTCAAATAAGAAAAAACATTTTCCTGCCGATGACGCTTTCCTGACAAGTTTTTATGGTAATAATTCCGCTATTATCCACTAGATGACGTCTAGTTGACTCTTACATATAGCACAAATTTTAAACTTTGTTTTATAATAATTTTGAATCTGATCTCTAACTAAATTCCTTTACAAAAGTGCAATGATTTCAGCTTTTTGCACAAAATTTGGTATTTTTGAAGAAACCTACCCACAATGAAGAGGTTATAAAATGAGAAAAAAATGAAGATGAAACGTTTTTTTTTTTTTCGTTTTGTTAGTTTAAAAGCAGATGGTTTGTTTTTTCATTTGATATATTTGTATTTTTATATACTTATAGAAGAACATTTTCCTGGAAGGCATTTTGGCAAAAAAAAAAAAAAAACATGCTGGCGAGCAACTTTTTTTTAAAAGGCTGATGGCGAATGAGTTAAATACATGTGCAAATGTTAAGTTTTCATGACCATGCACACAGCAACTTTGAGTATGGGTGGGCGATATGACCAAAATATTATATCATGTTACGCGAACATGTAACCTCGATAGAGACGATAGTCCAAAATCACTACAGGCTGACAAATTTCTACCGGTTTGTCATACCTGTCGGTTTATCACCCACCCAAACTATGTACATGTGTAAGTCCAAGTGTGGTGTTTTATAAGTCTTTTTGTAAGACAGTTTTATCATTTCAGTTATTGAATGCTTTTCAGAATAACAGGTTCACTGATAATTACCGTAATCAGATTTTTCCTGGTAAATGAAAGCGTTTATGTCGCTACTGCATTATTATTGTTTCAGAGATCAAACACTTGTTTTATTATAAAATACTGTGGAGTTAGAGTACAGGGTGGCACTGGAGAAACAGATATCATTATGAAACACAAAATAATACCTCACACTTAATCTCTTGCTGTTCCAGGGGAGACATTTTTGCAATTAAACTTTTGGGATAACAGCATGTGCTTAATGACCAATACACATGTAAATGTAAATATTGCATGTTGGTTTAAACCGAATGCATTTATATAGCGCTTTCATAGACCAATGGCCATCCAAAGAGCTTTACATATTGCCTCACATTCACTCACACATACACCGACATTAGAGCATTTGTTGCAAATTTTACTGTTCTAACAAGTCCAATATCATCATATTTTTGCTTTACTGTACACTCCACAATTCAAGCCCCTTGGGATGTAATTTAACCTATGCTAAATTGTTTAAAATTTCGACTGAACAAACATGGGGGGGGGGGGGGTGAGTAAATTACTATTTTTTATGAAGGTGGAGTATTGCTTTAAGCCTTGTATCAAAAACCACGGGCAAGACTAATAATGCAAGACTTCAGTATGTTTAAAATAATGCACTTTCAATTATATTTATCTTTGATGTTTGATAAGGGTATCCTTTAAAATTACCCAAAACTTACCTTCATTTTCCAAGCTCACTTCCTCACTGCAAAGACATCATGGATATACACATTTAAAGCTGTCTGTCAGCCTCCACCCCTCTGTATTTCCTCTCTTGATCTCAGTACCCCAGAGCCCCCATATGTACTCTGACACCAATCCAGCGGACAGGCTAACTGACAAGACCTTTTGTATAGCTGCTGCAGTGCCTGGGGAAAAAACCTATACACTTCTGGTCTGCAGCAGCTAATGCAGACTGGCCTTTTACTTGAGCAACAGAATATAAAGTAGTATCCATTTGTATCCAAACTGTTTACATAATGTTAAATGTTTAACATTTGTGCTTATCACATTTTTAAATCTGTCACAAAACACACAAAACAAGTATAGATTCAATTGAAATTGGGATTTATACATGATAATTAAATAAATAATACATAATAAAATGAATAAATAGCTATACATTGATGTATGGTTTGTTTTGTAGGATATGACAATATTTGGCTGAGACACAACTACACTGCCAAAAAATAAAGGCTAGGTTTACTTAAAAATATAGTGCATCATTTTTGCATCCATATTTTTAAGTATTACATGACATTTTAAGCAATTTATGCAATTACTTTAAAATATAGTGCATCATGTTTGCATTCATATTTTTAAGTATTACATGAAATTTTGAGCAATTTATGCAATTACTTAAAATTTCATGTAATACTTAAAAATATGGATGCAAAAATGATGCACTATATTTTTGAGCAATTTATGCAATTACTTAAAAATATAGTGCATAATTTTTGCATCCATATTTTTAAGTATTACATGAAATTTAAAGCAATTTATGCAATTACTTACTGCATCATTTTTGCATCCATATTTTTAAGTATTACAGGACATTTTAAGAAATTTAAGCAATTACTTAAAAATATAGTGCATCATTTTTGCATCCGTATTTTTAAGTATTACATGAAATTTTAAGCATAAAATTTAATTTTTAATTTTTAAGCATATTGTTTAAATTTATAAATAACATGAGTGTGAGTAAATTTTTTTGGGTAAATTATCTCTTTAAATTGAGACCAAATGAAAACACCCAAAGAATTTGTCTCACAAAAAAAAAACTCGCAATTGTCTCCTGTATATTGAAACAACATCTTAGTTTTTACTTTCATTCCCAACCAATCAGTTTTTAACCCTTATCCCTTGACTATGTGCTGTAGTGTATGTTTACTGTGTATTTATGCAATTACTTAAAATATAGTGCATCATTTTTGCATCCATATTTTTAAGTTTTACATAAAATTTTAAGCAATTTATGCAATTACTTAAAAATATAGTGCATCATTTTTGCATCCGTATTTTTAAGTATTACATGAAATTTTAAGCAATTTATGCAATTACTTAAAATATAGTGCATAATTTTTGCATCCGTATTTTTAAGTATTACATGAAATTTTAAGCAATTTATGCAATTACTTAAAAATATAGTGCATCATTTTTGCATCCGTATTTTTAAGTATTACATGAAATTTTAAGCAATTTATGCAATTACTTAAAATAAAGTGCATCATTTTTGCATTCATATTTTTAAGTATTACATGAAATTTTAAGCAATTTATGCGTTACTTAAAAATATAGTGCATCATGTTTGCATTCATATTTTTAAGTATTACATGAAATTTTAAGCAATTTATGCAATTACCTAAAAATATAGTGCATCATTTTTGTATCCATATTTTTAGGTATTACATGAAATTTTAAGCAATTTATGCAATTACTTAAAAATATATTGCATCATGTTTGCATTCATATTTTTAAGTATTACATGAAATTTTAAGCAATTTATGCAATTACTTAAAAATATAGTGCATCATTTTTTTGCATCCACTTTTTTAAGGGTTTGACTTCAAATTTTAGGTATATCCAGCATATAATTTGTTACAGTGTGTTTAAAAATCTGTAATCTGAGAGTGCAAAAAATCTTAATATTGAAAAATTGCCTTTGAAGTTAAAATTAAGTCCTTACAACACATATTGCCAATGACAAATGCATTGGTATATTTACGATATGGTATCTTCATGCAACATGATCTTTAACTATTATCCGGATGATTTTTTGCATAAAAACAATTATTTGACCTATACAATGCATTGTCTATTGCCACAAATACACCCGTGTGACTTATGACTGGTTTTGTGGTCCAGGGTCCAATCAGTGGTTAAAAATATGTGGGACGAGTCAAAATGAAACGGGTGACTCAATGGAAAGGGTTTAAAACTTATTTTATAATGTCTGTAAAAAAGAAAGTTATTTGTGATCCGAACATATGATTTTATTTTGATCTAAGAATACAAAGACAACAGTGGCTTTCACCAACAAGGATTATAGAGCTAATCTAAAGTTTATTGATCCCAGTTTTATTTTAATTCATGTTACGGCACTTAATTCTGAACACTGATTAAAAATTAATTCATTAAACCTATATTTAAACCAGCCTGATTCATTTTGTATGCCATGATGTCTTTGTGTCAGTTGAAAATAAATCCCTATAGATATAAATATGAGAGCAGGATTATTGTAGGTTTACTGTAAGATTACAACAAGTGATTTAAATGCATCCATGTTTAAAGAGACACTCAATTTCTTACCGTTTTGGAATCCATTCAGCTGATGTTCTTCGGGTCTGGCGCTACCACTTTTAGCATAGCTTAGCATAATCCATAGAATCTGATTAGACCAAGCATCACGCTCAAAAATGACCAAAGAGTAATAATCAAGGACTTTGCTGTCGTAACATGGCTGCAGGAGGCACAAAAATATTATTACGCAGCTGAAAATAGTCCCCTTAGTAACTTTCAATGGCAGGGGACTATTTTCGGGCACTACCTGTATGTAATATCAATCCGCCTCCTGCAGCCATGTCACGGCAACAAAGTCCTTGATTATTACGCCAGAATGAGAGTATAGTTCCACTGATCTATATAAATGACTGGATTGCGCATGACGTCACACTTGTGAAGCCACCGCGCCGCCATGTTGGTATACCCAAACGTTCTATTAAATCAATGGACGTTATCAGATTTTAATGATAAAACATCACTTTACTCGTCTTCGTTTTTATATGTGAAGTTACCATGCACATTATTACAACACAAACGTCCAAAGCATGTAAATAGTTATTTACTGAAAGTTGTACAATTTGCGTTTTAAACAGTTATTATACATTCATCTTTATTACAGTATCAGATCAACAGACAGACCGCAGCATATTTAGTATTAATGACAATAAACATGCTCATTCTGAAATCTATATAAATAATCATGCTTTGTACCGTATGTGCATGCAATAATTTGCTAGTTTTGTAATTATGTTATCTAAACTTACATGTTACCTAAACTTATTTAGAGAAATAACGCTGACCGTCACAGTGTAGCTGAATGTCAAAAAAAGCTTTATTTATACCCGTGTCATTAACAAATGCAACAGACACACTCACTTTAACGTTTTTTTTATAAATCCATTATCCTGCCCGATTAAAACATAAACACTGCAAATAACACCAGAATTAACAAATAATTAACGTACACATATCCTAAAAATTAACCTTATGTAACTTTTACGCTGTAAAGGGGGTATATTTTGATCATAATTTTGAATGGAAGGAAAAATATCAAAACTCTTTGGTTATTTTTAGCGCGATGCTAATGGTCTTATCAGATTCAATGGATTATGCTAAGCTATGCTAAAAGTGGTAGTGCCGGACCCGGAGATCATCTGAATGGATTCCAAAACGATAAGAATCAAATTAGCATATTTTCGAAAAAAGTGGAGTGTCCCTTTAAATGTTACACAAAGTCCTAACTAGACATGATGCCACGACACTCAATAAAATCTTTTTTTATGTTAATCTGAGTTTTTGTCCTAACCAGTGGTTATGCGGATGACAGCTCCGCCTACACAGAGATCCCATTTAATGAAAGATCTGCGCATTATGACTATTATTAATCAAACAAGGATGAAGAAAGACCGGTTACATGTTTAAAGGCAGAAATATATAACAAATACATTAAGTTGCACAAGAATAGCTATAAAAAGCAGGGGGATGTGTGTCTGTGTGAGACAAATTGCCCATTGCTGGACTAATGTCACGTCTAGTTTGGACACGGTGCAACCCTGAGTCTTTTCAAGCACGGTTTAAAGTTTGTGCAACATAATTATTTAACAAAGACTGATTCAGTTTAGATTTAAGCCTAATTCTTGTTAAGATTTGTTAATAATGCACAATAATAATGTACATATGAAATAAATAATCAGATGGGCACATTTTGTGTATATATTTGCGATCTAGAATTGTTATTTTCATACACCCTTGGGCACTAGAAAATTTTGCTTACTTTTAGCTCAGGGTGAGTTGGCAGAGCTCTAATGGTAACAGTATATTTTCTGGATTTGGTACCTAGCACACACAAAAGAGTCCATGCTTGGACTCCGGTGTCTCTGTCAGTTGCCATGGTAATAGGAACATGAGGACAATAGTGTATAACAATGTATGCTGAGTCTGCTAGTGGACTTAAAAGATAATAGAGTAATGATGAAGAGCTGTGTTGTTGTTCCCTAAAGCCACATTTCTAGCTGATCTTTAATAGTTACATTGACTAGTTGAAAGCCAAATCCTACAGTGAAGTCAAACAGTGATAATATAGGGCGAGACTTAATTTTTATAGAACACCATCGAGCGATGAAATCATCTGGAAATCTATTAATAATTAGAATAGAAAATAAGTAGAGAAGATGTCCGTGTTCTGTCGAAGTCTGTTCCCTCTATGTGTTTCTTATAGCGTTTTTATCACGTTATTTTTATAATTTATTTAGAATAAATGCTTTTTTATACTGAAAAAGCAATAATATCACTATTTGTTTTATGTTTCATAATTTATTTAGTTTTCTAATATTTCTTTTTATTTCCTTATATCTTAGCTTATGTCTTCTTCATGATTTTTCTAAAATTATTATGTTTGCATACTTAATAAATATATAAATATAGCCCACACACACGATGTAAACAGGCCTTTTTAATTTATGTGTAAACATAATACTTTTGTAATAGTTTTAGAACAAACACTTAGGCTATAAATATAAGGAAGAAATAATAGAAAACAGGAAAATAATGAAATATTTAATAAATTATATTATATAGAATACATGATAGTATTGCTTTTTATGTACTTTAGCGATTCAGACTGTAAAATTAATTGATTTAGCAAAAAAGAACAATACATATACATTACATACATGCATATCAGTAGCCAAGCCATTTAAACTTTTTATTTATCTAAAAAATAAATGTAACGTTATCAAAACGCTATAAGAAACATTGCACTAAAGGGAAACATAGGGGAATCAGTCTTCGACAGAACACCGGATCCATAAAAATTACGGTTTAATGCTAAAACACTGCGGAGATATCACTTTCTGCAACCAGTTTGGCTCCGCCCACAAAAAAAAATAATCTCTGTTTGCAAACACGAAAGTAGTCTATACTGTAAAAATCAATGTTGAAAACTCTTGTTACATCAAATTTACAATGGAAAGCTTATAACTATGATTTATAAATTGAGCCATCGGGTACAATTTTTCTGAAAAATACAGTTTGACCCAAGTAAAGGCAAAATATGTAAAGTTATATGTTGCTTTCCGTTTAAATATGTTTCAAAGAGTGATGGCGAAAGAGAGACAAAAGTAAAGGATTTCGGCATTAATATTCTAACTCTTTAAGAGTTTAAATGATCTTTACTGAAAAAAACTGGTAGGCATAGAGTAAACTCTGGTAGCCGGCCATGTTTCTCTTTACAGGAAATTCACAAAATCCTTGTGAACCAGCATGGGAAGGAAGGACTTGAACAAAAAATAAAGTCTTTTTAGTCTGAAAGTTTTTATAGACACTTACTTCAAACAGTCAGGGAGGATGTGTCACTGCGTTTGTATCAGCGTGTTGGAGTGTGTGTGCGTTTTAAAGTGGTTGAATTGAGCCTTTCGGGCTGGTCAAATAGTGGCAGCCTCTTCCGTATCTCTGAGAAGTTGTGTTTGATTTTACTTCGTCTGAACTCTTCCCTGCAGGTTCTTTTGATTTTGTCCTTTCAGACCTCATTGGAGACCCTGCAGAGATTCCTGCAGAACAACGTGTGATCTTTGTAGGCACCACGGACCGAGCAGTCTCATCTATTTTCTGCCCAATAGTTCAAACTAACTACAGATTCATCTAAACTTGTATGGTGTTAAATCTTAAATCCTGTATATGTTAATTTTTATATTAAACCAGTTCTTAGTATATTTATTTTTCGTATTTCAGATGTCTCATATTTGAATACATATTTGACACAAATAGCGTGCCTAGTTTGCAAATACTATTTATATTAGCTCTTGACCACCAATGTCTGGTTGTCTTGCACAAAGTTCAGAGGTCTCTCGGAGGAACGTACAAGAAAATACTACTATTAAACAATTATGCAATTGCGCTATATAAATAAAAATTGAATTGAATCCTAAAGCATCCTACTACATTACTGTCTAGAAAACAAAAAAAAGCTTTCTGTCTTACCTACAACGAGATTACATTGAGTAATTGCTACTAAAATCGCATCTTCCATGGGCCCCTACAATATTTACTGTATATAATACACAATGTTGATTGATTTTTCCCTGAGCCCTCATCTTTTATTCTCCTCATCAGTGCTATAAGCTCTCATTGATTGCTGTTAACGGATCAGGCCGCGCGAATGAAATGGTATCTGAGAGCACTGATATATCACTAGATGAATACTTTCTCTGGGCCGTCGAAAGACAAAATATGGCTGCAGTCCACATATTGTGGAGATTTATTCGTACTCGCCGAAGCTGCCGGCCTCTTCGGCCTGCCCAGTAAACTGCTTTATGGGCGCTTATGCAACCGTAGTCCATCGTACTTCAAAACTCAGCCTGATGCATCGATGAGAGTCTCACTGTGTCGTGATTTGAAGCGGTGATTCAAGATGTCCATCATTTCTCATTTTTTTACTTTTGGACATCTATAGCATTTTATCAGCTGCTTTGTGACTGCTCCGAGAAAACGGACGGCCCCTTGCAGCCATAGACAAGTTTCTAATGGCCGGGAAGAGTTCGCCTCCTGCGCTTGCAATTTTGAGTCACTCAGAAGAACATTTTTTGGCGTTTCATTACGTTTCTGGACGTAGATGGATGTGGACTGACTTTTTGGCCAGTGGACCGGTGAGATTTGTGTTTAGTGCTCACGGAAGCAATAAGAAAAGTTATAGCATGCTTTATTTTACACTTTCTTTTCTCCATGAAACCCTGGCAACAAATGCTGGCTAACTGTTCTTATGGCTCAAACGGCGGTTTTGTTTTTACGAGTTTATCTATACAGGCCTCCATTATTTTGCATAATGCACTTTTTATGGTGGGGAATAGCTGGTGGCAATCACAATGAAATGCTCTGATGCTCTGAGCGGGACATATAAGAGTGACATTGCCGAAGCTCAAGCCGAAATGTGCATCTTGAATCCCACAACAATGAATCAGATCAACTCCTCCTATACAATATTAAAACGTCATTGTGGGGTACGTGATCACTTTTTCCAACTTTTTTCAAACTTTACCATTGACAGTTGTTCAAAGTGCACCCTTTGCTTTGGCTGGGTCTGGTGTTTTTCTGATGGAGATAGGGGCTGTTTATACCTGGTATTAAGACGTGTTTTGGTCAATCGGATCACAAGTGGAAAAGAGAGAGAGAGACACATTCACACCTGGTATTTTAATCCATCCCATTTGTCCACTTTCGACCACTTCTGTTCTGATTACTGAAGGGGGGGGGGTCTGTGGGTGAGACCCTTTGCTTTCTTTTAAACACAAGCGGGAGAAATTACAGGTTTGCATTGACGCAAACTAATATCATGTCGAAGTCCACCGCTTGTGTTTTTAGTAAACATGGTGCACAGAGTTTTGTACATGTTTATGTAAGAGATTTATTTGATATTCAGAGCAACTGATAAAATAAGATTGCGCAACCTTTAAACACTCGCAAAATGAAAGAGGCCTAGTGCAGCCGCTTTAGTTTTATCAATGAAAGCCTATAGATAGCGTTGTACACTATGTGTGATCAATACGTAGAAAGTAGGCGGTCTTTCGTGGCTTTTCGGACACATTCGACCACATGAGTGTCTACACCGAAAAAGCCCTCCGGTCAAATGCGTTTTTTCAAATGCTCTGAATGTGGTCAAAAGTGGACGAGCTCAAATTGTTTTAAACCGAATTCACACCTGTATTTAGTGTCCACTTGTGATCCAATCGACCACTTCTGAACCGGGCTCTGGCACAATTTGCGATCCCACCGTGCGTTTCATGCCCGAGCCTAACTACGCAAAAAACAAAGTACTCTTAAACCACAACTTCCCGTCTTGCACTTGCAGTGTGATGCGCTTTACATATATAAAAAATAGGGGTGTAACGGTTCGTGTATTCGAACCGGACCGTTTCGGTTCAGGGCTTTCGGCACGGTGCGCACGTGCACCGAAAGTATTTTGTGTGCGCCTGTGCGGAACATAATACGTGCGTTTCCGCACGAACATATTAAGTGGCCGAAGTCTCCGCGTTCAGCGCAAGTCTTCTGTCAAACATATAACATAATTCGGCCCGCAGAAAGATTTTTATTTACTTAGTTGTATATCCGTTTGATTATTGATGTAAACGTTTACGTGTCGTATCTAAAAGCGCATGTTAAACGCGTGTCAACGCGCTGCTTTGTTCTTTCAAAAGTGCGTGAGAGGATGCACGTCTTTCGTTGCTACGCATTCATAAGACGCGCTTTCTGTGACAGCGAGAATAAGGAATGCGTGATCAGATTTTTCATCTGCATATCACGTCAATCATATCATTGTCACAATGCGATCAGCTGGTCGGGACAGAGAAGAGCTGTAACCCGGGCTTACTCAGCTGTTACTCAGCTGCGGAGGGGTTCGTAAGTAAAGTCACAGCTTACATTGATGACACAAGCAAAGATTAGGAGAAACGTGCAAAAGATCAAAGATGGCTATGTATGCAGCTCACTAATCTCAAAATGAGTGTATAATAAGTATATCATCATGTTGCTTGCTATGCAGTTACACATAGAGCAGTAATATTATTTTTATACAGAGATGGTACATAGCCAATTCAATTCTGTGAGTTAAACAATCCAAAATAAATCAAAACAGAAAATTTTTAGTGGCAAAAATGTAGGCTAATAGTTCATAAATGTATTCAGGAATTGAATTTGTTAGTTCAAGGTTTTAGTAGAAAAAGTTTAAGAGAAGGTTAAGATAAGAGTTACCTTCTGTTATAAAATAATGTAAAAAATAACTTTGCAGTAGTATTTTATTTATTATTTTTTCATTTTATATATATTTTATACTTTAATAAAGTGTTTAAAAAAGTGTAAACAAATTGTAAAAAAAAGTTTAAAGTAATAAACAACCTGCAGTTTAATGTTTGCATTTCTCCCTTACTGTACCGAAAATGAACCGAACCGTGGCTTCAAAACCGGGGTTCGCACCGAACCGTGATTTTTGCGTACCGTTACACCCCTAATAAAAAACATACTTGAGGATCATTTTAAACAATAAACCGACACAAAGACATTATTAGCATCATTCCACAATACAAAAATGTCAGAACGTTCCTCTTTCTCCACACTCTTTCTCCAAAAACTGGAGCAGTAGTTTACATAATTTTGTAATACACAAGGTCACGTTGGCGATTCACAAGGCTAGTGCAAGATGAGAATTGTGGTTTAAAATTATTTTTTTTGCAAAAATTATGTTTGTTCCGTTAGATAAGACCCTTAAGGCCGTTTCACACGGTACGCGGCAACCGCAAGTGTTTAGTTCTTTTTCAATAGGAGACGTGCGGAAAGCGGCAAAACGGGGGCGGTTACAGAGGTGAAGCGGAGTTGGTCCACACGCCTTGCTCGTGCACCCAAAATCCTATTCCTTCTCCGGACATGGTACTTCATGACAGGCGCCGTTGAAGATAAACATATTTGCACTTAATGCTGCACAAAACGCTTCCAATACAAGAGAAAAGCTGAAGCCGCGCTGCGATTTTGCCGCTTACCGTGTACCGTGTGAAAAGGCCTTTATGCCTCGGTTGGAATCACTTAGAACCCTTTGAAACCGCATAGAAACTATACTGCTCTTCAAAGCCAAAGCGCAGTAACTACGCAAACACTGAAACCGAGAAAAATGACCTTAAAGTTTTTTACTCCAGCAGGTCAAACATGTTACTGCAATTTTGGCACACACGTTTCTCTGAAATGGGACAAAATTGAACCAGGAGACTTTGTCACAAGACACATCAGATATCACAAAGCCCATTCCAACCCCTTAACTCAATTTTGACCAAATGCGTAGTTACTGCGCTTTGGCTTTGTAGGGCAGTATAAACGGTTGAGGTCCACTATATGGAGAAAAATCCTGGTTAGTTTTTCTCAAAAAACTAAATTTCTTTTCGACTGAACACAAGAAAGACATAAACATCTTGGATGACATGATGGTGAGTAAATTATCAAAAAATTTGGGGGGAAAATTCCTTTAAAGTGGAATTGAACCCTAGACATTCTAGCCTGTTACCACAGGTAATTTATTTCTATTTTGCATTTTACTTGGGATGAAAACAATTGCACAATTTTGATAAATTGCGCAAAATTGTGTATGAAAGCTTCAACAAAAAGTGTTTGTGTGTAAGGATCACATTTATCTGTACCATCTGATTCAAGCCAGTATACTGGGGTAGCTTGGACATCGAGAAGCTAATAATGAGGATGATGCATGATAGACACCCAGACATATTTAGTAAATGAGGATGGAAAGCAGGCCTGTGGAGTAAGTTCACATTCTCTCACCGAGAGCACAAAGAGTCGATTTGTGTCACAGCAGGCCACATCTCGGCCAGAGATAAAACACACTGAGGCTGGAAAACACTGAAATCTTGTAAAATTCGGAAGCAACGTGGATTTTATTACCCCTGATCTGTTAAATCAATTAACATCTCTTATTGAACTCCCTCGGTTGCTATTGTGGTCCTCTAGGACAATATCTGCATTGTTAGGTCACATTACGTTTACTAGCTCTCTTGATTAAAGAACGCTAAATGATTCTTTTTATTATTTAAGACCTTTTAATGTCCCTGCTGGATCATTGCTATGGTCTGTAACCGTAAGCAAAACAGCGGCGTTTGGAGCATGAGGTACATTCAATTTAACGTTGAATTTCAATCATATCTGACTGATAATAATTATTAAACAAATTAAACAAAATTTTTACATATTATGAAGAAATTTTCATCTTCATGCAAATATACCTCACAACCATAATGCTGCTGCTATGTGAACACTAAAGGATTAGTATAACCTGGTGACCTCTAGTGATTTGTAATAACTGCGGAGGTTGTCTCTGATCTGTATCGCGTTGCAAAATGGCAAAACTGAAATCTGTAAAGTAAAATTTTCACCGTATATTTGGACATCGCAACGTGGATGATGAGGACAAAAGGCCTGATTAACATGCAAAAGGTACCTTTAACCACGTGCCGCAGCGTTGCATGTATAGGACACGGTGTTACACAAAGCCTCAACATCCGGCAGATAATGCCATGAATTTGAGTAAAATCACAGGCTTTGCTTATCTGTAGCTCAGATGTAGGGAACTAATTTCTAAATCACACTAGGTCCCCAGATAATACTAATCTTGTGTGAATAGTACTTAAGATGCATTGAATGCTCTGCTTATATAAAAGCTTAAACATTTCTCTCTTTCTAAGTAGGTAGTGTCTTTAACACTTCATATACTGTAGCTCTATTCATAATATTGCGTTCCTGCGATTAATCACTCTGATGTTTATCCTCGCTTTTGTAAGTAGCTTTCTGCTTAATGTAAATGTAAAGAGTTCACCCCAAGTCAAGGCTCTAGCCAATCTTGAAAATTTCTATAAGCTCGTAAAAGCATAATATAAAACAAGCATAAAAATGAACACACAAGTGTTAAGTACAGTAATCTGCTGTACTCTGTACAGTAATGAACTGATGCTGTCAGCTGTAGAAGTGTTCTGTGGCTTTTTCCATTGTGATCGGGATCAAGAGATGTGTTGTTGAATGTAATCGTTGTACTCCCTGATGGATCTTATACAGTGAAATGTCAAGCATGCGACTGGAGTAGAAATTACCTTGATTGACTCTCCGCTGTCAGACATAATCAGACACTAACTTCAACACAGAAAACTATGAAGTGAATAGTTGGGTTTCCAAAGAAATGCTTATCTTAGAAATGCTTAGAAATCCAAAGCTTATCTTTTAAAAATTGGCACAAAAATATAAACGAACAAATGCAAAATAGTTGCGTTTCCATCAAGTTTTTAGAGCGAATGTTGGTGGTATTGTTAACCTAGTAAACCCAGCCTGATCTCAGGAGAATTTTTACATATTTCACCAGTTGGCTAATTCATATGAATTCATACGAAGTTAATAATGCAATGTACGATTCTCATGAAAAAACAATAATGAAACTCAACCCCTAACCCTGCACCTAACCCCAACGTCACAGGGGTCAAGGCAAATTGTACAAAAACTTACGATTGTGGTAAGATATGTATGAAGTCTTGTGAGATAGTGTTAAGTAAACCAACAGTAAATAAAAAAGGCATGCTTAGAAAATAAATTAAAGACTGCATTTAGTTACGATTTGGCAATTATATTATTTATTTTATATACAATATACAATTTATATTATATTGTATCTGTATGCGAACGTACACACATGGTTAAACACACAGCCTTTTAAAGTATCGTTTATTTATATCCTACATGTAAACAAAAGTTTGACGCATGCACATTGCGGCAAAATGCAATGCATCTCCTGGGCTACATACTATGCATACAAAATTCGGTGGTGCGCGTACATGGGCATATACGTGGATCCTAACTTAGAAGTGAAACAGAACTTCTAGATTACTTTTTTGTCAAGCCAAATTCTTTCTTAAGCTAAGCTTTAGTTTACAATCAAAAGGCAACTACACAAAACTCAAAATTGACAAAATTGTTAATACATCTTATAACAGTATGTTTGAATAAGACGTCAAAGAAAGATGACTGCCCTTGGACGCACATCATTTTTGGCCACAATTGCATTTGGCTTTTTTGTGTATATCTGTATCAAAGGTATATGAAGTGAAAACATGATTAGTTCTGTCATAAGACATAAGACAGAGGTAAAGTGATGAAAATGTCTGGTGTAAAAAAATAATAATAGTCTTTTAAAATACCCAGATTTTCTCTTAAATGGCTGCCAAGGTAAATAAGCTTGATGCAGATGTGACTTAACAAGCAAAGAAAATCTGGAGACTATTTCAATAATGTGCTCAGGTTGGAAGTATAATTTTCCGGGAGTGCATCCCGTTCAAAGTCAAGGCGGTCCCTCTTGTTTTATCGGCATGGTTACACTGACCAGTGGCCAATCAATTTGCTTAACACAATAAAAACGGTCACAATCAGTAAATGCCAGATTCGGTCTGTACTGGCTGTTGAGTATTCAGAGAGGAGGAGAGAGCTTTGGGAGTGCAGTAATGTCCCTCGACCGGCTTTTTTCTTTTCTGTCTTTCATTCTCTGTGTTCTGTGTGTTTTCTCTCCCCCGGGCCGCCTTCCCTTCCTTCCTTAAGCTACTGATGTCTTTAAAGTAAATTCGTGACAGGTTCACGCTTGGTTCATTTAGCAAGTCCTTGCAATCACAAGCTCTGTTAAACTGAAGTGAACTGACTTCTTAAGTGAATCTATTTATATGCGAACTAGACGTTTTACAAAGCACAGTTTATGGTATATACAGTCTTGTTCAAAATAATAGCAGTACAATGTGACTAACCAGAATAATCAAGGTTTTTAGTGTATTTTTTATTGCTACGTGGCAAACAAGTTACCAGTAGGTTCAGTAGATTCTCAGAAAACAAATGAGACCCAGCATTCATGATATGCACGCTCTTAAGGATGTGCAATTGGGCAATTAGTTGAATTAGTTGAAAGGGGTGTGTTCAAAAAAATAGCAGTGTGGCATTCAATCACTGAGGTCATCAATTTTGTGAAGAAGCAGGTGTGAATCAGGTGGCAGCTATTTAAGGATGAAGCCAACACTTGTTGAACATGCATTTGAAAGCTGAGGAAAATGGGTCGTTCAAGACATTGTTCAGAAGAACAGCGTACTTTGATTAAAAAGTTGATTGGAGAGGGGAAAACCTATAAAGAGGTGCAAAAAATGATAGGCTGTTCAGCTAAAATGATCTCCAATGCCTTAAAATGGAGAGCAAAACCAGAGAGACGTGGAAGAAAACGGAAGACAACCATCAAAATGGATAGAAGAATAACCAGAATGGCAAAGGCTCAGCCAATGATCACCTCCAGGATGATCAAAGACAGTCTGGAGTTCCCTGTAAGTACTGTGACAGTTAGAAGACGTCTGTGTGAAGCTAATCTATTTTCAAGAATCCCCCGCAAAGTCCCTCTGTTAAAAAAAGGCATGTGCAGAAGAGGTTACAATTTGCCAAAGAACACATCAACTGGCCTAAAGAGAAATGGAGGAACATTTTGTGGACTGATGAGAGTAAAATTGTTCTTGTTTGGGTCCAAGGGCCACAGGCAGTTTGTGAGACGACCCCCAAACTCTGAATTCAAGCCACAGTACACAGTGAAGACAGTGAAGCATGGAGGTGCAAGCATCATGATATGGGCATGTTTCTCCTACTATGGTGTTGGGCCTATTTATCGCATACCAGGGATCATGGATCATTCGTGCTTAAGGCACGGAAAAAGCTGAATTTTGTGCAATGAACACGAATAAATTAATAAAAAAAATTCATGACTTTAACACGAATTGCCGTAAAACCAACTACTTTCAATTCAATTCAATTCAATTTTATTTATATAGCGCTTTTCACAAAAGTCAATTGTTTCAAAGCAGCTTTACATAAATAGAAGCAGTGAAAAGCACAGAAAACGACAGATAGCACAACAAAATACATGATAGCATAAGCAGTTAAATTTGCTGCGGCTATGACTCAATATTATAAGTGAACGTATTACTAAAGTAACGTCTAGAAGAGGAAGCTAAGTAAAGCCCAAAAAGGCTGCCTCCCCGGGGTGAAAAACCCCCTAGGAGAAAAAAAACCCCGTGCTTTTATCCGAGGAAAAATAAGTCCTAGGAGGGAAAAACCCTTGGGAGAACGGATAAGGAGATTTAGCGGAGATTAAGCGTATAAATAGAAAGCGAAAAGCAGTAGATAAGGCAACAGTATGTCCGAATTCATAGTATACGAACAACAGTAAGCGAAAAGTACCTGGATGACCTACTACTTCTCGGCAAGATCCTGAAGTATTTATATTTAATGGGCGCTTTACTTTCATATGGGAGAGGATTATCCAATGAAGAAGAAGAAGATGAGGCGTTGTTTTATTAAAAAAATATCTGTAAGCGGTAACATGGCTGTATTCAAATGCAAATACATGTATTAAAGAGCTTTCCTTTGTGGTTAAATTATGCTTTTTTCATATCATTCAGGTTTACGTCTCACTTATGATGTATGATGTATCAACATGGCGGATGTAGTTTCTCCAAATTCATTCACAATATCCATATTCATCCTATATAGTACCTACTGTTTTATTCCTCTAATTCAGTACCTACTGTCACAGTAATCCATTTTGTTTTTAGCGCTGTCATATTCAATAATATCTGTAACAAGATTAAACCTTTTTCATTTCTCATCATAAACTAGATGCTGATTTGTTTTTTCATAGCTAGCTATATTTGCATCAAGCATGTATTCAAACAAATGCACAACAGCATATGAGCCAGCATCCCTTTGGAGTTGAAATGAACTCCGCCCCTGCACCAGGAGGCTTTAGTTTGACTGACAGCTGCTGGAGTTACACAGCCAGAGATGAGATCTCTACACTGCTGTGCTTGTTCTTGGGTAAATGGGCAATACAGCAGGAACCTCTTTCATTAGTCGGCTCCTCTGAGAGAGACCCACACACAAACCCTCATTAATTAGAGCAAAGTCTATCACTAGAATCCACTACAGAATGTCAACTAGATCTGCTTTGCACCGACAACCCGCCCGAATCTGTTTTCATAAAAGCCTTCAAAAAGTGAAGAATTTGGATATTTAATGCCGAAACGCTAAATTGTTGTTGTTTTTTGCACTTCACTGTCAAACCGTATTTTTGTTGCTTGCAAGAAATCAACATGTTTTTAAACCTCAAATCAAATATGACAACGCACAATAATAAGATTTGATGATATTGAATTATGTCAGAAATGTTTTTCTGTGTAAACGCAGGGCGGGTTTGAGTTTTGACTGCTGAGATTGTCTCTGGAAATCGTGATATTATGAGTCAGTACAGCTACAATCTATTCGAGTGAAAAAGATCCAACATCATTTTTTTTCTGTGTAAAAGATAAAATTGTTTTTTTTACTCAATGTTGTTTTTTTGGTAGAGTTACACCAAATATGTTAAATTAAACCAGTATTTCTGTTCACTGGGATTCGGATCCATGACCTTTGCACTGCTAACACAATGCACCAACTGAGTTATAGTTAACAATTGCTTATATTTATATTTTTTAATTTGGCAGATGTTTTTATCCAAAGCAATAAACAAGGCTGGATTTGTCATTATGTTTTTTTCTTTTTATTTCAGGTTTATAATAATAATAATCATAATAATAATAATAATAAATAACAATAACAACAATGTTATTATTATTATTATTTATACAAATAATAATATTGATACTACTACTACTGCTACTACTACTAATTATTATTATTATTATTATTATTATTATTATAAGTAATAAATAAGTATAAATAATAAATTATATTATATTATATTTTATCATATTATAACTTATACCACGGGTCTTTTGAATGCTGTATTCTGATTGGCTGAGAAATGTTCTGTGGGTATGCATTAATTTCTGATAACCGGCACACCTAACTTGTCAAATGTTTTAAAAATAGGCACCAAAGCAATGTTTGTGGTAACCGTGGTATAAGAGGAATAATTGACTCTGGTCCTTTGAATTATTTGAAAATAATCCGCTTCGCGTCGTGCCGCATTGCACCTGGGGTGTGCATTATTTTCTTATAATTCAATGGCCCGTCGTCAATTATTCCTTACATATTATATTATATTATATTATATTATATTATATTATATTATATTATATTATATTATATTATATTATATTATATTATATTATATTATATTATATTATTAATACAAATAATAATATTGATACTACTACAACTACTCATAATAATAATAATTATAATAATAATAATAACACAAATAATAATTTTAATACTACTACTACAACAACTACTACAACTACTAATACTAATAATAATTTTAATAATAATAATATGAATAATAATGTTGATACTACAACTATAACTAGTATTACTCATAATAATAATAATAATAAAAACAACAACAACAACAATAATAATAATAATAATAATAATAATAAATGTTATTATATTATATTACATTATATTATATTATTATTATTAATACGAATAATAATATTGATACTACAACTACTATAACTCATAATATAAATATGGATATGAATATGAATATTGATATTAACATGAGTATTAATATTAACATTAATATTAACGTTGCTATTAATATTAATATATTAATATTTATATTTATATTCATATTCATATTAATAATGATGTGAATATGAATAAACATATTGATACTACTACTACTACTCAGTGTTCGAATTATGTCAAAGCTTATGGGGGGTCCCCTAGCTAAGCCCCACCCCCTGGCCAAGCCCCACCCCCTGGCCAAGCCCCACCCCCTTATCATAGGGTCGCTGTGATTTCACAAAGTAAGATGTGATCGTCCTTGATCAGTAATCATCTGATCCTGGTTTTAATCAAAGAAACCCCAAATTACCCTTAACTCAAACTCTAAAACATTTTTTACCCCTCAAATTAGTGTGAAACACTGGCAAGGGCAGAAATTTTACACAGAATAGGGGTGAAATAGGGTGGACCTTATTTTTAAATTACATAATTTTACTATACAGTATAGTAGTGGTTAAATGGATTACATTGCGTTTTTTGAGTCAAAAATCGAATACTTTTCAGATCAGCAAAACTGGGGGTGGGAAAATAACATAAGAACAAATTAAGAAATTATGAGCATTAAAAATAGAAAAGAACAAAGTTACAAATAAAGTAAGATATATTTAGGTACATAAATAGAATCAAATGAATAATAACACTGTCTTCTTCATTGAATAATTAATCTGTTTTTAGATACAGAAGTGATTTTCCTTTTTAATAGAAATTTTTAGAAGTGTTTTCTGTTGTTTAATTAATATAAATGACAGAAACACAAGCAGATAAGAACTGCTACTTTCAGACCAACACAAACATCTGATTTCTTTCTGAACTGATTGCACTTACTTTAAAACATAACTGAATGTTTTTATGAGAATAGGTGCCAAGACTGTGGTATTTCCAAATAATTTTGTGTTTGCATGCTTTAGGAATCGCGCGTCTCCGTGCGTCCGCTTATGAGTGTTGCGTCCATTTAAGTATGTGTGCGCGACGCGTCCTTGTCTTTGCGCACATAAAACAGCCCACTTTAACATCTTCCGCTCAAATTGTCTAAAATTGCTTGCATGTTAACATTTGCAAGGTTTAAAAAAAACATGCAAAAGATACTTTCTATAAATATAGTTATTTATTTCTGAATGATGCGTATTTGAGCGATAAATCGGGCCAGACGAAATATGCAGACTTTTTTTACTTTATCTCTGGAAATGTTTTGGAAAAATCTGCGGAATTCTGCAAAATGATTTTAAATGTTTTAAAAAATATATTAGATAATTTAAGCTATAAATATTACAAAATTGCATCTAAAATAATTACTTTTTAAAGGCTTAAAATGAAAATGAATACACCAAAGCAATGAGTCCTCTGAATTAAACCGGACCAACATGAAGCAGATAATGTGCTTGTCAAGATAGAATTATAGTTTGTATATAAAATGACATGTATTGTTTATTTTGTTATATAATATAGCAGCATAAAAAAGCTTGTATTAATACGTTCTCATTATGAATTAAGCACGTATGAAGATAATTTCATCATTTTTACAACGCAATGTAAACTTCATATTTAACACAACAAGAGAATTCATCTTGTAAACGGATTTGAAATGAGGATGTGCTGCTGAGTGCCGACTGTCGCGTCACATAGATGACAATTACAAGTAAGATCTGCTTAACTTAGTGATAAGTTTTATTTCATCTGAAATATCAAATGGTTCGTGTTCTCTATCATTAAAAACAATCACAGCAAACATGCACAGGGTTTATGTACTTGTCAATGCCGCTCACAAACGCAGTTGAGACTATCATTTATTATCATTTAAGCGTGATTTCTTCTGCTTCCCCAATAAAATATTTTGTGTGACTGGGTGGACCAGCCGTCAGACTGAGAGGATAGATTTGCCACTGTTTGTCTGTCAATTCCTCCAGAAAACAGCATGAGGCGCACTTGCGAGTTTATTTATTTTAGACAGAAGTCATTTGAATTAGTTTATTGCGAAATTGGGACAAATAAAGACAGTTTCGCTTTGTGACACGCAACATGAGAATTTTAAATTCATGTATTATTTAAATTTTAATAAAAACCAGGGGACCCCCCTAATTTATATTTTTGTGCTTTATGGGGGGTCCCTTAAGGCTTATAGGAGGTCCGGGACCCCCCCAGACCCCCTTCAATTCGAACACTGCTACTACTACTACTACTACTACTACTACTACTACTACTACTACTACTACTACTACTACTACTACTACTACTCATAAAAACAATAATAATAAGTGTTGTTATATTATATTAATTTATTATGATTATTATTATTATTATGAACTTTATACAATAACATAAACATCTTATCAATCAAAAATTATCTTCTGCAACACGCTGATTCTCGGTTTCATCAGGGACGAGTTTATTGCCATGTTCATATGAAGAAGACAACATGTCTGAGAGCAAACAGGTCTGGCAAACACAGCCAGATATGGGCTCTCAGTACGTCCACAGATGGCTGGGAAGAGCATGCTGGTGATGAGCATGTGTATGGCCCATGGAGCTGGCAGGGATCAGGAATTACGTATTTCCATTGATGTTTGTGTAAGACTACAAACTGGCAACTAGTGGCCTTCATGGACTCCTTTTTTCAGTCCTGTTTACATAGAATACTCTGTACCCCCAAGACATTTTCTAGACACGGGCTGTCACGCTCACAGCATCTTCCTTATTAGTGCCTAGGCTGTGTAACAATGTGCCTTGATCTGCAGTGACTCGTCTGCCTTTGGTGGTCCAGTTCCTGTGATTCGGTTTGACTGTATTACAATAGAACAACAGAAATGAATGGCAGGTGGACACTTTTTTCCCAGCATGCCCGTCGATGGCAACAGCGGATACTGTCTCCCTACTGTCGGCCAAGCTGTTCGAGTTTCTCAAACATAGTCAAAGAGTGTCAGAGGAAAGTTTTCCTTGCCTTCAGGAAGACACTAAGGTCACATTTGTGAAAACAACGGCTTGCATCAGTAGAGTTTCATAATTAAAAATCGCATGCAGGTTAAAAATGATGCAAATTACCCAGGCAAAACATCATCTTTCTCTTTTGACAGCGATTCAACAGGAATCAATGTATTCTAAGAAAATGTAATTGTAAAGCATCAGTATGAAATAGATCACAAACAACAATCATGCTGGATTTTTTTTCTATGGCAATATATGTATTTCCCTGTCTTCTGCAAGTGATTGGCTTAAAAAATTATGTCTCCCAAATTGATGTCAGCATGCAGGTTGTGTGTGCAAGCTGACAAACTTTCATATTGATCAACAGTGTCCAATAAGGCATTGCAGATGTGAAGAAGATGGTCATTCTCTTTATCAAATGAAACATCATTTACATTTACAGCTGCTGACTTTGGGCCGGATCCGAAACGGAGCTGCTGACTCCGAACCGGATCCACACCGGCACTGCTGACTTCGGCACAAATCCGGCACAGAGTCTTCTGATGTGTGGTAATCTTTAAGTAAAGCTAAAGTGATACCAAAGATAGAACATGTAACTACTCTTTCATAGGGTTTCATAGTTTTTAATCTTGAACTTGACTTGATGTCCTCGAAGGGAGCTCTGAACTAGATGTCTTTTTGGGTCCAAAGAAAGGTACCTGGCCCGAAATGACCCAAATCACTTTTTACCCAAACCTGTGATGCATAATTTTGTTTTAAAGAAAGACCCGACCTGAAACAAACTTGAGAAAAATAGACCCGAGTCCAAACCGACAAACTGGATTTTTTTAAAACCCGAATGTAAATGGCACTGACGTGTGTGTGGTCTACAGCCGCGTACGCACCAGTCAGACCGAAAGAAACCCTGGTGGCCTCGCAACCAATTTGGCCCATTGCTCCATTTATTTTCATTTGTTATCTGACGATGACACCAAGGTAACTGCTAAAATGAAAATTAACCCACCGCCATGCCACACGATGTCGCAAGTGCTCTTGGCAAACAGAAGAGGGGTTGGATTGATACACACATGCAAGATAGTTCTGGTCTTCCGTTCAGCAAAAACTCATTAATTTTAAATTACCCTAGACCTAATGTCGCTAATATTATACCTGACCCATGTCCAAACCACACATAAAAACTTTTAGACCCGAACCCGCTCGGGTCTCGGGTCAGACTTTGGGTTTTCAGATCAAAATCTGAACCAGGAGCTCTGAATCTTCAGAGAGAGAGCAAACCTGAGGCTGAGGCTTCAGCTCTCCATAATAATGTTTGAGGAAGAATTGCAGCTGGACGCAGAGGCCTGGAGGCATGCTCATAATGATGATTGACAGGCCTGAATGTTTAGGCTCCTCCCAAACCTACATTTAGAACTACATTTAAAAAACTCATGTTGAACATGATGTGTTGTGCTTATTTTGGAGTGAGGCACATTTAGCACTACTCATAAAAATGCTGTATTCTGTATGCATACAATGACATACAGGAAATGAATAAACATATTTTGGTGCCTACTCTTGCAGAAATGTAAAAGAAGGTTAATGGAAACTACTTTCGGGTTCACTGAATGGTATAAACTCATAAAGGGGATAAGTTATTGACATTTACGGAGTAAAAGCTAAGCCACTGGATTCAGTAACATTAAAGTAATTACAGACCAACAAATGTTTGAGCAAGTAAAACGAGAGAAACTCAATTTATCCATGCAGAATGCGCATAAACCTCTGAGATCTGTGCTTATTTACATATGGAAATGATGAAAAGTATTTAGTTGCATATGGAAATGGTAACTAATCAGTTCACAAGTATATATACTGTTTATTCTGCCTATGCGCAGTCATGCTTTGAAAGCTCCTTGGCATAATTTTGCATTTATAAGGCCTACTTAATGTTTTTGCAGTTAATGATGTCTAAACATGCAGGTTGCTCTGAGATTTTTTAAAAATGTTTTTAAAAACTGCAAGTAGTTCATGCTTTTTGAAAGTATTTAATAATGAGCACACCATCTGTCCTCCATCTAAATGAATTTCAAACATACAAATGAATAAATGTCAACCAGGTTAACCCAACATCTGTGTGTTTCAATTGAATGTTACGGGATTAAAAGAAAGTCTATTGACTTTTGTAACTGCTGTCAATTACCACTGATATCCAGAGGTGGGAGTAAGTCACACATGTGCAAGTCACAAGTAAGTCTCAAGTCTTAACCTTCAAGTCTCAAGCAAGTCCGAGTCATTTTTTGTGAGAGTCAAGTCAAGTCAAGTCACAGCTTTATGTCAAGCAATTCAAATCAAGTCGTAGCTTGAGTCAAGCAAGTCACTGACAAGTCATACAGATGTTTGATGATTTAACTAAATGTATTTATTAAACAAAGTTAAATCTACAGTAGTTATGGACTATGACAGTTTTATTTGAAACAAAAAAATATATATATTAAAAGGTGCGCGCCTGCAACAACTGTATAATGGCTAAATATTCTAAAATAAGCAATAAAAACCTTTATTAAATAAAAGTTTGTATTTATCAGAAAACATTTTTCTTGTCACTTTTTTAGTATTATAAGTTATGTTTTATGTTAATATTATTCTGTTTAATATTATTATGCTGCATATATTTCTAAGATTGATTAATTTGATATACTGTTGAATAGTTTAATCTACATCAACGTGTTATATATATTTTTTAAATAAAATGATATTTTTCTGATTCCATATTTATTTTAACAATTAAAAAAAAAAGTTGCCAGCCAGTGCCAGCGTTTTTCATGATTTTCACCAAAGTTTAATGCCTTCCAGAAAATGTTCTTCTTTAAATATATAAACATACAATATACCAAATGAAAGAACAGACCCTTGTAACGTGTGTTGCTTTAATGAAAGCGAGTGAGAGGAAAATCCATTTGCAAAAGGTGTTTATTGTAAAATCCCATAGAGGGCCAGCAACCAAATCCAAAACAGGGTAAATCCAGTAATCGTAATCCAAAGACAAGCAAGAGGTAAAGGCAGGCAGAGTCACAATCATAAATCCAAACAAACGGGCGAAAGATCAGGGCAGGCGGCAAACAGGCAGTAAATCCAAAATACAGGCAGAAGTCAAAAACACAGGCAGATCCAGGTAACAGAAACAGATAAACAGATAACAGGCAGATACAGACACAATGGGGCGATGTAATAATCAGCCAGGAACAGGTGAACAGGAAGTGACTTAAATACAGAAACAAACAGGAAGTGTGAAGCGTGACATGGCAAGATGAGTTTCAAAATAAAAGTCCAAACAGAGCAGAGAAACAAAATACAAGTACAAATAACAAAAATACGCAAAATACAAGAAAAACACAAGACAAAACCTTACAGAATCCCCCCTCTAAAGGGCGACTCCCGGAGCCCAACATACAAATAACAAAGTCCAAATAGAGGGTGGGCGGGCGGGCCAGGACCTCTTGGCAAGGCAGGGCAGTTCAGGAGAGGTCCTGGGTCATGAGGCCAGGATGGTCCAGGGTCGTGGGGCCAGCATGGTCCCGGATCATGGGGCCAGCATGGTCCCGGATCATGGGGCAGGTGTGGGCCCGGGTCATGGGGCAGGCTGGGACCTGGGTCATGGGGCAGGCTGGGACCTGGGTCATGGGGCAGGCTGGGACCTGGGTCATGGGGCAGGCTGGGACCTGGGTCATGGGGCAGGCTGGGACCTGGGTCATGGGGCAGGCTGGGACCTGGGTCATGGGGCAGGCTGGGACCTGGGTCATGGGGCAGGCTGGGACCTGGGTCATGGGGCAGGCTTAGAGTTATATCATGGGGCAGGAATAGGCCTGGCACACAAAGAGAGGAAGGGTCCGAGCACACTTCGGCCTCCGCCTTGGTGTCCCCTGCCTCCTCTCTGTGTCCGGGTACTACCCCCCCCCCCAAAAAAACTTGGGAAAGCTCCCACTGTCCCAGGTGGTGATGTCTCAGATAGTGACTCAGGCCGGACAGACAAATCCGATGAGTCAGGCGGATCAGATGATTCAAGTAGATCAGATGAATCGGGCAGATCAGATGAGCCCGGCAGATCAGATGAGTTGAGCAGATCAGATGAGTTGAGCAGATCAGATGAGCCGAGCAGATCAGATGAGCCGAGCAGATCAGATGAATCGAGCAGATCAGATGAGTTGGGCAGATCAGATGAGTCGGGCAGCTCAGATGAGTCGGGCAGCTCAGATGAGTCGTTTGAGCCAAGTGAACCAGACAAGACAGGTGAGCCAGATGAATCATGTGAATCAGGTGAGTGAGACGAATCAGATGAATCAGACGGGACATGCGAATCAGGCAGGACGGACGGATCAGATGAATCAGGCGGGACAGGTGAATCAGAGGAGTCGAATGAATCAGATGGTTCCGATGGTTCAGATGCAGGGCCTTGAGGAACCTCGGGAACAACAGAGCAGAAGGCAGACCAAACGCACCACAGGGCTATGGCAAATTCAGGAATTAACGAGTCAATAAGACATACCTCTGTGGCGGTTGGTTCAGGCAGGGCGGCCATCTTTACATCAGGTGCTGGGTGGATAATAGCTCTCCTAGGTGCAGGTGTGGTTGTGGCAATGGCTCTCTGAAACATAGGTGCTGGAATGGTGGTAGCTTTCTCATAGACAGGTGCAGGTGCAGAGACAGGCAGGATGGCGGCCATTTTGGGAACATGCAGGATGGCGGCCAATTTAGGAGCAAGCATGGTGGCGGCCATTTTAAGAACAGGCTTGGTGGCAGCCATTTTAGAAACAGGCATGACATTAGCTATTGCTGGTGAGATGGGTGCTGTGGGAGTATGGAGCTCTTCATTCATGGCTCCCACAGTGAAGGAAGACCCACTCCATATCAGCGCTAAGTCAATGTACTTTTCTAACTTCCAATGAATAGTATTCACTGGCATCAGGCGGGACACATCATAATCCAAACCACAACGAAATAAGTCCATGAGAGCCACATCATTATAATCTACTAAATAGCATAAGTCCAAAAAATCCTGAACATAATTCTCAATGGGGCGGTTGCCCTGACGGAGACGTAACAGACTTACCGCGGGGTTCATAATGCTGGTGGGAAATACAATCCTTTGCTGGATTTCGGGAAGGCTGATTATTCTGTAACGTGTGTTGCTTTAATGAAAGCGAGTGAGAGGAAAATCCATTTGCAAAAGGTGTTTATTGTAAAATCCCATAGAGGGCCAGCAACCAAATCCAAAACAGGGTAAATCCAGTAATCGTAATCCAAAGACAAGCAAGAGGTCAAGGCAGGCAGAGTCACAATCATAAATCCAAACAAACGGGCGAAAGATCAGGGCAGGCGGCAAACAGGCAGTAAATCCAAAATACAGGCAGAAGTCAAAAACACAGGCAGATCCAGGTAACAGAAACAGATAAACAGATAACAGGCAGATACAGACACAATGGGGCGATGTAATAATCAGCCAGGAACAGGTGAACAGGAAGTGACTTAAATACAGAAACAAACAGGAAGTGTGAAGCGTGACATGGCAAGATGAGTTTCAAAATAAAAGTCCAAACAGAGCAGAGAAACAAAATACAAGTACAAATAACAAAAATACGCAAAATACAAGAAAAACACAAGACAAAACCTTACAACCCTCTGCTTTCAAAAAAAAAAAAAAAACGTTTCATTCTACCTTCAGTGGTTCTTTTGTAATCAGCTTTTGAATATGGGTAGGTTTCTGCAAAAACACCACATTTTGAGCAAAAAGCAGAGATAATTCCATTTTTGTGATGGACTTTTCATAGAGATCCCATTCAGAGCGATCTTTAAAACTGACACGTACATGCAGTCGCTTGCCATAGGGCAATACTTCCGGGTTTAAAAAGTTGCAGAAGGGAATAATAGCGGTATTGCGGAAAGACGGAAAATCTCGTCATTGGCGGGGAAGCGTTTTCTCTTAATTGACGAGATATCTCGTCAATGGCGGTGAAAGAGTTAATAAGTCAGAAACGTCTCATGTAAATTGTATGCGTAGGTCTGGCATGTGCCTACAGGAGAATGTAGTATGTAGCCCAGAAGATGCATTGTATTTTTTCACAATTCGCAAGCATTTAACCGTATGTGTACATATTTGTAGTCAATTAAATGATACTTTGCAAGGCTGTGCGTTCGACCGTTGACAGACTATACTCTGGGCTTTATGCTGCGTACACATCATACGTGTGGCATCACGTTTAACACTCAAGAATACTAGCGTGGGAGATGCGTTTGAAGCAAATACCGCGTGTTTGTGGAAACGTCCTACCCAATTCTTGTAATTTGTCATGCCCTGCAATAGTCTTTGGACTGACTTTGTATGTAATCTTCTCACATAAATCGTTGAATTCGCATTTGGTGTGTACGCAGCCTAAACACCTAACACAAATTCAACGATTTTACACCAAAGCATTGCGGTCCTCGCTCTAGATTACTCACAGGATTTATCTTCGTGTCATGCTAATTTTTCGCTTGAGTTAAATATTTTCAACTTGCGTAGATGCATTTGAGATGAATAGCACAGGTTTTCGCAACAAACTGTATTTGCAAGCACTAATATTCCCTATAGTAAACGCCAATAATCAATAATGTGACAGTGGTCATTGAATGACTGCAGATATATACAGTAAACCATACAGTAGATTCACACACATTTGATAGGAGCCATGAGGTGTTGACATGATCCATGTCATATTTTCTCATGCATACACATGCTGAGCACAAAGAGAAAAGACAAAGAGAGAAAGAGAGAGAGAGACCTAAGGCAAGTGTTGAAATCTTTGATTGTTCTGTGTGTCCTGTTTCACCCTCTCAAGGGCGTTTTGATTGAGAGGTGCTTTACGTTCCATTTTAAAAGACATGCCTCATATATTATCTCATCATTATGAGCATTCTTTCTCTCTCAGTATCCTTGTACTTCCGATGAACTTGAAGACGATAAGCTTAATATAATATAAAGTCTTGGTTTAATATAATGGTTTGACTACTTCAGGAAATCCGACATTGTGGGACTTGCAAAAAAGAAAAGAAACGCAGCCTCTCCTTGATCTTTTATTTATTGATTTTAATATTGCAGTCATATCTCCTCCTTCCCTTCCAACTATCTCGGGTATTGCCAGAGCATGGCAACGTGGATCCAGAATACGACTCTCTGTTAATCCACATCTGTGTTGACAGGTGTGCTCGGATACGCGCCCCTGACCTCGCTGGCGGTTTCTCGGTGCTGGATTCTCACACTTGGCAGCACATGGGCCCGAACCGTGCCAGGATTGATGCCGAAACCCACTTGGTTTAATCTAAAAAATATCCGGTTTGAGCTTCCAGCATCCTAGTTTGACAGCATGATGGAACAATAGCGATAATTGCTCGTCATAAGATAGGCGTGGTGTTACAAAAAAGTTTCCCTTGGCATGTCTATAAGTGTTCTGTCTCATTTAATTGGGAATTACAGGCTTATAATTATCCTGCAAAGTGATAAAAGGCAGGCGGTGTACTTTTTTGTTCCTTGTATAGTGAATTTAACCACTAAAGAGAAATTACTAGGACTAATTATCGCTTAAGTGATTGATTAATGCATCTGAGCGCATAAATGGTTATTGAAGAGGAATTACGAACCAATTAACTAAGACATTATGGGATTTGAGGGTATTATTAGTAAATTAAAAAAAGATAATTTTTCACATTTAAAATCTGGAACTATAACAGTGCCCAATGCAGAACAGCGAAGAATGAATGCACCAGAAAATATTTATACAACCTTGTCGTATTTGACATCTATGAACGGATGCCAAAGATTTTTAGGCTTTCACACAGGAAGCCAAATTCAGATTTCTTGAGGTGCAACTGATCTGTGGGTCCCTTTAGTCCCTAAAAATCAGGACTCTGGCTTGATGTTGTTTATTGAGTATTCTGTCAGGGATTCTGAGGAAAAAGAAGAAGAAGGCTGCTACATCATCATGGCTCGCTCCTCTTAGACTCTCTTAAGAACTTCTCCCACTGGTAACATTTCAAACGAGCTGTAATGGGCTTTGAAGCAGCCATCAAAAACAAGGGAGTCTTTTTTGTTAGCCTAAATATTTTATGTGGATAGGGGATTTTAAGTCTTTTTGTTCCTGATGCTATATGCTCTCTCCGACACAACACACACAGTTATTTGCTGTGATGACCAAATGTGCCTATTGTAAGATATGAGATTTAGGGTTTGTACAGATTACCAACATGCAGCTCCGGACTGTTAAGGTGAATTCCCAGCCTAGAACATTGTATGTTGCAATTTCAAAAAACGTCCAGTTTCTGAATTTGTTAATTTCAAAGTAAAATCTTTTTAAAAAGTTTTACTACACAAAACGAATTGTTTTCATGCATGACTTTTTTATTCCTTCATCCAAATAAAACATAGGGTAATAGTACACATCTAGATTTAATAACTTAAGTCAATAAAAAACAAACAACTTGCCCTAAACAATATTTTCTATTTCTTTGAAAACCTTGTCTTGTGGAAGAAGTCCATTAGCTGTAATTCTATTCCAGTTTTTTTTTTTTTTTTTTTTTTTTTTTTGAGAATGTTTGCTGGTTGTGTGAATGTTAGTGTAATGTTATAAAACATTATTTCTGATTGTTCTTTAAAACATTGTTGTAGAAAACACGATTTCCTTATTAGGTTTAGATGTTGCTTTTGTTTCATTTAAAAAGTCACCATTATGGTAATCAGTGATTGTTTAAGTTGGACTTTTGACTCTAAACTTGCTTGCTAGCTTACCTTATGGCTGTTATAACTTATTGTTTAAAATGTGTCTGTTGTGGTAAAAAGCAGCAAATAATGTAATAATCACAGTGGTGGTGAGTATCTGATGCTTAAGATCATCCTCATCTAGTGCGTTGATTAATTCATTCCTTATTTGACCAACCAAAAGTATCTTTTTTTTGTTAAAGATGTGATACTACAGTAGGAGATTTTAAAGGGGTGGTTCAATAGTATTTCATGCATTCTGACTTATTAACACAGTTTAAGTGTTGTTTCCTCATGCTAAACGTACTGTAGGCAATGTGTCAAAAAAGCAGTTGGGCGTGTTACATGTTTCTCTGTGCCAAATGCACTTCGCCAGGGTTCATACAAGTTTCTGAAAGTTTTTTTCGATTACGGGTCCAGCTGACAGGGGTTTCTATACGTATCACTTATTTTTATGGGCACATCCCCTGGAAAACCCCTCCCACCCGTCAATCAACTGGAGACGCTAGAACTTACAAACATCACATCACGCGACAGCTTTGTTTAATTTCAAAACTCAACAATGGCACGAAAGAAGAAGTGTGTTTTTGGATGTAAGGAGCCAGCCTTATGGAAACAATGGATATAGTTTATTATCCGGGGTAGCAGCAGCGTTTTGCGTGTGTGTTTGATGCACTGGATTTCATTGAAAAGTCCTAACCGGTTCATGAGTTGCATGTGGTAAGTAAGACTTCTGTTTTATGTTGGAAATAGGTGCGTGCATATTATATAAATGACATGAGCATGTAGTGAATCATAAGTTAAACAGTGTTGAATAGTGTTGCATGACTCGTACTCGCTATCGGAAAGAATCGGTAAAGCTAACCTTTCTTTTAAATCTGATTAAACTAAAGACTTTTTGGAGATATAAAGGATGTAATACTACTTTATAGGTACTCCAGATTAACATCAGAAATGCAGAAACAGCAAGTGTTATGTGATCTTTAAGACAATGTGCACATAAAACAAGGAACCAATGTGCCATTTAAACACACAAACATCAAGAATCAGAATATGGATCTCAACAATGGTGACAGAATGTAAAGCATCATGTTGCAATGCATGCTGGGCATCAACAAATTACAAATCACATGCAGGATTCCCAGCATGCACTGCGGTGTGAATAAATTAACTTTTTCACATTTTCTTTGTACAGTACAGTAATATGCTTTCTATCACCTAAAATAACAATCATATCTGATATTTTTCATCCATAGAAGAGCAAAGGTCACGGGTTCGAACCCAGGGAACACACACACACATACTCATAAAATGAGTAGATTGAATGCACTGTAAATCACTTTGGATAAAGTGTCTGCCAAATGCATAAATGTACAATAGTAGGTTTTTTTTTTTTTTTTTTTTTTTTTTTAGGATAACATGACCTTAATTTTTGCTTTACTGTTACAAAACGCTTTTTGATTAAGGCACAGATGCTGAACTCTGGAAGGTCAAAGCGAACACTGCATACCCACAGAAAACAGTAAAGACCGCTGAATGCCCGGACAGAGGGATGATTTCAGTCGTGCTGTAAATTCTGGACTTTAGTACTGAGGAATCTGTCAGTGTCAGTCTCATAAATTGACCCTCACTACCCTTAACATATGCTGCAGAAGAGAGGAATCGCTCCATTAAATGAACAAATGTGAATGGACCAGTAAATCCTCAGGGAATGGATGATAAAGCGGGTAGAGGGGGGATAATATGCCCACACACAGGTGAGATGAGGAGCATTTAAAATTAAAATATTGTTCAAATTCAAACCAAAGGCAAAATAGATATGCCCTAAATGTATTCGATTTTGGAGGTGGGGGGGGGTTACTGGTCCATTAAAGAGTAAAGGCACATCTGATAAGAACAACAGCAAAATTCTTGAATAATTACTTTGACATAACATGACTTTTTTTAAAACTCAGATCTTTATCCTGACCAGAACCAAATGCTCAAAGTTATTTAGCAGGACTTTGGTCTGAAAGCAACGGTTGTTGAATGTAATGCAGGGTCTGTGTTTGTACAGTATGCGTGTGAATGTGTAATGGTGACTGCAGTCAGCATCAGTGAATCTCTCTGTCATCATTTAATGAGCGACACACTCATTTGTATACAAGAAACCTGCTGAAAATAAAAAAATTAAGTTGGTGAAAATGGTAACTTTCAACGCATGCCACACAGAATATTAACAGCTGGGAAAACCTGTATACACACAAACTTATTTACACTTCAATCAGAATAAATTCACAGCATCTCTATGTTAGAGGATGTACAGTATATAGCAGCACTATCCACAAATGACCATACAGAAAGACATTTATTTACATTTCATTCACATATTTAGTAATATATAGTGAGATGTGATCATTTACTTCTGCACACATGTGTTTTACATTCATGCATTTGGCAGACACTTCTATCCAAAGTGATTTACAGTGCATTCAAGGTGTACATTTTATCAGTATGCATGTTTATTGTGATCAAACTCTCGAAAAAAATGTGTATTGCCAGCTCAATGCTCTAACAAGTAAGCTACGAGAATAACAATACCTCTAGGTTAGCTATCAGATGTGATAAAAGCGTGAATCCACACTATCCTCCTAAAGGAGTTTGTGGAGATGTAAATGTAGGCCAGCTCATATCAGCAATTTCTATCCCTAAGCAGCATCATATGACAATAATATGACATGATAACTACTGATAAAAGCACACAAGCCCCCTTTGGTGTTTGGCTCTTTCTCTTAATGCACACTTTAATTGCAAAAAGTTGGCCAGAAGTAGTCATATTCTGGGAAATAATTTATATTTTCTCTGTGAACCTCAGTGGGGAAATGTAAGTCAGAAAATTATCTGTTTTTATATAAAAAAAAACAAGTAAACAAACATATAATAAATAATGCACCATAGGTAATATTACTTATAAACAAATGATAGTTAGTTCTTAAAAAGCAAACAAAAAGATCGGAGGCGTTGTAAATATGGCCGACGAACACCACAAACCACTGGGTGAGTAGTACAGTTTTGAAAATGAATGTTAAGTGTTGTTTTAATGTAATGTTTGTGCATGGTCATTGACTTCCATTCTGAAGCAGTCAAGAGACGCTTCTAAACCAGTCAAAAAGTCAAGACACGACCCATTGTCCATCACTGTACTTCATCCAAAACAAACCAGAAATGAGACTCAAAGTGTTAAATACCGGAATTATCCCAAATAATCCTGAAAAATGTGGAAACATTTTAATGGTGTAACTCCACAATTTAATACTACATAGTTCAAAGTCTTTCAGTGATACATTTCTACCATTTATACTGTGTTTAGAAACAATTGTTGGAAATCAGTTTACCCAGCCTTTAAAGGGTCTTCGACTGGAGGCGTATATACTGACTGCGTTTGTGTACATGTATCGCTACAGACGCCATTTCAGAAAGTTTGTAACATTAAGCCAAACTTCAAAAAGGCAGTTTGATGAAAATGGAAACAGTTTGTCTTCGTAACAGCTTTATTTTGCTACTACATTCTTTTTATGTCATCCCAAAGCGACAGTAACAAAGTATTAAGAAAGTAATCATAACTTTCCACAATCTTGCCATCATAGATGGGTGTCCCACAATAAATGCAGCCTTTTGTGAGTCTTTAAATCCCACAAAATGAAAAATCATATTTTTTAAGAAATGTTGGCTAATCATGAAGTCTAAACTAGTGATTTTTCTCAATGTTCTTATTGCTGTTGGCTGTGTTGTTTGTTCTGAATTTAATAAATAAAGCAGGCTTTTGAAGATATTGATGAAACGTCCTTGGTGACTTTAAAGCCACAATAGATGAGTTTTGTTCTTTCAATTAAAACAAGGCCTGATTATTTCACCTGTATACATTTATATTACAAGTAACAGGTTCAATTGGATATTTAATATTGTACAAACAACATTTTTTTTTTTCTGTAATAACCTAAAGGCTGTTTCTTAAACAAAGCTTTCATATGGCCTGAGAAGACTTCAGCCATTGTGTTCCCGTAGCTCAACTGGGAGAGCTTTGTATTAGCAGCATAAAGTCATAGGTTTGATTCCCAGGGAACATGCATACGTACTCATGAAAATGTGGATCCTTTTCCTTGAGGATACCTCTTGTTCACTTTGAAGGATCTTACAGATATGATGTAAAAAGGAACTTAATGAAAGTCAATGGCCCAACTAAAGCAAACACTGATCACCATAACGGTGATTTGTTAATTTTTTTATCTTTTTTAAACATTAATAACAGGTGCAAAAGTGATATTGATTAAATCTATCAAATAGATTATACATTGCATTGCACAAAATAACATAATTATTTTACACATATCTCTAATAGAGTTGAATATGACACCAAAGTGAAATTTAAGTTCATTATGACAGTATATTGGTCAAAAAACCTAAGTCTAAATAAGTAGCAGGACATCAAGACCGGTGCTTCCAAATGTGAGGCTTTACAGAAATCTGTTGTCCTTTCAAATGACTTCTTTAACCTGATATTACAGGCGCTTTATTGCCAAGCACTGTGTAATATGGTGTTGTCCACTTTTTGGGCAATAGCTGTACTGTACTAGAATATGAAGTTCCCCTTAGGGTTTCAATAACATCTTATTACTACTTCCCACCCTTCAGTACATCAGCACCACATACATTATAACAAACCAATAAACAGACTCGGATATAAATCAGCCGTTGAACCAAATAAATGAAATTTTCCTTGAGAATATCTCCCATTCGCTTTTAAGGCCCCTACAGATATGATGTAAGGTTGTCTGAAAGCAAACGTAAAATTTATTTTTCACATCTTTTTAACAAGTATATTTAAATTTTCTGTGCTTTTTGCCGCACTACAATACATGGACACTGTTTTGTTATTTCTGTGTTTAATGAGGTCAGGTGCAAATAATTACCACAGTATCATTTTACAGTTTTTTTCGATTGCTAAACGACAGTGAGCACAACTGGAGCTACATGTGCAAAACTCTAACTACAATCTGCACTACCAAAAGTCACCTGAGCGCAACTCTTAACACATGACTCAAAACAGCTCAGTGCAGCCAAACACTAAACACAACCCTCACTGAGATAACACACACTGTCACTCACAACACACTGAGAGGAAAAACACTAACATCAAACACCAATACACAAAATACAAACTTTTTATCTTTACAGATTGAACAATTTCAGTGATGTCACACCAAGTAATGTTTTCTTCAAAGAATGATTTATTTATTGATTTATCACATGATTTATTATTATTTTTTAGAACATCATAATTCTTTAAGGTAAATGAAAATTTGCAGTTTGCTTCAGTAGTCTGGAGTAATTTATGGAATTACAGTAATGAGAAAAAAGGTAGAAACTAAAAGTACATACTGTAATTCAAACAAATAATTGAGGGGCTAATCCTGCCTCTCTAGCATCAGGCCACTACATGCCACCCTTCTCCCTCCACGAACCCGTCTTCCTTGTTCCATTTCCAAAATTAGTTTTCTGAGCTCTACATATATACATAATATTTATATGAAAGGTAATATTTTATATATATGAAATATATATATGAAATTGGAATTGGAATTATATTGATATGAAATTGCAATCAGCAGTGTTTGAAAGGCACAAGGCTGAAATGAATTCTGTTTTGAATGTGTGGTTCACAGTTTTGACAGCAGTGTGTTAGCATTTGAACAAAGTGCTGTAAATCCACAGTGTTGTGCAGGTTGTGGTTAAAGTCATGGGATAAGTGTGTAGAGTTTTGAAAACTGTGTTCAAGCATGAAAAATGAACTAGAGTTTGGTCCACATGAACTGCTGCTGTGCAGACTGTAGTTAGAGTTTTGCACATGTGACTCCAGTTGTGCCCACTGTCCTTTAGCAATCGAAAAAAACTGTAATATGGAAACTTTAATTGACCTTTACATTTACATCTCTTTCATAAGCGACGGGCCTCTTTAGTTTAAAATGGTTTAAAAATTACTAGGAATTATTATTAAAATTCTCTCTCTCTCTCTTTCTCTCTCTCATTCCGTCTGATGTTATGAAGTGAATGAAAATTAAAATGCATGGCTAATCTTAGCGATGCCATTCGTCTGCGCCTGTCCCACAGGATGTTAGACTGATGTGAACCTGTCTGTCTGATCTGATCTCCACATGCAGTCCCTGATGCCGGTTTGTTGTAACGGGGCCATCACAGATCAAAGAGCAAGTGCCTTTATGAAAGTCTGATTCACCAGCTGCGTCTACATTGACAAAGCTGTGTGACATTTTTGTTGAATATCGAATGAAACCCTAGATTTGATTAGCAAAAACATTCTTGATAAAAAAAAGTTTTTACATCAAGCATAAAGATTCTACAAAATCGAAACTGCGATTAAATTCCACATCTACTAACACTGACACAATCTTCGAATTGAATCACATTTTTGAGGGCCTAAACATGTTCAAAATGTATGACAAAGGCATACAATGTCCGACCTGCCCCAGACTCCACACGTTCAATAAGGGCCGTGGCCTGAACACATCAAAAAAGCAAATTTCAGTTACAGTCATATCGCCACCTGCTGGGAACATTAGCAGACATGTTTTATGTTGACTGAAAATACAGTATTTAAATATATATATATATATATTTTTTTTTTTGCATTTCCCATTCATTTAACCCCCAAAGGGCCTCTTTTGGTAATTTTTTTATCTTTGGAACGACCGCATCAAGCCCCAGTTTTTTTATATGAATATTAAAAGATATTCTAGAAAAGTCACAAAATCTTATTCCACTGAGATGAAGGGGAACCATGTTTTTTAACTAAAGAAAAGTTGCTTGGGGTAAGATTGCCCCCAAGGGACTTATTAGGGTTAATAATTTATATTATTTCTGTATTATGAAAACAGATAAAAAAATGTTGATGACCCATCTTGCACATGAAAAATACAGTAAGCCCCCTTAAAGTAACACATGTTTCTGATAAACAATATGGGGCAGGGCAGGGCTTATCCTAGTCCCAGACTAAAATGCATGTTTGCTTGAGCTGCCCTAATTTAAAAACACCTTGAACTGAAATATCTAATAACGTAAGATTTTTACAAAAACGTCCAGTACAAAACTATATGTGCACGTAGTTACCCTCAGGTAACACACTTAATGAATACAATTTTCACTAGACAAATAATGTATATGGTTGTATATATAAAAACACTGCAAAAAAGTTGGTTTACCTTTAAAAAGTTACCTGGTCACCTTATTTTTTTTAAGCATTAAACTCAACTTTAAAAATCTTCAAAAAAATGTTTTACACATTTATTTTTGTGTTAACTAATATTTTTAAGTTAAAATAACTCAAACTTTTGAGGTAACCAGGTAACTTACTTTTTTAAGTTGTTTTTACAGGGAACCTGCATTTAAAATCAAAATAATTGTTGAAACAGTTTTTTTCTCAAGTTTTGATGGATTTTAGTAAAGTAAGGGTGCATGGGACAAATCACAGACTATTTCCTTGACCCCTGAACCATACATCCAAACGATTATCTAGGACATGAAGCAGGGGAGCTAAAGCACAACCATCACATGCAAGTCTTCACATCTGCCTACAACTTTGGGATGAAGACGATAAAAAAACTTATCTTTTGTACTTTTGTGCATTTATTGCTTGCACAATTCAGTAATTAAAAGAGCAAGACCAAGACACACAAATAAAGTCTGCGACTGCAAGAGGGTAAGAAACAAAGATCCTCTGGAATATTTTGGGATAATCAAATAATTGATCTCTTATCACACGCTGAGCTCATGAAATTACATAGTCTGTAATGAATACTATTACAATTCTGAAACCACATGAAAAGACTAGAAAATAACTCTTTAAAATCAAGGGCTTTTTGGAAAATATATTTGGATAGTAACCTAAAGATACAATCATTAATGGCCTCATTTAAACATTGACTGTCTTTGTTATCGGAGAAACCACACCAGGAGGATTTCATTTTAAGCCTGATACTGATGCAATTACAGATACAGTATACGAAACTATAACATTGTATTTTTTTGGTCTTTTGGGCTATAACTTTTATACGTGAAAATTAAGTGTTCACAAAGTGGTGAAACACTTTCCATATAGTATTTCAAAAGTTAAAACTTTGCATCACTACATCAGCAACAAATAGGATTTTTATTTATTTTTTAATGGCAAGGAAAGCCCTTTATACTTCCACCTGTCATGCGTTTTTGACAGGTTATACAGTAGTACGTGAATTTGCAATTTTAAAGAATGATCACATGACTTTTACACACATTAGATTACCTGTAAATGCAAACAAATGGTTTACATTGCAGTTTTGTGACTTTTTTGAATTGCTACAAATCGAAAAACCATATCACGCACCTTTTTACAAGAGTTGTTGCGAAAGTTGTCATTTTCATTGAGTGTATTTTAAATTTTCAAAGGAAACACATCTATTGTCTGTGAAAACCCAGCTAAAGCATTTTTGGTGATGTACTGTTCCCTGTGAAAATCTAACCTTGATATCTTTAATATTGACTGAGTAAGATCAAAAAGATTGAAATCAATGTGAAATCAAACTGCCATGCACATAATGTCATTTTATTTTTAGTATTGTTGATATATATATATACGTGTGTGTGTGTGTGTGTGTGTGTGTGTGTGTGTGTGTGTGTGTGTGTTTACGGTGAATGGCAACATACAGCATATATCCACAGCTTTGTAACATCCACATGATAACCTTTTAATGGTTGGTAGCGCGAAATAGACTCTTGTTTTAAGGGTTTAAAAATGTGAGCCAGTAGATGAAAGACTGTAGATTCAAACCCCACAAGTGCCAACTATCATTGTGTCCTTGAGAAAGGCACTTAACCCACACACTTTGGTTGACAAAGCATACGCCAAATGACAAATTGCAATGTTGTGTCATGCTTCTCCAGGGATTTTATATGATTCTTAAAAATATTTCCAAAGCCCTTTAGGGGTATGTCATAATGGCTAAAGATTAGAGCTGGTTCGAACCCCATTATGAGAGTAATATCACCATTGTGATATTGAGACCCATAACCCTGAGTTTATGGGGGCTGGCCCAGTAAGAGGTGGATAAACTTTGGATAAAAGCAACTGGTAAATGACTTTTTTACTATTACTATTTTTTAACGTCTACTCCAAGGCTTAAATATATATTTAATTTACACCTGTGACGTTATACAATAACAGGAGACACTAAAGCTCACTCCATGCAGAAGTTCACATCTAATCATGAATCTATTCAGACAATGCCTGAGATCAGAAATACAGTCAAAAGGGTTTAAAATGACATGAAGATGATTAAATGACGACAATATTTTCCATTTTAGGTAGAATATGGCTGTTTTTTAATCATCTTGAAAGTATTTTTTGTTATTGTTGTGCCCCTAAACAATTGGCAGTGATGAGTGAATAGTTATTAAGGATAAAGAGAAAACACAAAAACAAATGTTACAATAAAGCACATTACTCAGGGAATTACAACAAATAGCTTGCATGATACAGTATATTAAACTCCCATCATGTCACACTGATTTATTTATCGTATAAGGGCAAGGCACACTTTTATTTGTCAGCTATTATATTAATTTCTCATACTCAGTTGTTTACATTTATGTTTTGTAGAAGAAAATGTTTATATATTTTTTTACTTTTATATTGTAGACTATCTAGCTGGCCTCTTAAAGGAACGCTGTAAAATGTTTGTAAAAAACACTGTAAAAATAAAGTATATGTAAAATAATACAGCAAAAGCCTAATTAACTGTAAAAACAATTCATAAATACAGTAAGAAACCATCAAATATTTACCAAAACATTACATTTATTTCAATTGTGCATCAAGGTAAATTTGGAGTTTTGTGAAGTAAAGGTAAAGTATTAAATATTTTATGGTGAAAAGCTTTGTAATATTCAGCAATATTTATTATTATTACAATTATCTTTTTTTATTCTGCTGATATTTGGGTGGCATGGTTGTGGTATTAGCGATTTTCCGATTTGCTTAATTATTTATTTACGAATATTAATAATATAATAACAATCTGCAGATTGTGACATTGCTTGTCATGTACTGTATTCCTTTGCATATTTGTCTTTAGTTAATCTGCTTAATAAAATTATATATTTTATAATATTTTTAAAAAGTAAAGTTTGAGTTAAAAATAAAAGTTAGACTAAAATGTATGGTCCTAAAAACACTTTTTAAAAATGTATAGACATCCCCTTCCTGTGTGAGTCCTCACATTCAATGATATTTCATTTAAATAATAAAATATCTTTGTATATATTTATTACCAGTTATTTACATAAAAAATGGCATTTTAGGTTAAATTTTATGTTGTTTAATTAATGTTAATAATAATTATTTTCATATCACATATTAACCTAGTTTCCTTGGTTTGAATGTGCCCCACTGTGCACCATTTCTATATTGGCAAGGGTATATAGAAAGACAACTTATGATGAATTTTGGTAAAAATGGTTTTCGTTTTTTTTTTGTATCCACAATGGTTTTTTAAAATTGTGAACAACCAAAAGGGCAAAGCCTTAATAATATATGATTGATATCAGAATATTTCTTTTAAGTGATCTAGCAGAAGTGTCTATAATTGGAATGTAAGTTGCACAGATGGTGTAGTCTTTGTACAGACACGCTTCCCTGTAACATTAGCGATGTTGCAATGGTTTCATTTTGAAACCAGATGCTTTATTCACCGCCGAAACATAACGTCTCATTTGGCCCAGCAGCGACAAAAGCGCATCTGTTCTTATCCAACAGCAGTAATTTATTCTCTAGCCACGTGTGGTCTTTCTTAAAAAATCTAAGTCGGCCATTTTAATTGTAAAGAAATGTAACAATAGCAGTCATATTCTGGATCTTAATTATGGATCTTAATAAGCGTGGCTTAAGCATGTCATGCATACTTAATACATCAGACCAAACTTGAGGAAGCTATCACGTGTACTTCTGTCATCAACTCTTAAAAATTTATTTGATCTGAGTTGTGCTTTCCTCCATCGGTCCATCCTGAGAGATCCGTCAGTGAGCGTGGCGTCAGTGTGATTGATAAGGGCGGTGAGTTCAGCCATTTTTGTGGCCATTATCTGCCCCAATGTAACTCAAACTGACTGATTAGTTCTCTTTCTAGTGTCATTAAGTCTCTATGTTGATATCGGACAAAGATCATTTTATGATGGCATTAATAGAGGGCAAATTCATTCTGAGAGATCTCAAGTTCATGAACTTTAAAGAAAATAAGTCTCTTAAAGAAAAATCCCTGCCAATCTCAGATAACTATTATGACAGAAACATTATTTTGGAACTGAATTTCAATTTAAAGGTGCCATAGAATGCAAAACTGTATTTACCTATAGGCATAGATGAATAATACGAGTTCTGTCCATGATAATGACATATCATTACCCAATGATACAACCTGAATGTGATAACAATATTTGACTTCATATTTAGGGAGATGAGATGCGCTGTCCTAAATCCTCTGAAACAAACACAGCATATAAAAACTTTATATACGCTGCAAAAACAAATGCAGCATTTTTGCAAATCAACATTTTTTTAAGTTACTTTAACTTAACAAATTAAGTAAAACAATTTCAACAAGTTATGTCAACTTATCACATGTCAAGTTGTTTTAATTTTTTAATTTGTTGCATTTGTTTACAGTGACATTAATTCTTTCAAACCCACCCATCTCCAGTTATAGTTTATAGATCCATTGCTTTAGTTTCACTTTGTTTCTGAGCCAATTCATGCCCAGATTTTGGGTTCGATCATGGGTTCAATGAGGGATTTAATGCTATGTAAGTCACATTGGATAAAAGCTTAAATGTAAGTATAAAATTAAATGTGGTTCATGGTAACAACCCCAAGAATGATATGCCAAAGTGATTTTCAATGGACTTATATGTTTGAAGAGCAAATCTAACCCACAAACTACCTTCAATATTTTACACTGTTTCCATTAATCTCTACAAGTATAGCCTACTGTCGTTTCCAAAACCACTGCTGCCAGTACTGGGAGTTTTCCCTGGGAATGCTACTGAATCAATGCTTATAACATTTAACCAAGAGCAATTCACCTTTCCAACCATTACGGCTGGCGATAACTGTTCACTCAGTAAACATTTCACCTTGAAACTTATAGCTTCAACTAAGTTTTTTTTTTTAGACATATCAAGCAGTCTCAACAGAAAACTAGGGTACTTCTCCTGTGCATTTTAAAATGTATTTATACGGTTGAAAATGCTGTGAGATATGGAAGCTGTCATAATTAGCCTCTGTAGAAAAAAAACATTTCCTTGTAGACCACAAGTCTTTACAAAGACCTTTGCTCTGCCCAGCGGTTCTTATTGTTGCTGGTGATTAGGGTTTTGATTGGCATGTCTAAGACTGTGAGTCGGCTGTATTAGTGATTGAATGTCTTTGGGAGCTCTATGACCTCTAACACAATCTTGATTAGACTCGAGGGCTTCGACATTTCTTGGCCAAGCGCAAGGACATGAACTTTTAAATTCCACAAAACTTATTGTTTAGGTTATGTACTTGTTCAGGGCAGAAAATGACCTATGGTACATCATCCACTGACCTACAATAACTAACTTTATGTGAAATTGTCAGGTCTGATCACTGTTAATTTATTATTATAATAATATGTTATTATATTTCGCAAACATTCACAAAAATAGTAAGATAACCATTATTTTTTTATGTGTTACCAATTGAAGTAAGTTTTATACTGTATGTAGATCAGGTTCACGTTTTAGAGTGTATGTGTGCTGAATGGGAATCAAACCCACAACATTTGCATGTTAACACAATGCTCTACAAGTTGAGCTACTACAACACATTTCAAACCAGTGGATTTCTATTTCATTTTCTTTAACAGAACCACAATTTTACTAAAATTTCAGATCAATACATTACATGTATGCATGTTTGTACCATGCCAAATTCTCCCCCTGGTCTCATTGTCTCTATGTATGTGTCAACAATCAAATAAAAAACCTGATCAATAAGACATTTTAAATACTTATTAACTGAATTTGACCTTTATTCATACAATATTTCTATTGTTAGCTTGACTACTAATCATTGCATATTCTGTCATGTTTAGAATAGTTAAAGGATTAGTCCATTTTCTAAAAAAAATCCAGATAATTTACTCACCACCATGTCATCCAAAATGTTGATGTCTTTCTTTGTTTATTCGAGAAGAAATTATGTTTTTTGAGGAAAACATTCTGGGATTTTTCTCATTTTAATGGACTTTATTGGACCTCAACACTTAACAGTTTTAATGCAGTTTAAAATTGCAGTTTTAATGGAGTTTCAAAGGACTCTGAATGATCTCAAACGAGGCATACAGGTCTTATCTAGAGAAACGATTGTAATTTTTGACAAGAATAATAACAATTATGCATTTTTAAACCACAACTTCTCGTCTTCCTCTGGTTGTCTGACGCGCCAGTGCGACTTCACGTAATTGCGTGATGCTGGGGAAAGTTCACATGTTACATAATATATGAAATGCACATTTGCATACCATTTAAAAAAAAATAAACTGACACAAAGACATTAATTAGTATCATTCGACATACAACAACATCGGAGCGGTCCTCTTTCTCCACACTTGTAAACACTGGGCCGTAGTTTCGCATTCATCATTGTGACCTCTTGACGTGATGACATATTGCGTGAGGTTGCGTTGGCGCGTCACAGGACTGGAGATAGACGAGAAGTTGTGGTTTAAAAGTGCATTTTTTTTCTTGCCAAAAATGACAATCGTTTCGCTAGATAAGACCATAATTCCCCATTTGAGATCATTTAGAGTCCTTTGAAACGGCAATTTTAAACTGCATTAAAACTGTTAAGTGTTGGGGTCCATTAAAGTCCATTAAAATGAGAAAAATCCTGGAATGTTTTCTTCAAAAAACATAATTTCTTCTCGACTGAACAAAGACAGACATCAACATTTTGGATGACATGGTGGTGAGTAAATTATCTGGATTTTTTTTTTAAGAAAATGGACTATTCCTTTAATCTTTGTAGACATAACTATTGCATTGCTATGGTTTGATTTCTTTGTAAAAGAAAAATGCATTCACCTACATCCTAATTTCATTTCAACACTAATGCCAACATAAATGTTGATTGGTTTCTAGAAATGAGGTTCTGGTATTTTAAGAATTAAAAAAGTGAAACACGCGAGTGGAAAAAGTTAAGCCACTAAAAGCAGAGAGAATATGAAAAGATTTGAATGGGATATGACAGCAGTTATACAATATGATTAAATGTAAATGCTTAAAATGTGTTTTGTAGGCAATACAATTTGTAGTAACCTGCAAATGTCAGTACATTACAAGTGTAAAACAATTTAAACAGTTCCCTGAATGCACAATAAAGCACCCATTGGCTACTTTAAAGAGTAGTATGATTATTTAAATGTTTTTGGACACTACAAAATTGACACCAGTGACAACCTTTCTACCTTTATGTACCTGTTTTTCTGAGAGTGTGTTAAGGACTTATTGTGTTGTTTTAACACAACAGTTTTTAAAGTGAATGTGTGTCCAAATGTTTAACACTTTATGGTGATCTCTGTATGAACTGCAATTCTTTGCCTATTTAGTTTCAACAAATTTGTGTTTCAAAAGTTTACAAAGCTACATTTGCTATATAATATTGGGGGAAATGTTTGTTCTGTTAACAAAGAAGTCAATATAATAATTTAAAACACATATTTCAGCTACACGGTTTTGTCATCTGTTCCAAAACCTAATGACCATCATAAACAGCTTCCAGCCTGCAGTAACAGAAATAACGTCAAAACCCGAGTGCATTTTCAGTTTCAAATTCAATTATTTATTTGTACCTTTTTACGCTTTTAACATCATTATAATTTCCCTCCAGATATCGGAGCAGGACTTTTGTGCTTTGTGGTCCGAAAACTCATTAGTCCAGGAATATAAAAAGCACAGTTGATATGGCAGTCGACACATGGATCTGCACTTTATATCGCTGAGCTTGTACTTTTCAAAACACTGTAAGACACAGCGCAGGGCTACTACGATTGACACATTGAGTGTTATGCAGGAAGATTGTCAGAACTCATTTCATTTGTGACTTTGCCGCCTTGTTTTGGGAGGAACAGAATTCGACCTTCATTTCACAAGCCCGGCACACCATTCTCCAGAGAATACAACTTTACAAAGGCTCGGCTCTTATGCACACAAGCGGTGATTTAAAAACTTTGTCCTAAGAAAAATAAAACGCTTTTTGCACTGGCCAATAGGTTCATCTGAGTTTAAGAATTTATTTAAACTAAATAAAGCCTTTTTTTACCCATCTGTTACTCAATTCAAGTTCTATTTTGAACCAAATTGTCCGTATTTCTAATATTTTGTAATACTTTATGGGCCAGCATACGTTACATAGCAAAGAGCTATTCTATCTATCATATTAATTTGTATATTCATTGAGTCAACAAACACCCCCTCATTTGTTTTCTCTTGTAGACAAGATTCATTTGTTTGATAAAGACGAACATCATAAATCGGAATGAACTATGTCTCGTTGTTGAAAGCTTTTTGTCACTGCAAACACGGCTCAGGATTGTGCCAAATGGCTAATGGGGTGAAGCGGCATTTTCATAATGAAAACCCAAAGCAATAAGGAAGAGAAATGACTTCATTCATGAGAACTGCGTCCGCATCCTCCATTTAAAGGCACATTTGCATGCTCCAAAACAAAATGTATTACTCATTACAATCTGTGCAAAGGGAGAAATCCTACTTGTTGATATTGAAACGCATTTATTAAACTGACTTTATTCGTCCCTTTATGCACATCCCTTTATGAACTATTTTCAAACCAAGTTGTCTGCGTAAATATGATGCTGCTCTGTGCTGTAAATTATTTTAATTTATGTGTCTTTACATATTTTATAAAATATATAAAGTATAATGTTGCCAATAGCACTAACAATAGCACTACTTGCTTCTTTTTAGTCATTTAGCAGAAACTTACCTAAAGCAAACTTGGTTTTATTGCACAATGGTGATACAGGTAACTCTTGTATCAGGCATTAACAGGATAGTTCACCCAAAAATGAAAATTCTGTCATCATTTACTCTTTCTCATGTTGTTACATGACTGTATAAATGTTTTTGTTGTTTTATACAATTTATACAACAATATGAGAGTAGGTAAATGATGACAGAATTTTAATTTTTGGGAAAACTATCCGGTCTGCCATAACAAACATGTTTTAAACACACAAAGGTAAGAAAAACCTAACAAGCTAATAGTCAAGAGTCAAATCCAACTAAAACAAACACTGATCACCATAATGGTGACTTTAAATGAAACAGCCAACAAACTCTACAAGTAAGATGTGCAATGCAATTTAAAGTTTCAAACAGAGATGGTGATAGAAAGGATAAAGTGAAAGATTGCAGCTTTTAACTTTTCTTCACAGTTACTTTCAACCCTCTGTAAAATTGGGACAATATGTACACCCAGCAGCATTGATTTAACTCTGGGGATTTTGCTGTGTACTGTTTACTGGCCCGAGCGTCTCTCACGGTGGCCCCGGGCCATTGGACAGTCCTTTGAGCCCTGTTATATCTAGTCTTTAGGTTCAAATGTGTACTTTTTGAAAAGATACCGCCCCATTGACAGCGAGGGAAGTTAGGGAACATTGTCTTTCTGCATAATTGATGTCACAAACCTTTGTCAAACCTAGTGCTTGGGATTGTTTCTCCTATTTCAGAATCCAGACAGCTTATCTCTAAAACGTCTATCAGAATGTCAATCTTGATAATAAACATTGCAAGAAAAGCTTCTGAGCGTACTTCAGACATCCTTTATAATTCATTAAACGGAGCGGTTACATAAAAGTGTTTTGTCATTTACCCTCGTACATTCACCAAACTCCTGTGTAATTCTGCAAACATTCTCAACATCAAGTCAACGTTTTTTTTTTTTTCAAATTAAATTTTAAAAACCTTTCAGTTGTTTATGTTAACAAATTTCTCATTTACATTCAAGTAAAGTACAAAGTAGTTTATTACATTTCTCACATACTTTTTTTTTTTGATCTTATGTGGATTGGATTTTAAAAGGATCTAGTAAAGCAATCTGTCAACAACAAATTTTATTAGTGCTTAGTTGGGTTTTTGTGCCATCAGAACCTAATGTTAAAAAAGCATTTTTTATGAAAAAGGTGGTTTTAAAACAAACAATACATGAACTGCAGTGAAGCAAGCGCATGATCCAAGCATGAGATTTTATATTAGATCATATGTAAAGTAAAGCGATTGCTGGTGTTTTAATGTGGTTGAGACCTTTTCCACATTCACTTTATGCACATTTGTGTCTATAAATGTTATACATTCAGTATTTCCAATCCACTAAACAGTTTGTTTTAAAAATGAGTCGAAACTTCAAAGACTTCACTAAGCAATCGTGTGCATGCACCTGCATGTTAAACACGAATGCAACAGAGGAGGGGAGTGAGATAACATTAAATTCTGTTGTTATTGACATTTTATATAAAAAATAGCTGTGTAAAATGCAACACTTTATTTAACAGCCCTGTTTCCATACAGTTACTATGGACGTACTAGTGAATGTACCCAGTAGTTAATGCATACGATATTCAATACTTGGGTTTAACGGGTACAATAAAGAACAAAGATACTGAGTACAAAAAATGCACATCAGTAATGTTTGTTATTAGTTATCATACACTACAGGTGCCTTTCATTAACTCACACTTGCCTGGATGTACCACACACTTACAGTGTAGTTACAATTTTTAAGTACAATAATGTTTCTTGTAAGTTACAGTACACATAAACCATAAGTACCTGTTAACCCACACTGGCCTTTAAGTACTAAATCCTTATATTGTACATTAATTTGTAATTACAGTAGTGTTTCTTGTTAGTTACAGTGTATCTTCACTATAAGTATGTATCTGGTATTAGTATACAGCCTGATCTCACGAGAATTCATACTTATTTATTTTATATATTTTACAACTTGGCTATTGGCTAACAAAATAACAACGAAACCAACCCCCTAACCGCGCACCTAACCCCAACATCACAGGGATCAAGGCAAATTGTACAAAAACTTACGAATGTGGTCGTATGAATTAATACGAATAAGCTTACTCAAAAAATATCTAAAAATTCTCGTGAAATAGCATTGCAAGTATATTAATGATACCATTTAATTACCATGTAGATACTTAAAAGTAAGTACCACATATGTCTGTAACTACAACATATTTATCATATATCTACAAGGTAAGTACACGTACTGTAAAATAAAGTGCTTCCATTTTTATGCATACACGAGGGTCCACAAACTTTACGCGCACCAACAGATTTTTGCAACAGCACATATTTTGTATGCATAGGTTGCACATTGAACAGGATAAGCATTGCTTATTTTGCAATGTGTATGCATCGAACATCTGTGTACGAGTAAGTACGAGTCAGATCAACTATGCTTTGCTAGGCTGTGTGTCCGACAATGCGCAAGAACAAATCCAGGCTTAAAGGTTCCCAACTATATCACACACAACGGGGTAGTTTGTTTCATACAAAAACTTGTACATTTGTACCTGTGCGATGCTGATGAAGATGTCCACAGAGTGAGAGCAGTTTGCCTCCCACAGTGCTGAACTGCCAAGCTCTGCTTAATGTAATTAATGTGAAAAGCTGGTGGTGTGTGGGATCAATGGCTCCTTAAGCCAACTCATTTATTTAGCTCTTTTCCACACAGCTGATCACAGCAGACTGATCTACTCCACCAACTAGCAGTCCAAGTATTTCCACACGTGGGGCAAAGGAATGGCAAAACGGATACAATAGTTTAAAAGAGTGATGAAAATCATCATTTGCCAGAACTCAATGAGTTTCGATTGGTACAAAACAATCTTTAATTATAAGACGATAGAAGATAAAAATAGATAAATGATAAATGCACTGTATACACGGCGGATAAAAAAAGTATTGAACATGTCACCTTCTTTATATATTTCTAATGATATGAAATTTTCAGCAGATGTTGGTAACAACCCATGCAATCCACACATGCAAAGACATCAAACCATACCAGGCAGTAGTAAAAAAGTAATCCTGTCTTTTGTCAGTGCAAATAATAACAGCTGGTTTATGGTTTGATTACTTTGAATGTGTGGATTGCATGGGTGGTTATCAACATCTGGTGAAAATTTAATGTCAGTAGCACCTTTAGAAATATGTTAACTGAGTAAACTTGGGACGTGTTCAATACTTATTTTACCTGCTGTATTAATGCTGTACAGGTAACGCAAAAATGTAAAGACATTAAATGCAGGTTGATCTCACAGGAAAGTATTTTATGAAGTGGCAGATTTGTACAAAGTGAATCGTACATATATTACTGTTTTCTATTTTTTTACTAAATTACTATTATGTACTATTATTACATTAAAAAAAGAATAACCCTAACGTCACTGGGACAAAAGCAGATTAAATTTAACCCCTGTGCATTGTTCAAATTCACTGCCCTTTTGTGTTGTTCGGGATGAAAATTAAATTAAACTAAATTAAACTGCTGTAAATTTGTATCAGATCAAATGTTTTCATATTTTTTGCATAAATCTGTTAATCAATCTCAGTCCTGTTTAAAACTACTAAATGTTTACAAATAATTCCAGTATTTTAACTATTGCATTGCTAAGTTCATTAATGATGTCACTGATTTGGGGATAACACTGATTTTCAATATAATTTTTTTTTTTTGGATTTTTGTTCTTTTTATCACAGTCTTGGGCATGTCAAAGATAAGTAAAACCATTGGCTTTGATGCATTGTTAGTTTTTGTGCAGCATCAGATTTTATTTTATTTTTCTCCCTCATTTACTGTTCGTGGTTTTTGCTCCGTTGACTTCCATTATAACAATATTTTTGAATTGTAAAGCCATGGCACCATATAATCATGCATTCTTTTTTCCAAAGCATTTTTCCAAAATATGTGTCGATATAACATTTGTCATCAAAAATCATTCAATTTGTTGAAACACAGATTCAAAAGCACCCCATAGCTGATGAAAACATCCCCAACAATACATAAGTGTGTAAAGGATGTGGTATGCCTTTATACGAAGTACAATGCAGGTTGATCAAACAAGAATTTGTAAGTACTTACGAAGTGGCCAATTTATACAAAGTGAATCATTAATAAACATACTATTATAGGAGAGAAACTGTAATGAAGCCCCGCTCCTAAGCCAAACGTCAATTGGAGAAAAGTGGATCAAACTTAAACGTGTGACTGATATGCCTTCAAATCAATGAGCTACTTTTTTAAATACTTAAGAATTGCAATGAAATTGCGCTGTACAATGACATGCTATACAAATTAGAGCCATAGGATGTCCTACCTGTGTGCCGGTTACAGCTAGAAAATCCATAATGCGTGGCACATATACAATACCTACACAAAAGTAGCATTAGAAATAAAATCTGGGTAATTGATTGTAGCTCAGCATGATCCAACTAAAAAAAAAAAAAAAAAAACGTTTTTTACATGCTTTGAAGAGCACATGCAATCCTGCCTTTGATGATGGGAAAGTATCAGTATGTAAACACATTGAGTTATATCATCACTGACCCATGAAAGCAATTGCAGTCATCTTTCATGTTTACAGAGGAAATATACTCCATGCTACTCTCATTGGCTGTTAACAATTTGTATACTTTTATTCCCACTTTTTCTAAGTTTCTACATAGCAAGACAGCTGTATGTCCAGATCACATCAACATTTTTAGTCCCACACTTTCTTTCATTTGGTTATTTAAGAAGCGTGCACACCAAAGCATTTACCAAGTATCACAGCAAAGTGCTCAGCTGAAAAACCTGGCAAGCTCCTCAGCGTTCGCCTGGCGTTTTTTAGCCACGTTTGAACACTTTGGTGTGCATGCCCCCTTAGGGAGGTACAACTGCATTTTACAACCAAATTAAAAAATAAATAAATAATAAGCATCTCCAGAGATGCCAATATGTTGCCACAATTATTGATAAGCATAAAGATTTATTATTCAAAGCGCCTCCTACTAATGTTTCCCATTGGCATATGCAATTGTAGCCAGGGGCAATTGTTTTTTATTCACCGAACTCATTTATAAATTATATAATTTACAATCATAACAAAAATGTTCTTCATGTGGCACATTACACTGTTAATCATTTCAAAGGTAACAGATATTGCAAACACTCTTCAAACTACTGCCATACTGAATTCTGGTTGGTTGGTCTTTTTATATCTGTTTACATACTGAATTTATGTAACTATATAAAACTTGTATGTTCCCTAAAACTTTATTCTTTTGCTGCTTTGCAAAAAACATATTTCCTTCAGGAAATGCAAGCACTGGTATTTCTTTCAAAAAAGCCATCTAGAAGTTATTTTCAGTGTGTGCCCATTCAGCATTTTAAACTTGACTGTTGATAAACATCATATATTTGATTCAATGCACATTTTAACCTACATTTTAGACCTACAGATTATTCACTGTTATTTCGGTCAAATATTGAAACAATAGAAAGACTGCGTTGAGCAGAGCTTTTTATTTTTTATGCTATAAACTAGTTTAGTTTATATATTATTTAATAAATCATACCAATTTATGAGGTATTTTACCAGATTGCTATTTTGTATTAATTTGCATGACATTTGTATGATTTTGTACGATTTGCTTTCGCCCCCATGAAGTTGGGGTTAGGGGAGGGGTTTCATTATTTAAATTCCAACTCGTAAAATATGTACGATTTTCTGTGTGATCGGACAGGAACACAATATCCCAGACTTCAAGCATCCATGTTGATTTAAAGCATAACCTAAAGTTAAGCATTAAGTTTCATCCAACATAAAGACTAACAAAATGTTGACTTGGGGAATTGCGAGCCTAAAGAGCAAAGCTTAGCAGCATTTTAAAATTCTTCTGATAAACAATCATTCATTTTTAAACACTTTCTTTTAATCAAAAAGTAATGCTGCTGAATGTTCCCTCCATGCAAGGCTCTTTCTTAAATATCATTATAACATAGATTTTGAGCAAAAATCTGTTAAAGATATGTTAAACACAGAAGTGTTGGGAAAAGAGTATAAGCAGCTCAAGCAATAAAAAAAACGATCAGAACAGTTTTTTGATCATAACAGTTGCCAGAAAACCTGCAAAATGTGTTACGTTTACAGGTACTGCAGACATAAAAACAAAGTATACTGCTTTAGACAGATTCCCACCAGCTTTTTGAATGACTAGACGTACTAGAGGCAGTGACGTCACTACCTGCCAGAAACCTGACAAATTTCCAAATCCCATGTACATGCAAAAACAGGTTTCTATAAAAGCTGACTTTTTTTATAGTTATCCATTTATTATGTGCATGTAAACGCATTCAATATTAGTACAAGTTTTTAACATAATCACCTTTAGTTAACTTAATTACTTTATTTTACTTTAAATCACTTTTTTTACTCCTGATTTAAACATGCTAACACGTATTATGCTACAACCATACAAGCTAATACAATTCAACCATAGTCATAAATAAAAGGAAACAGACAAAATAAAAAACACAACAAATGTATCCAGATAAGAAGGTGGATCACCAACGCAATTGTTTCCTACACCAAAAGCCATGGTGTGCGCTTTAACACCTTCTGACCTGCCTAAAGGGGTGTTTTTATTTTCTGCACTTGGATCTGTTTTCTAGGCTTGTAGTGACCACAGAATTAAAGTTTTTATGACACCGCAGGCCATGAGAACACAAGAGAGCCAATCTCTTTATCTCCCGGATGACTGACATCGCCACTGGTTATGGTCACATGACCAATGATCCTCACCATGTGCTCTGTGATTATCGTCAAAGCGACAACTTGAGATAACGGTAGGTGCGACCATGAGGTCAAGTCACCTGAGAAGATTTAAAGAATGCTTGGGGGTCCCAGATATTCTCCTTAATTAACCAGACTCCATACCGTGCTGTGCAAATGCAGACTTATTACTTGAAATAAAAAACTGGTTGAACTGGCTAAACAAAAGACTAATTAAATTGTTTATAAAACTATTTTTTTTACGAATCAACCGTGATAGTTCCTAAAGGCTCGTACAGACTACATGACTTTAAAACGTTGGTCCGAACTGTGCGGTTCACACTACATGACTTGCTCTCTGTGAAATCAGGAGTGTTCACGTTGTTGATCAGTTCACACCACACGACATAACGTGACTGCTCCACAACAGGAGGTAACGCACTACACGAGTTGAGAACAACTCTATCACCCGGCGATTCTATCTTGTCCACAAACCACGTTTTGTCACGAAAAATCACGTGATAAAACAAACCGGAAATGACGCGAAACAACACGCGCACCAGTAAACCCACAGAAGAAGAATCAAGACGACGCGCAAAACTTTTGTTTGTATATATAGACTTCAGACAGAAATTAGTGCTGCAAACCGTTTGTGCGATGCAAAGCCGCAAAAGAAAAAAATGAAGAGATGTGTATGTGGAGAGGTGGATCAACACCACACGCGGACAGCAGGGATTTAAGAGTTGGAGGTGAGTACAGCTTGTTTATATAGGAAATATAGGTGCATGCTTATGTTTGGCTATGATCACATTTAAAATATCAACGTGTTGTCTACTGTGTTTAAAAGCTGTGTTTCTTGATTTAATTATCGTTCAAATAGAATAGGATAGGCTTCGCAAAGCATGACTTGGAGAGCGTTTGTCTTTGACCCTGCGATTCTATGCAACAGGTTTGTGTGATTTCATTTCAAACGAATATGAACTGAATGTTGTCATTACGTTTTTTTCTGTCTGGGTATGTTTTTGAACTTTTTGGTGTCATGCAGGTGACACGTTCAAGTCCCTCAGGTTCAAGTCCAGGATGGGGGACCAGCACCATCCCACAAATAGTTTTGGATACCTGTTCTGTTCTGTACCAGGTTATAAATGACGATTTCTTGAAGGTAGGGTTATTACAAAATATAAATCTATCTATCTATCTATCTATCTATCTATCTATCTATCTATCTATCTATCTATCTATCTATCTATCTATCTATCTATCTATCTATCTATCTATCTCTACTACTTCATTTAAAAAAAAGAACACCCATAACATTGTGGACATCAGCAGTTCACTGTCTTTGATAAAAGTATTTTAGTAAAAACTATTATTAGAAACAGGGATATAGTTCCGAAAAGCACAAGTAATATTTATTTTTATGTCTATACATACCTGTATACAATAATTTCATAATTTTATCTGAGCTTACACTATGTGTATATTAAAGTATTTTGTGTATAAACATGAATTATGTTAACACAGAAATAAATATAAAATTACTTCCAAACCTTATATTGTAATATTTGTTATTCTACATGTTGTTTAGTCCCTAGTTAATCTTTATACTTATTTATATGGATTAAATAAGAAGGGGTCTCATTTATAAAGCATGCGTATGCACAAAACAGTTCTGGAAACATGCGTACGCCAGTTACCACACAAATGTTGTGATCTTTAAAAAAAAAAAAACTTAATGGGAGAATAGGCTTGCATGGTGGGATCAGAAGATAATTCATGTACGCACACTTGCAGAAAGGGAACATTGCTTTGTCTGTATTTTTTGGCGTATGCCATTTTTGGCTTTTGTGCATACATCGACTTTTAGTAAGGATCCTATGCACAGTTTTATAAATGAGACCCAAGGTGTTTGTTCTACATATAACTATGCAAATAAATCCATTGGAAACTGTAGTCTTGAATATATAATAATTTAATCAGTGACATTTGGTGCGTCCTTTTTTTTAGACACCATCAACGGAAGGAGAGTGGCATAGCCGTGGACTTCGAAAGGAAGTGGCGGTTTCCACATTGCTTTGGGGTACTTACTACCACTCCAGCTGTAGCAGACTGCTGACCAAAACATGGTTGATGGGCAATGGAAGAATTGTGGGATGGGTGCTTTTCAACCGATGAACACCACCTCACATCGCAATTGTATGGCAACAGCAAAAGTGCAACGCACTCTGATGCGGGACTACTTTGTCTCACCAGTGGGTAGTGTTTATTGGCAAGTTCAACACATTTTAAAAGGAACTGACTGATGTAGAGTTATCCCTGCAAACAGCAGATTAAAGCCAGTTATTGTAAGTTTAGGACATTCGTTTTCTTGTGTGTTCTAAAGTCCTGTATTTGTAAAGAACACAATGTGGTTCACTTTTTCATTGTTTTAAGTATTCTGTTTATTGTTGTGTTATTATTCAATTAATTTTAATTGCATACAAATCAAAAGGTGCAGGAATGTAACAAATAAAGGCAATATGCATGTTGCAATTAAGTGCCTTGTACTAACTTTATTTCTTGATCCACACTCATTATTCACAGAACATTAACAATGTTTCTATACTACGGCGCTAAACATCAACATATCTGATCATGCTAAAAATTTATGGGGATTGTGATGATAAGCTCTGGGCATTTTTACTCAATGTGGATTAATCTAACAGCCAATCACACACAATTATATTACGATATTTATATATCACCCAGCCCTTAAAAGGGCTCTACATAGGGATTTTTGTAATGTTTAATTGTGTTAATGTGGTGCACTGCACGTGTTCTAACAATGTATATTTTGTCTGTCCACATAATATACATTCAAATGTACTACATGTTTTCAAGTTGCACAAACAACAATGCAAGGCTATAAAGCACTATTCATATTGGCGTTTTTTGTAAAATATGACAATGTGTTTTATACTTTTATACTTTGTTGCATTAAATGTATTACTTTCGATAGACCATTTATTTCATGAAACAGCACTGGGAAATTCAATCTAAACCCTTCAACAAGTTTAATCACCTTATTGATAAATGTAATACATAGTAAAGTCAATAGTTTGTAAACAAAAACACATTGGGACCGGACCGCACATGTCATGCATGATATATGCATAGGGTAGCTTGTTCAGGTGACAACATTGATCTGCTTCTGTCAGTCTCCTGGGCGTTGTATATCATCACCATTATGCTTCTTTTGAGATGTGATAAGAGAACTGGGTCTTCAATATCCCTCAATTCCAAAGCCATGGTTCCCAAATGAAGTTAATGTATCCCTAGTTGTTTGTGAGTCCACTTGTGCAACAGTAAAGTCTAAAATCAATAAATAAATGCAATGTTTTCAGTTAATATTTACCTCCACACTTTATTTTATTTGTCTATTCAAACTAAATATGAGAATTTATTCCTTTGTTTACAAGCTCTTTCGACTGGTACAAAAGACAGATTGTAATGTAACTGAATATCCTCTAATACACAACATATAACAATAAACAGAATTACAATAAAAAGAATTATACACTTTATAATGTTTTACAGACATATCCCAAAAATAGGATTACGCTAGCTTCTATAATATGGAAATATGACCAATTAATTTACATTTTACCCTATAACATTTAGATAATGTAATAATAACATTTGCTCACCTGGCTGTTTTACAGCGTTTGCTCTTTCTCTCCACCGTTTCTTTTTCTCAGCGCAGTTGTGGTAAATATATGTGAAACGTCATACAGACATTTATGCCTGAGTTCAATGTTTTTTTGGTGACATGCTGCTCATCTTTCCGTGTGACGTCAACCCTTCGACGGATTGGCTGTAGCTCGTGACATCATAGGAGGTTGAGTCGCGCGACAGCTCCAGATATCTAACAAGCTAGATATTTTTCTGGTGTCGGCGACGCGTCTGCGAGCCGTCTGCGAGCGTCTTTGATGCGTTGTTGGCTCTTTCATACCAACAGATTTGCGAACGTCGATCGCCCGCTAATCCCCCGCGATTTGCACCCGATCACACCCCGACCTGTCGGCGAGCGAACGATTTGCAAATCGGGCTTAAATCTGGCTTAAAATCATGTAGTGTGAACTTAGCTTAAGCCATTCAACCGAGTGTTGTCACATCAGGCATAATTCATGAGCAAAGCAACATCTATGTTTAATAGACAAATAGCCTAAATGTTTTACTCTGGAGATTGTAGTCATTTAAAACAAAGTTTCCTTTTGCAAAATTAACCATGTCGTTTTTAAAGTAAAAGGGTAGCTAACCATGTTTTTTGGTGGCTTGCTTACCATGTGTATTAACTCTTTCATCGCCAGCGTTTTTTAAAAAAGTTGCCAGCCAGCGCCAGTGTTTTTCATGATTTTCACCAAAGTTTAATGCCTTCCAGAAAATGTTCTTCTTTAAATATATAAACATACAATATACCAAATGAAAGAACAGACCCTCTGCTTTTAAACAAAAAAACCCCGTTTCATCATACCTTCAGTGGTTCTTTTGTAATCAGCTTTTGAATATGGGTAGGTTTCTGCAAAAACACCACATTTTGAGAAAAAGCAGAGATAATTCAATTTTTGTGACGGACTTTTCATAGAGATCCCATTCAGAGCGATCTTTAAAACAGACACGGACATGCAGCCGCTTGCCATAGGGCAATACTTCCGGGTTTAAAAAGTTATCCACCTGGTGGATAATAGCGGTATTGCGGAAAGACAGAAAATCTCGTCATCGGCAGGGAAGTGTTTTCTCTTGATTGATGAGATATCTCGTCAATGGCGGCGAGTTAACATAGATATATACAAATATAAGAAAAGACCAGCATATGACCACCAGCTAAAACAGCACCAAACCAGCATCGGAATTATGCTGGTCTATGCTGTTTTTTCCATCAGGCAAAACATTTATTATCCCATTGGAGTCAAAATATTATAAGTTGATAAAAAGAAGAAGATAACACCACTGCATTTTAATACAAATTGGGACACTTGAAATGTTGCAAGTTTTAAGACATGAAACGGTCTTGTGCACTTACTTCCTGTCACGTGCACACGCTCTCAAATTTCCAAGATCGTAAGTGTGGATATTTGGACGCAGCCTACAGCTGATTTACTCCCACAGATTAGAAAAAGATATTTATGATTTAATATTATTACAAGGGTCTTAGTAGAAACAGGAGACTTGTGTCCAAGCTGTTTGCTATTTTATTCTTAGTGCTGTCTGGGGCAAAATTTAGATTTTAAAGTGGTCTCATTCGTGATTTCTCTTTCCTATGGGAGAGTCTAATGCTGCTGTATGTCTTCAATTATTTTAGACGTTGATGAGATCAATAAGAATAAGAAGGTTGTTTAAATGATAATGGCTGAAAGAATGATCACTTTGAATTCTGCTAAAATATGAGTAAACGTACACTTTATTAGAAACTGTCATTATATGATATAAATCCTCTGACTACTGATGCAGTGTCTCAATCTGAGACTGACAAAGGTATAAGTTATTTGTATTTCAATACACAAACTGTAAAAGGTAAATTTGTTTTGCTCATTTAAAAAATGGCTTGTCCACACTGGTTTGGATAATTTGTGGGAGGAACATCAGTGTTGTTGACAGCTGTCAAATTTAAATGATGGTCTATGCCTAAAAACTGACAGAGAGAAGCACAGCTGAATCCTGGCATCTATTTCAAAAAACCCGAGGCCTTTGTTTGAAGTAGTCAAGAGAGTTTCTTTGTTTGTTTTTCTGTCTGGAGTATCTTACATTTCTGTACCAAATATGGTTCACTCTTAAAGTAAGCTTTAAACTCAAGTGATGTTGGTTATTTTTGCTTGTGGAAAATTGCTTGAGTTGGCACAAAATGTCTTTATAAAAGAAGTGTTAGTTCTATCCAAAAATGAAAATGACAAATAGTCGTGTTTTCATTCCATAAAAATGGTAATAGGAGACGTCACTCTTTTTATTCACTCTGTATTTTCTCACACAGCCTCCATATGCTCCTGTCTTATTCTATCAGAAGAAACTAGAGATTGTCTAACTTTTAAGCATTTTTATCTTATCAAACATTGTCAAACACTTTAAACAAAAAGTGTGAGATTTTCAGTATATATGGTTAAAAGATGGCTGTGTCATGTGACCTTTTTATTTGTACATGCTGTGACTATACAAACACAACATACATTTTGTTTGTCTTTTATTGGGAGCAGTATGCTAGCTGGAGCCATCTACTTCCAGTATTTGTGCTAAGCTAGGCTAGCGGTGGGTAGGCTAGCTTATCTAACTCTTGGAGATACGGTGAATAAGGTAAAATCCCCAAAAGTTGTTGTGTTCCTTTAAGGACAGCAATTTTAAAATGTTTAAGTCAAAGTATCCCTAAGCCACACCTTTAAACTCATTTTATTTCTGACACATATTAGCTTTCATTAAAGTAATTAGTCTATGGGTTCACTTGCATTTTCCTCCAGCACTGTGAATATTTCAAAGACACAAGAAACTAGAATTATTAGTGTGTTGTCAGCTTATGCACATTGTGTTTTCTATTGTTGTGACCTAGATGAGGATCAGATCATTTTATGGCAAATCACTGTAAAAAAAAAAGTTAATTTCTAGGGGTTCACATACTTTTCCTTGCCACTGTATGTACCTTAGTCTGCTATTTATTGATATTTCGTCTCAGCCACTTTTATTTTTATATTGTAGTGTTTTAAAATACTGTTACAGTTTCAAGCTCAACAACATTTTTTGTTTTGCAATTTGTTGAATTGCATAAACATACTGTATGTTAAGTGTCTAAAACAGTTGTGACCTGCAGTATCCAGTCCATCCCATAATCGCTGCTTTATCTTCCGCCCCAGTGACAGTGTGCACTGTTGGAGATAATGCAGTGCCAACAGGGTTCACCACAGAGTAACAGATGTTTTTATACTCTGACCCAGCATCAGCAGAAGACCTTTTGGAGGCATGAGCGACTGCAGCATTCCTCCTGACTTAAGCCCTGCAGTCCTCTTTAAGTCCTGACTATAAGTCCTTTATGGACAAACATGTATATAAATATCAGTTGGGATACTACAATATTTGGCCGAGATACAACTATCTGGGATCTGAGGCTGCAAATAAATAAAAATATTAAGAAAATCGCCTTAAAGTCATCTTAGCAACACATATTACTAATGAAATTTTTTTTTATTTTATATTTCCAGTATAAAAAAATATATATTTTTGGACCATGATCCTTAATATAATATTATAAGAACAGCATATTTTCCAAACTTATTAAATACACCGTAGATTTTTATAATGTTTTACAAAATTTTCTCTGAAATTTTCTGGGGTCTCCTTAAATCCTCCTGGGTGTCCTTGGACCACAGTTGAAAACCCCTGGTATAGACTAAAGTGTTACCCTTTATTTTAAGGCGTCACTGTTACATTGTAATTATATATTTAAGTACTTAGTAATAATCATCAACAACATGTACCTACTGTAGGGTTGTGGTTAGGATTAAGGTTTGGTTTAGGATTAGTTGCATGTAATTATGCATAATTCACTTTTATTAATAATTACATGTAACATGTGTAACAAAGACACCGTAAAATAAAGTGTTACCGACTAAAGTCATACTAGTTTTTTCATTTATGGAGAAATTTGTTTATTTTTCTCTTTTGTTTGCAAACCATGAGTTTGAGTTTGGAGTAAAATCAGAAATAAAACCCAGGTGGTCAGAAAGCCGTCACTATTAACAGCTCCATGGCCAAAAACATTTTGAGAATCAGTTATCTTATGTCCCCATTGTATTACTTAGATGTATTTGAGCAGTTCTTTGGAGAAATGTTCTTTGAAGAAAATTTGGCAACAAAATAATTTGACAGCTTGGCGTTCCAATAACCTGCTGTTGGCTTTAACACAATAGCTAAAGGAGCTGTTTGAGAGAATTAGGGGACTTTACAAAGCACAAATCAATTTGTGCCACCATATTCCATGTAACCTTTAAGTTAAACATACTTCATGCCCTGACCATTCAATCTTGTGAAGTGAAGTCCAGATGTAAAGACTTGATAGGAAGACCTGATTCTACTCATTTCACAAAGTCTTTATGAAGATAATTGGTCCACTTAGTGGTGATGCTACAAGAACTTTCTGTGTTTTATTATTTACAGGGGTCGCAAAGAAATGGGTCAGGGTAAGACATGAAATGTCCCAAACAGCTTCAACACTTCAAGGCTTTCTCCAACTCCACAATATTCAGAAAGACGTCTCATCGCTGTTTTGACCAAGGTCAACACAACACAACATCTTACCTGCAGATAGCCAAGCATTTCTTGAAGGCATCTATTCAGAAGCCCAGCATTAGATTTAGGCAGCTAACTTTTTCATAATAATCTGAGAAGGGTCACAGCACTCTATGATTTATAATGTCTGAAATTTGGCAGATATGTAGAAGACATTTTGAACTCTTGTAAGGCCATTCTCATTTTAACAAAGAGCTGAATACTCTAATTACAGTAACTGGGACCAACTCAGAAAATATATACTGTAATTTTCACCATAGAAACTAAAAGTCCAGAATGATTGTGTAAGATGTTTTTTTGATGACGGCAAGTCAGAATTCAGAACAGATTTGTGCCACACAGATTAAGAGATTTTTTTGACAGGTGTAAATTATTTAAGTTGTTTTTGCAGCAGCAATCTTTTTAAAGGTGCCAAAAAATGCATTGATACAATACGTTACACTGTTCTCTGATATCTACATAGAAGCTATGTGACTATTACAGTAAGTGCAAAAATGATTCTAAAATGGTTTTACATGTCCATTTACAACCCAAGGATTTGTCCCCAGAATGAAATGGTCTATTATTATGTATTTGAAAAGGCCATAATTAATGTTGAGCTTTGCTCTGATTGGTTGTTTCTCAGAGCGGCTCATGTCAAGAGACAGATTATAATTTAATTATTTAATAATTTAATTAGTTTGTGTTTTTTTTCAGTATAGACCTGCAAAATGTAACTGTAACGTCAGTAGTAGAATTTCAGCCTAAAAACGTTAGTATATAGCATTAATAGCATACACTGTAGTGCTAACTCAGCAGCCACAACTTTGATTTTAGCATTGTGACAGCATTGTACTTAAATTAGTGTGAAATGTAATGTTGGGCATGCAGGTCACAGTCATTATGTTGAGATTGGCCTGTTTTTCCTACCCAGTCTCACAAAGTTTTGTGATATAGTCACGTATTTTTTTATTCTTTTTTTCATGATATTATCACGAATTTCCTTTTTTTTGTGATGTCATAACGAATACCTGTTTTCCTGTGATTATCACGTATTGGTTACTCAACTGCTTTTTCCTATTTTTAAACCATTGTTGCTTCGGTTTAGGGTTAGATTTGGTGTTTGCATTAGAATGTCACTTTGTGTATTTGTTTATATTATTTTTTCTGATTTATTTTTTTATATGTCTCCTGGCGTTGGGGTTAGAGTTGGGTTTGGGTAGGGATGTCATTTTATGTAAATCTTACCCTAAACCGAAGCGACATTGGTAAGAAAATAGGACAAAACAGATAAGTAACCAATACATGATAATCACACGAAAACAGGAATTCGTTATACGATCACGGAAAAAAGAATTATTATTTTTTTTTAAATTTCCAATCTTAGGGTAAAAATTTTGATATTGAGAAAATTTATTTTAAAGTTGTCCAAATTAAGTCCTAAATGAAACACATATTACTAATAATAAATAGATTTTTTATATATATTTACAGTAGAAACTTTACAAAATATTTTTATTGAACATGATGTTTACTTAAAATCCCAATAAATTTCGACATATACAATTTTAGTTTGTATATTGCTGGCTATTTCTACAAATATACCTTGTGACTTCTGACTGGTCCAGGATCACATATCTGTGCGTAGGTGGTTGCTCTTTTAATGTGTAAATTGAGTGGTTTTCTCTTATTCCTCGTAAAGTTTTATAATCACATTCAAAACTCTACAATGGTGAATCAACTAAATGTAGATATAAACAAAACAAATTCAAACTAAACAAGTCAAAGACAGTACGGCAAAGCATGCCTTTTAAAAAGAAGACACATTTGGAAAATGATTCATGCTGCAGTGCATTTTGGGAAAGCCTGTGTGGTGGTTCAATTACTACAGAAGCGTAAAAATGCACTATAGTATACAAAATTATAGCAACTTGTATTTAATATACCGTACTGTTAATTCACACTGAATTATTTTAGTTTCTGCCTTTTGCCGACCACTGAGTTTAATTATACAGACTAGAGATTATTAAAAAGAAAGATGAATGCTAAATAGCCTGTCTTATTCCCTGTCTGAGATAGTTTGACATCCAGGTCAAAAGTTGGTCAGCCTTAAAACTTGAAAAGCTTTAAATTAATGTCAGGTCACATAATGAAACTTAAAGCTGTGAAATGAAAATGTTGCTGTAGTTATGCAGCTGTTTGCCAGTATCTTACTGTAGATATAAATTGATGGCAAGAGTTTGTTCAAAGTTAAATGAACATTAAACATTAACAAGTCTTTGTCTTTACAGAATAAAACTATGAAATAACAGGCGCGTGCAAAGCATTGTGGGAAACAGAAATCCTCATCAAACTTTTTTATTTTTTTTCCTCCCGATTTTGGTTCCCATAATGCTTTGGATGAGGCTGTTATTTTATTTTTATTCTGTAAAGACTTGTTTAAGTTGAATGTTCATTTAAATTTACTGGCGTAATGCATCATGTGAACCTATGTGCATCATGCATCATGTCAAAATACGTGCCTGCTGCACATGCATCAAAAGGGTTTATGATAAAATTATCCATGGGATAAAGCGAGTATCTGGCAAAAGCGAGCATCTCTTTTATGATAAACCCCTTCGAAGCATTTGCAGCAGACACTTATTTTGACATGATGCATTATGCACATAGGTTCACACATGCCGAACATGTATTTTGACAAGACGAGCCACACACATGATGGGACAAATACATGTTTTGATGAGCTGTCATTCATGCCTCCACCAAAAAAAAAAAAAAAATCAGTGGCCCCAACTGCTACAGACCCTTAAACCAATTCTTGCCTGGTTGCCAAATCTGCACAGATGTGATCCATGCTCACCATCTCTTCCCGTCTTTTATAAATCAAAACATTTTTAATTTCGACAAGGTACTTGTTTCAGAGGTCAGTTTAGTCGCTAGCCAAACTGATAAACAAGCACAGACCGAAAGTTAACTTCGGGCCAGGCGCACGTGTGTCTAATAAAACTGTCTATAGGCAAAATAATCTAGATTTGGGTAAAATTAATGAGAAATGTCTAAGTTCATATTAAAATATTAAATAATAATGTTTTTTCATTGCAAACATGAGCTCAGTTTGTGACATTGTTGACATTTCTTCTTAAAAACGTAAAGGAGACATTTGCGAGATTACTGGTTTTTATTTTCTCAGGAGAACTATCTGACACTGAAGCAGAAGTTTTCCATTTGCTCTCCATTTAATCTGATTGATGTCTAGAAGAAATAATTGAGATATAAAAGAGATCTGCCTGGTAATCGAAAGGTTGTGGGTTCAAGCTTGTTAGGAAGCAATCCATAGGAAACCCAAACAGGGTTTTGCCTCCTCCTCTTTTTAACTGTGAAGCTGCGGCTGTTGTACCATATATCTCACCAAACCATGTTTCTACGTCTTACAGCGAAGTACTAATATTAATCTTATTACAAAGACATATTGACAACAGATTATTCTTTATCCATGTGGTAAATTGTAAATCTCTCATTCATGTTTAGGAAAAGTGAACTTGGCAGGTGCTCATAATTATTACATAGCATGCAATCTTTTAATACCCATCAATAGGAAATTCATTTCTCAAAAGCTCACGCTGGATTTCCATTAATATGTTGTTGTTTTTTTTCCACAAAAAGGGATAAAATGCATTAATGGGTCGAACGCAACATAGATTTCTAATCCTTTTAAAGCAGACACAGAGGATAAATAATGTGTGGTCTGAGTATCTGGGGGCTTATTGTAATCAACATACCTATTGATCGGCTGCCCAGGCTCCCAAAGTAATCTGTTTTAAGTACACTCTCAGTAGCGCCCACACGAGGTCTTCCCTTATTCCTTTGTAATTGTGTTGGCTGAAGTCCATGGTGGGCTGAAAGCTGAACAACATCCTGGATTGAAGGCAAGATAGGGCAGGGATGCAAAGAAAGGTATAATTCTCTAATTAGAAAATCAGAAGGGGCGGGGCTTATGTTTATTTCCTTCCCTTGAACCATATTGCTTTAGCACGCAGGATCTCACAAAGTGGTCACAAATTTGATCTCATTAATATCACAGTTGTTTCTCCTAAAGAGTGCTTTTTTACTTTTAATTTTAATAAATGTTTCAAAAAGTTTGCGAGGGAATTGCGGGAGTTTATGAAAAACAATTAATTCATCACAATTAAATCATAACATTCAAACAAATAATTTTAAAATAAAAAATCAAACATTTACACAAAAGATATATTTTATTTAATCTAAATGTCAAGTGACCACTACACATCACATATGGGGCGGCCCCCATAGACTTTGAGCATGTAAATATTTTTCAGATGAATATGGGCGGAGAACGCTTCAGCCATCTTTGCTTTATAGTTGAGAAAGTTCATGCCGTGACGTACCATGTTTTACTGGTCTTCACATGATATGAATTTCAGACTTCACCAGACTTTGGTACGCAGCTTAATATCTCTGCACGAGCTTGCATTTCCGGTCTCATGCATTTAAATTAATATGAATGGAAGTCAATGTATCAAAAATGTGCCTAATGATATTTCTACCCAGTCTCACAAAGTTTCGTGATATAGTCACGTATTTTTTTATTCTTTTTTCGTGATATTATCACAAATTTCTGCTTTTTTTCCTGATCGTATAACGAATTCCTGTTTTTGTGTGATTATCACGTATTGGTTACTCAACTGCTTTTTCCTGTTTTTAAACCATTGTCAGTTCGGTTTAGGGTTAGATTTGGTCCTTGCATTAGAATGTCACTTTATACATTGGTTTATACTATTTTTTCTGATAATTTTTTTTATATGTCGCCTGGCGTTAGGGTTAGAGTTGGGTTTTTGGTAGGGATGTCATTTTATGTAAATCTAACCATAAACCGAAGCGACAATGGTAAGAAAATAGGACAAAACAGTTGAGTAACCAATACGTGATAATCACACGAAAACAGGAATTCGTTATACGATCACAAAAAAACACGGAAATTCGTGATAATATCACGAAAAAAAGAATAAAAAAAAAATACGTGACTATATAACAAAATTTCGTGAGACTGGGCTGGATATTTCTATAGGCTAATGAAATAATATCGGCAGTTTAATTTTTTTTCATTAGGCTATTTTTGATGCCCCCTCAGCACTTGGTGCCATACGCACAGCGCGTGATGTGCATGGTGGGAGCGGCGGTGCTGCATCTACGTCAGCAGGTGACGTCAGCTGCATGCGCCGTAGTGACGTAGAATTGTTGAATAAAATCATTTGTTTTGTTTTCTTTGCGCATAAAAGTGTTCTCGTCGCTTTATAATATTATTATTGAACGACTGATGGAACATGAACCTTTCCTGTGGCTAAAGAAAAAGTTGGAAACCCCTGTTCTATGGCATTGCTGCAATTTTTACCACCTTTATTTTTTAAATGTATCTGCATTCATTTTATGATTTGAAATGTTGCAGTAGGTAAACATACTGTTTGTTTCTGTTTTTTATTTATCCTGACACATTTTAAAGGTGATCCTTAAATAAAACATTCGAGCAATTAATTTTCCTTGGATTGTGAATGAGAGTTTGTCTTTAAAGCCAACATACTTTTTTGCTATTTTACTTCAAAGCCTCCCAGAAAATAACATGCTAGCAAACATTTTACACTAATTGCCTGTTTGTAGTTTAAATGGAGTACAAATTTCTACAACTGGAAATTTTTATTCATTTTAGCCCACGTGTCAGAGATGGTGTCCCGTTCTGAGCGTCGACTGCGAGTCTGCAAGTGCTAAATAACAGATTTCACCATGGTGATCACTGGTCTTTATCTCTCTATTCTCCATGGCCCTTCATTTGTGTCTTTGTTCACTGATGTATATAATTAACATTATCACGCTGGCTGGACATCAATTTTGTTGCTGCCTAATTATCTTGAAAGTCGACAAAATTACACACCAGCAATCAAATCATTTTGTAACTCGTTTACGAACAATACACTCTCACACAACAATACACTTTCAAGCAATACACTCACACAATAGCCTTTCTAAAGATAATGAATATATATTTAATAATATCTTGAGACTTTACTGTACAATAGACTGAGAAAAAATGCTAAATATGAACATGCATAAATGTTTAATACATTTTTAGAGCATTTTTAAACGAAATTGTTTACCATTTAGATATCATGTTTAAAATGAGACAGATCATGTGATCAAACTATAGGAACATTGATGAAAAAGCGCAATTTCAAGGCCAATTTGAAGTTTGGGGTACATTTTATATTCAGAACATCACCAGACTTTTCCTATAGATATGCTTTCAAAGCCAGGGTCATGGGTCCGATTCCTGGTTAACATGCATGTTGCCTACTAATAAATGCGCTGTAAGTTGTGTTGCATAAAAGGACCTGCAGTGTTTAATAAATTGTTGCCTGGCTTGTGTTTGCAAGGTCAATAAAAAAGCCAAAATTCTTTAATGGCGTGAATGTCATCATGAACGAGATGTAAAACGAACAGATGGGTCAACTATTGTGTCGCATCATTTACAAATGTATCTCAGTCAAAGAGTAAATGAGAGGAGATTGCGATCGGGCACATTAATTCTAATTACACGTGGACGGCGAGCTGTTTGTGATCCGGGTCTTTGAAATATTAACATCCTATAAATAGTGAAATATCAGTCGAGATAAAATGCACTTTGATTGCCTGTGTAATTACGACTCGTTTGAATGATGCATTGTGGAGTGAACAGTGAGTGAAAATTAGTTGTGTGGAAATGAAAGGCAAAGCAAAGTGGGGCCAAGCCAATGAAATGACTGTCAGGGTTATAATGACATTTCCAGCATCGCTGTCATAAGGTCGTGAATGCAGTTTAAACTGTCTCAACATTTTAGTGTACTTTATTCTGTTGCGGCAACTTAAAATTGGTTCAGATTTGGAATCTTAAAATCTCTGTCCAAGTGATATCTTACAATAATATGTCAGTATCTGACACAGTGATTCACAATCCTGTCCTATAGCGCCCCCCAGGAGAGTATAGGAAGTGTCACCTGTACTAAATTTTAAAGGTGCATTGCGTAACTTTTAGAAGGATCTCTTGACAGAAATGCAATATAATGTACATAACTATATTATTAGTGGTGTATAAAGACCTTACAAAATTAACTGTTATGTTTTTATTACCTAAGAATAAGTTAAGAATAATGTTTTATCTACATACACCATGGGTCCCCTTTTATGAAAGTCGCCATTTCCCATGTTTCTACAGTAGCCAAACTACTCTATAGAGCGCGTTTTGTCACTAAGTTGTCTCAGACGATGACGTGTTTGGTGCTGGAGCTTCACTAAGCGTTTTGAAAGGGAGGGGTGTGCTGTGCAACAGCATGCAACACAAAATCCTTACAGATGCTTTATATCATTTATAGAAGGGATGGGCATTTTTCAGTAATATATGAACATTTAAGTTCATGAAAAGCGAATATGTAACAGGAAGCGAACAACTCTCTCATGATGCGCTGATGCGGCAGAGCATCACGTCTAAATAAAACGTGAACTGGTGGACAAAAACAGACAACCCGTCATTAAAACTCTAAATACTTAACCCTTCTGTGGTGTTCGGGTCTGTGGGACCCGTTTTTAATGTTTACTTAAAGAAAAAATATGCAATTAATTGTTGTTTCAACCTCAGATTCATTGGCCTTGGCTCATTTTCTATAAAGAACATAAAAATAAACAACTTTATAATGACTGTACACTGTACACCCCCCTACACATTTATATTACATATGTGGTGTTCGGGTCCACTGGACCCGGGGGTAATAAGAGAGTGAAAATTGAATGTGCTATGTAACTTTACTTTGTTATTCTCCTACCTGAGACTCCTGTGAGTGCATGAGTGTGTTTGTATATATGTCTGTACATATGTAATGGATGCATGGCAGAGTTTTGTACTTCTGCACTTGCTGTAACAGCGCAAAGATTCAACATGTTATATATCAAGCATGAACACTTGACTGCCCCCACTGTCCCAAAAACTTTACCTTTTGTCTAAAAGGAACAATTCTACATTTAACTATTATATTCCTTACAAAATATAACCATGGTTGTATTATAGTAAAAGTGTAGTAATCATGGTAAATTGGTGTATTGATTACCATTCCTTGCCTGAACACATGAGTTTACCACAAAACCTATGGTGTGTGTGTGTTTGTGTGTGTATGAGTGTGTGAGAAAGAGTGAGAAAAAGAGAAAGTATAATTTCATATCCAAGCATTTTCATCATTTTAGGTTGTAGCCAAAAGCAACACATTGTACTGCAGTGTGTGTGGACATAAGATAGACAGGAAGACACAGTATACGTCTATAAAATGCATATGCAACACAGCTACACAGTAAAAATCTGCTTCTTATGTGTTGTGTAGGCTGACATGAACAGGTTATGTGTTCAGTGTAGATAATGTGTTATTATACCATGGTCTGTTTAAATACTCGATTCTGATTGGCTGGAAGGTGTGCATTAAAACCGTTTAACGCACAGGTAGTTCCAGTCAGTTTGATTAAAGTTAGAAATTAATCCACTACTATAAACATTGGTAACCATAGTAACACAGTTACACTTGCAGAGAGAGCGAGAGAGAGATTTCCAACTGTTTGATTTTTGTTTTCATTTAATTTAATCCATTTCAATAAATGTAATGTGTCCTTATAATCGTAATCGTGGTTAGAGACGTCGGTTTTATTTCACACTTTACATAATTCATTTAAATAAATGATTAGTTCAAATAAAGATTGCCTTGTCACTGTCAGTGTTGGCTGTCATTCATAAATTATTTAATGAATTTAAATAAATATGATAATTCATTTAAATAAAAGCAATACAATGGCACTACTTTATTTAAAGCGGACGGAGTGCGAGCCTTAACTTAAGAAGATGACCGTCATTTTTTACCTGTCGGTTAAAATTACACTGTAAACATTAATTACAGCTTTAACTTGGCAAATAACCAAGGTATAAGCGGGATAATCCACGGCTAGCCATGCATTAAAGGGTTTTAATGCACTTCGCAGAGGCAACCACCCTCCGCTACGCGTCGGGTGGTTCTTCGCCTCTACGTCATGCATTAAAACCCTTTAATGCATGGCTGGCCGTGGATTATCCCTTACTAATACCGCATCTTTTCAGATGAGGCTTGTGCTGTGTAGACGGACACAAATGTGTACAATTTCAAACTAAGTTCAAATAATTAAATGTCAAAGTGATGAAAAACTTATATGAGATAAAAAAATGATGAAAATACTTATTTTATATAAACATCTGGGGGAGAATAGAACTTTCTTCTCTTATTTCATATTATCACAAAAACGAATGGGACTTTAATCTATAAATAGTCCTGTACCAATGGTAAATGACAAATATTAACCATAAATTATGTCTATATTACTTGCAATAAGGCTAAAGTAATCATCTGTAAACAGTTATAAATAAATTAGTATGACTGCATTGGTTTAAGATACGAATAATACAGTGGGTCCACTAGACCCACAAACATTGTCTAAGTAACAGAAATATGAACACCACACGAGGGTTAAAACAAGCAGGTTTTTTTCCATTCAAATTATTATTGCAGATCGAATATTTTGACTGTTCATGCACATCCCTAATGCCGGGATAAAGCGGATTTAAAGAGAAATTATTTGATAAACGTATAATACGTGCCTTTTAAAGTAGATGGTGTTTAGCGGCTTTTGCATCTGAGCTCCTCATATCTAAATATACCGAAATAAAGTTGTTGATTTTTTCATTTAGATGCAGGCAAACTTTTAAAGTTTATCCAGATAAACTTTATTTTTTCTTAATATTTTTATTATATTTGTTTTATAATAAGCTTTATTTCATACAGTATACGAAATGTTCTCCAGAGATTTTGTGCGTATAAGACACAAGCACACCAGTCTAGTGCTTTTCTTTAGCTGAAGGTCTGCATTACTTTATTTTATAATTTTATGATTTATATATATTTATGAATTAAAACTGTAGATTTGATCTACTTTTTAAAGTCACGCTTTCCAATAAAAAGCACCTTAACCTTTCCTTACTGTATAAAAAATCTGGACTGAACAATCCTTGAAAAAAAATTTCAACATTCTTTATAGATTCGAATGGCCATCTTGCCAAAATGCATATGAATCAAATAAAAAACAAATTTGTAAATGTGACATGAAACATGCCAAAAACACGAAGAAAGAACTTTGAATGAAATTGCCCTAAAGACCTAAAGCAAATAAACATCACTTCTTGTGCATGTTACAGTAGTTATACATTTCTTCTCACAGGCCTGCTACTCTCATCTGATTTCTTGTAAAGGCTAAATACAAGATTCTCAGGCACGTGCAGAGGGGGGGGGCGGCGGGTGCCCAAGCACCTGCCCCTTTACCCCTGGATGACCAAAGTGCCCTTTTTGTCAAGGCATTTTTTTGTAATTAAATGCCCTTTTGTGAAGGCCTGCCCAATCTAACTATTAGTAAAATTAATAAAAAAATAATTTAGCCGCAAATAAAATTAGTCACATGATGACGTATTGACCTTTCATTGGACAATCTCTTTAGGGACGATCATCACTAGCTAGCTCACAGCGCTGGCAGCGCCCACACGTGCACGACACGGTGCGCAGGACAGGGAGGATCCCCCTCGAGCCGGCATTGAACCGAAGCGATATGCTTGTTATATTATTATTATTTTACAAGAACAACGTGAGGAGAGCATGCACAGCTTTTGTTTATTGCTGTCTGTGTGTATTAACATCTCTACAACGTTAGATGCAAACAGGGCTCTCAAGACACACGCACTTCAGCCAGTTTACACGCCAGTGACGCCACACCTTGCATTTCTCACGCTGAAAATAAAACATTCTTCCCATATAAAAACAATGGATGAGGCAAAGGCAGGGACGTTCTCTGCCAGGAGTTCATACAGGTAGCTGTCTCGAGTTTTTAGGTGTGCTCAACTTCACAGCAATGCAAGAACCGAAACGCATGACATCAAAGTACCGCAAGAAATATTCGGGAAATCATACGGAGGAGTTTGATTTCAAATCGCTCTCGCGCTGTTCTAATGTCATCCACCTGTCACGCGGAGTTTGTTGGAGGAGCAAGATCCGATGAATACAGTAAAAAAACTCGTTTAATTTTTGTATCATATTGAATTTACGATTCCTGGACTCGACTTTGATAAAAGACAATGTGAGCTGATGTTGGGTAATATAGCCATACTCGTGCTAAATTATTAACTCAGTCAAAAACTCTCCAGCTTTGCAACCAGTTTTAGTTTACCTGAAAATAAAGAAAGTACTAGAGGCTTCATAAAATGAATGAAAGGAGAGATGAATGTCATTATTTTATTGGCGTGTCATCAAGGCATCAAAGTGTGCAAAAACACAACACAAACACGATTGAAAACTATAGGCTACTCTCTTTGTATACAAATTTCGAACAGGATTAGAATAGAATAGAATTATATTTTAAATATGACAAAAAAAAAACACAAGACTGTAAACGTAATAATATCTTAATGTCACAATGCAATAATATCATATAATTTCAAAACTGCATATACTGTTGACACACACAAACACTAAATGAAATGCACTGTAAGTCGTTTTGGATAAAAGTGGCTGCCAAATGCATAAATATATAGATATAAAACTCAGTCTATATAGATTTTTCTCTCTCACTCTATTTGCAAGGAAAATAAAGGAAAACGTTAGACTTAATATCATCTTTCTATTCTGTATTACTTTATTATTTGTTTCAGTTGTGTGCTTGCGTGTCAGCGAGCAAAGTGCCCTTTTTATTTTTTGAGCACCTGCCCCTCCAATTGTCTCTGCACGGCCCTGAAGATTCTGATATTCAGTCCAGATTTATAGACAATGCTTTATAGTTTGACGAATGACAAGAAGCCCCCAGAAACCCGAGTGATCCTTAAATAAAACCTGCCTCACCTAGACTTAAATGAATGACTTTCATCTATCATAAATCAAAGGGAAAATGTTTATAAAAAGTGAGATCCACCATAATCAACCCTTTTCATTTTTGTAGGCAGACGAAAATCTATGCAGTGGCTCAGATATTCATCAGAAATTTAAGACAGGGCATTGATATTCCTTTCTTTTCCCTATAGTGTACCGTAGCGTTCATATTATATCACCTTCCCTAGTCTGCATTCATCTGCAAGCGGTTATCACATCAATAATCCTGCTTTATGACAACAAAATATCTTACAAACTACTCCAGATGCAAATATGACTCTCTGATACCAAATAAATGTAAGAGACTGAAAGGTATTGGCAGCATCGTGCCTCACTTTTGACACAAGTGGGCTCATCCGTTTACTTCCTGTGAGCGAGCAATTCTGTTAAGTGTGCCTCGGTGTCACATTCAGATTCAAATATTGCTACTGAAGATCATAAAGTAGATAATAACATACATTACTCACACTTCATTCACTCCCACACTACAGTATATGACGGCTCTTGATGATGGCCCTGTCATATTAGCTCTGCTCCAAAACCCATCGAGCTGTCTACCAAGACATCAACGCTGCACCAATAGGTTGGCAACGTTGCTGCTTTAAGATGCATTGTTTAGTTTGTTAACATTAGTTAAATGTGCCATTTTTTCAGTGTTTTCGAAGCTCTGACTGTGTTTATATGCGCAATATAATGTGCTATATAATGCTATTTTCACTGTCCTAAAAACGGCTGATGTCTTTCATGTTCTATGAAGTCCCTTCTTCAGAAATACGTAACGAGTTCTGATTGTGTAGCTGGTACTGGAAAGGTCACACCAGATTGATGCAGAATTTTCATCCTGAAGTCAAACCCCTTTGTTTGGCCTTTGCTGAGGAGAGCTTCGTCTTAATGGCATGGCGACAAAAACACTCACACAACTCTTCCTCTTCTCTATGGAAGCGCAACAATGTCACATCCTTTTTTGGCATATTCCTGTAGGCGGAGGTTAGTCTGAATATTCATTCTGAATATTGTCATCATATACCTGGGAAGTAGAGGGCTGTAGTCCAAACCAGCCATTTTCTGTAGTCCTTGAAAAAGTACATTCTGTTAAAGAAAATATATCGCTTGGCATTGAACTTTGAGCTTTATAATTTTGCAGGTATTATATATGCTCTAACAGCAACATTACACACTACCTAAAGTTTGAAAAATGGGATCACAAAAAATGCTTTAGCTAACATTTATAGCTGAGCACCAGCTTTCTTCAGGCGAGCGCTTTGGTAGCTGTGTTACTTGAGCTGTGAGCCGGTTGGTTGTTGTGATACTTGTCACGCCAATCCTCCACTATAATTGGACGGCCGTGTGATAACTGCCATTGACGAGTCAAGCTTTTCACCCAAATTTGAATCTCTTTCAACTCTCGACGCGCGAATAAAACGCTGAGGGCCGGCTTTCAGTGCGAAAACACCCCGCTAGCTGCTGGCTTATTTGAAAAACGCTGTGCATCTATTGGAAACATTTGAAAACGTGTGATGGCCGCGTGCGTAAAAGCTTTGGTGTGCACGCCCCCTTAAACTCTTGGTGCTCAGAGCCGAGCGTGGAAAAACTGCTGGGTGCCGGCTTTCAGCGTGGAAAAAAACGCTAGCTGCTGGCTTATTTGAAAACACTGAGCTTCCGTTGGAAACAATTGAAAACATGTGCCGGCCGAAGGCGTAAAAGCTTTGGTGTGCACGCACCTTTACTGTAAAGTATTGCTAAAAAAATGCATATTTGTGGCCCTGCGACCACAAAACCAGTCATAAGGGCCAGTTTTTCAAAATTAAGATTTATACATAATCTAAATGCCGAAATAAGCTTTCTACGGATTTATGTTTTATTAGTATAGGACAGTATTTGGCAGAGATCCAACTATTTGAAAATATGAGGTGCAAAAATATCACAATAGTGAAGAAAATCGCCTTTAATGTTGGCCAAGCGAAGTCCTTAGCAACACATATTACTAATGCTATATACATTTTTTGATATATTTATGGTAGGGAACGTACAAAATATCTTCATGCAACATTTTTGGGATAATTTTGACCCATACAATTTATTGTTGGCTGTTACTTCTGACTGGTTTTGTGGTCCAGGGTCATACTTAAAAAGTTTTTTTTTTCTTCAGAAGGCTTTGACAAGCCAACATTCAAAATGAATGAACTTTAACTTTCTTAATATTATATTATCATTATTGTTATTTATGTTCAGTAATTTGACAATGACAACCATCAAAAAAGTTTTACCTAATTTGTGTTCAGGCAAAAATGCCTATTGGAGTACTCTAACTTAATTGAAATCAAACGAAAGTCAAGTACCCTGTGCACTTGATATTAGAAGTGCTATGTGTGTGACATACAAAGTTACTGCCTGCCCACTCAAGAGCTAACATACAAAGTAGCCGTCGGCGTAGGCAGTAGACTGCATGTTCCTGAAACAGAGCAAATGTTTTAAATACTTGCATTTGTGTGTTTGCTTTTCAACCAGATCGCTGGTCTGTCGCGACGCATCGTTGTCAATAGTTCTCGACTGTTTATCTTGCCATCATTTCCACGTTTCATAACCTGAAAGCTCAGTAAAGAGTAGATCCTGAATGTTGTATTTACCCTTGGCATTGCTTTCATTGCAGTTGCTTAAGGGTGCAGGTTATTCAACAAGACAAAGGATGGCATTAGTTTAAAGGCCTGGCTGTTTATCTACTCTGTTCTGCATGATGCTATCATGGCTGTCTATGTCTTGTTTACATCTTACACGCTCAGATCTGGCTATAATCAGAGGAGACGTGTTTAAAACCATTGTAAGTTAGCTGATATAAGCATTGTGACTGCACATCAATTACTAGAGAGGCTACCAGCATAGCCAGCTTCATTTTTCAAGTACTGTATACAGGGTGATATAAATTTTCTTCTAGAATGAGGTAACATTTCATCCAGGAAAGGTGAAAGGATGCTTATAATGGTGTTGGATTATTTACTGAGAGAGAGAGATAAAGAAAGAAAGAGAGAGAGTGAGAGAGAGCATGATAAAGTCTAGTGTATAACTACACCTGTCTCTATGCCTGATGTGTGTTACTAATTTGACAGGACACTGCCTGAGCACCCCAGGAGATCCTGTTTTCTATCACAGCATTCACAAGCTGTAGACAGGCCCATCTGACCATTAAAAATATGTATGTGTTTCTCTAAACCACAGACTACAGCCAACCTCTCAATCACTTATGGCTATTCTCTGAAAAAAGTCGTTTTATGTCATCATATTTATTATTTTTGTTTGCCTTTGTGTCCTAATGTTACTAGAAAGTTTCATCATTCTGTTACAAAACAAGGTTGTCATGTTTTTAGTTGGAAAAAGGAAAACAAAGAAACACATTTGGTTCCGCTTAAATGCTTACATTAGTTTCATAAAAAATCCTGATTATTGACTCACCCCCATGTCATGCTAGATGTTTATGTCTTTCTTCAATCGAAAAATTCTTTTCGCCCCAAAAAATATAAAAAAATACCCTAATTTGGGTAACAAAAATTCTATACTAAGAAAGCGACAAGATGAAAACCACTATTTTCTGTTTCAAACTTTCACATAGCATCTTTAGGTTATAATAACCTAATTTTTTTTCCGCAAAATGCAAATGCAATAAAAGGTTTTTTGTCCAAACTGCTATAAATCTATTGAATGAATATATAAATGTGCATTTATCTGTGCCATGTTATATTCATTTAGTTGATTAGTGGTTTACACTGATTAAAAAAACAAAACATTAATAGCATTAATCAAAACACTTTCTTCGTCACATTAAGAACATTGTCACTGCTGCTGTCATTCTTGGGATGTTGTCGCTGAGCTTTTTTGACAGCGATCAGCTGTAAAATATTTTAGTCCTGCTCGATTTTCGTTGACTGTGAGTAAAATATTGGAAAGTTTTTTTATAAGAACCCATGGGGTCAATGTTAGCATGACAAAAGCTCGATGCTGTTGTGTGAGAACAAGCCATTGCTGGCGTTTTTCTTCGCCCGAGTGCCTCTCACGTAACTTTATCAATCTCGATGGCTTACGTTTTTCCCTGACACAACAAACACCATGTTTATTAATGCCATCAAAATTACTATTTTGTTTTTGTTTGTTTGTTGATCACGAAGTGCAAAGTAGATGAGGGAAAACTAGGATTCTGTCTGTATTAAGGGCACCGCCATTATTGTTTACAATGTGTGGAATGGTGCGCTATGATTGGTTAAGCAGATTTATTGCATTCTGCAGAGAAGGGGGACTGACTGGCGTTTGTCCCGGTTTGTAAAAAAGGAGAAAAGACGACACGTTGGATATCGAATTTTGCGTAAGATGAAGAATTGACATTTTTTAATACTGACCAGATACTGATTTTGGTGGTAACTAATTCTAAAAAAAGATGTTTATCGCGTTTTGGAACCAAACTCTTCATATACTTTCAAACCACACCTTCCCATCTTGTAATAGCCGTGTGACGTGATGTATTTTTCATCAGTTGAACACAAACAAATGATATCTTGCAAGAACAAATTAGATTTGAAGTTACAGAGTTGCCAGGGTTGTTTCTGATATTTATTTGCGACCCTGGACCACAAAACCAGTCATAAGTCACACAGGTATATTTTTAGCAATAGCAAACAATACATCGTATGGGTCAAAATTATAGATTTTTATGCCAAAAATCTGAAAAAATAATTAGGATTTTAACTGAAGATTATGTATATTTTGTGAATTTTCTACTGTAAATGTATCAAAAATGTAATTGGTAAAATGTGTTACTTAATTTGGGCAATTTTCAAGGCAATTTTCTCATTACTTTGATTTTTTTGTAAGATTCCTATTTTTCAAGTAGTTGTATCCAGCTCAGTCTCACGAAATTTTGAAATCACGTATTTTTTTTATTTATTTTTTTTCGTGATATTATCACCAATTTCCGTGTTTTTTCGTGACCGTATAACAAATTCCTGTTTTCGTGTGATTATCACGTATTGGTTACTCAACTGTTTTGTCCTATTTTCTTACCATTGTCACTTCGGTTTAGGGTTAGATTTACATAAAATGACATCCCTACCCAAACCCAACTCTAACCCCAACGCCAGGCGAAAAATAAATCAGAAAAAAAATTATAAACCAATATAAAAAGTGACATTCTAATGAAAGCACCAAATCTAACCCTAAACCCAAGCGACAATGGTTTAAAAATAGGAAAAAGCCAACCTGATCTCACGAATTTCCGTGGCATAGTCACGGAATTTTTTGCTCATTTTTCCGTGGCATTCTCAAAAAGCAGTTGAGTAACCAATACGTGATAATCACACGAAAACAGGAATTTGTTATAAGATCACAAAAAAACTCGTAAATTCGTGATAATACCACGAAAAAAAGAATAAAAAAATACGTGACTATATCACAAAACTTTGTGAGACTGGGTAGCAGTATCTCGGCCAAATATTGTCCTATTTCATGTCATGCAAACACAATACTTTGATCGAAATATTGCGAATAACCTCATAATTGCAGCAAGAATAATTGTATTTGTAATTGGACGATTTTAATTTGAATACATGGCCATGTAAACACTTTTAACGCATCTATGTCACAAAAACTGAAGTGCGCATGTGTTTTTGTTGTGCACCTTAAACGCAAATTCATAGTAAACTTGACATTAGAAGGTTTTCCTTCATCTAGAGCAGGGATGGGAGGGCCGGTGTCCTGCAGATGTTGCCCATCCCTGATCCAGAGCCTTCATCCAGAAACAGCCCAAAGAATGTGACAGCAGTGTATGAACCATTACAGGGTTTGTCATAATATCGCTGTCTTCGTCACGGCACAGAATAACGAAATGCGTCCATAGGAACGTGTTTTTCATTTAACGTAAATAAATTAAAAACAGTGGACATTAACACACCTATACTATGTGTGAGTTCATAATTTTTGCTGTGCATTGGCTACAGTATGTGAATAATGACCCCAGTTATTAGAGGGTTTTCAGAAAATAAAACTGCAAGTAAACAGGAGTGAAGAGGTTTGCTGGAGTTATGTATTAAGTCCTTACTCTGATTTCTGGAAGTAATCACATTATTGGTGTACATGTAAACGTATTCAGTGATCCTAATATAGCATTTAATGTGGTGTTGTTGTTTTTTGACAACTCTTTCTTACCTTTAGTGTAACTGTACTGGTTTATGCCAGTAGCCTTGGTAATCCGATTACAGCTGGCAGGTACGGTACATGACTGGTTGGGTTCACCTGTCAAGCAACATAGACATTGAAACATGTTGTGTGTGGTAGCAGCTATGAGAGGAAGCTCTCATCTCTGAGGGGACTTCAGGGGATTGACATCTTCAGGTATCATCATCCTTCAACAATGCACAGATTTTTGTCACTTTAACATGTTTCTCCATTGCCTTTTTTCTTTCTGTGCCACAATTGTACATTTACATTTATGTCTTTGACAGATGCTTTTATCCAAACTGACTACAGTGCTTCACAAGCTCTATATTTTATCACTATGTGACTTTCCTGAGATCGAACCTGTGAACTTATGCATTGCTAACACAATGCTCTACAGTGCTTTGCAAAGTATATGTTTTATCATTTCCTGTATGTGCGTTCACTGGGCTTAAACCCACAACCCTTTGTGTTGCTAATGCAGATTCAACTGGAGAATTGCTTTTAACTAATAGATTAAATATTAAATATAAAAATATTAATAATGTATTTGACTGAGGTCTAACTGGGTGGGCTGCATATGCTTCGATCCGGTATGTTTATAACTATACTAAACTATGGGTACCATATGCACACATGCGTGTTACAATATGGTTTTGAGAGAAAAAAATAAACTGTATAAAAGGGTGCTTAATTGTACTAGGCATCACGGAAAGCAGTCTTCCTATACAAATTAGCCATCGATCCGAAGGCGAAACGAAGTAATTGTTGTGTTGTGAACTGTAGTGGCCTCTGCTCATTTACATCACAGAGCATGTTGGCAGCCCATTATAATGCGTTGTGACAGCACGCTACCCAACCGGCCCCTAACATCCACTCCTCAATGAGAGGTCGACCCGGCAACGCATTAAAATCGTGTTGCTGTACCCAACGACCACATGCACACAATTAATCTACGGGAACAAGCCTCGGTGGTCCGCTTTTTCTTGCTCATTTAATTCTGAATGCAAAACAAACAGAAATGTGGTGGTAACTCACTCACAAGGTCCTTAAAGGGTATCATCTCTGAATCTTAAATGTCCTGCGCAATGACTGCTGGGTCTCGTCTCGCTGTCCTTTACAGTGGCTGGCAGCAGACCTCCCTCTTTGTTAAATGGAGGTGTCCAACTGAATGCAATGTCCCATTCATCAACCCCAGCCAAGCCAGGTTTGATAAATGACCTGAAGACTTTCTTACACAAGGGTTTAGTCAGTTTGGCAGCTTAGGAGCAGGAATCCTCTTTTGCTTGTTTTATACTGTATTTTATTTTATTTTATAAGTCTTGGCAAATTTGCTCGGTTAAATTTTTTGCTTATAATTTGTATAAATAATATTCAATTCAATTTAAATTGATTCTAGTGAGTTTCTTCATTTGATTTTGTTGAATTCAGATCTTACAAATGCTTCTTTAAAATGTTTTATTAACTGCAGGGACTTTTGGCCTTGTGACCTTCTGGAAAACTCTTACTAATATGTTAATAGGTTTACTTACAATGTGAGTACAATATCAATATTATTTATACAGCACTTGAAAAGAGTGCTTAATAGAGAGATCGTGTATTGATATGTTGTCAAGTCAACATTTACATTTATGCATTTAGCAGACACTTTTATCCAAAGCAATTTGTAATGCATTAAAAGTATTACATTTTATACATAAAGTTATTTTTTATCAATCTGTATTTTTCTCTGGAATCAAACTCATGACCTCAATGCTCTACGACTGAGCTATACAGGAGCAATCAAAGTCGACAAGACTTAAAGATTTATAGTTATATGAGCTATATGAGAGAAAACATTTTCCTGCCAATGACGCTTTCCTGACGAGTTTTTACAGTAATCTGTAATTCCGTTCTTGCCAAATTTATCAAAAAAATTAAGCAAAAACGAATTGATCATAAGTTTAAAATGTTGTTAATGATTCTGAATCTGATCTCTAACAAAATTCCTTAAAAAAATCAATTATTTTTTTTCCCATTTTGTTTGTTTGCTTGTTTTTTTTTCATGTGATGTATTTGTATGTTGATATATTTATTGAATTAAGAAAATTTTCCTTTCCAAGGCATTTTGTGAAACTTTTGTGAAAATCACAAAAAAATGCTGGTGGGGAATGAGTAAGTAAAACCACCATTTTGTTTTCACTATACAATCCTTGACATGACAACTTAATCTTTAAACTTTGTCTTAAATGCCGTCATCGTCCAGTGACCTTGCTTTGTGTGACATTTGATCTTGATAGGCTCATACTTCAAAGATAAGATTATGTGCCAAAGAAGCTATGTACAAAAATGCCAGTACATCTGGACTGGTAACCAGAAGGTTACAATTTGAAACCCCACAAGTGACAATTCATGAGCGATCACTACCGTTTTTTCCGGACTGTAAATCACTCCGAAGTATAAGTTGCATCAGTCAGAAATGTGTTTTGAAGAGGAAAAAAAACATATAAGTCACACTGGACTATATGTTGCGTTTATTTAGAAAATTATTTCACAAAATCCAAGCCGAAGAACAGACATTTAATCTGGAAAAGCAAGTTATTCAACTAAACAGTGGTACAGTACATAACAGCAGGCTGAATAGGTGTCTGTACATATTAAAGTAACATAAACAGTTATTTACACGATACACAACATACCTGGTAGGCTGAATAGGCAAAATTAACAGGACAAGCCAAATTAAATTTAAAAGGTCCCAAAGTCATTCCACATCACTGAATCTATTGAATTACATAAATACAGGAGCAGCATACTGTAATTAATTAATCCAGATGTGAGGTGTTGACTTACCCATCTGTTAAAGGAACAGTATTTAGGATTGTGGCCAAAACTGGTATTGCAATCACAAAACGTGTGGCTAAAACTGGTACTGCAATCACACCAATGTGGCCAATGCACAAAATGACAACATAAACATCAGTTGAGGGCTGGAACTGCACTTTTTAAATGACAATATCCTGGCCGAACTACTGTTGTCAGTGATATAAGTATTTGAAATGAAAATGATTCTTAATGTCTAGTGACATATCAGGGCAATTTTATGATTAATTGATATAAATTTATTACATACTGTTCCTTTAATTAAATAAGCGCATTGTGACATAAAAAAATTGAGGCGTCGTGCAACTGAGCAGTAAAAACGTATCGCGCATAGGTGCACCGCACATGCCCGCACACGCTGTCTCAAAAATTAGATCCATTCGGTCGTCTCAAAAACTAGATCCATTCGGGAACCAATTTTTGCCTCCCTATTTCCTGATGCCCCAGGGCACTTGCCCAATCCGGTCTATGGAAAATCCGACCCTGGGTGTTCACATTTTACGTCTAAAACCGTGCGGAAAACGTAACCGTGTCGCTTTCCAATGCACTTTCTACATGGCATTATGAAAAGTTTAAGTATTTTTTAAAAAAGAGTGTCGCTCTCGATTTTAACCCTGGAGAACCCACGGGGTCAAATTTGTTCAATAGAATAAATGGGTTTTTGGATTTTCCTGGGATCTCCAGGGTTAAAAATAATGTATTTGTGCACGCAAAAGTCACAGAATGTGAATCCCCCCAAATGACTAAAGTGACATTTGTAAAAAAATAAAAATAAGGCATTTCAGTTACTCACCAAAAAACTTTTTATTGGCATTAACGTGAAATGATTAAACCTAAACATAAGAGCCTGATAAAAAAGCTAATTTATAAGAAAACATGTCAGATGCACTTAGAGGGTTTTGCATCTGAACCCCTCAAATGTTTAACCAATGCCCAGTTTCCAACGTTTTTTTAAAGCATCAAAAGCATTTTTGAGGCATTACAATAGCAGCCCAAAGTTGTGGGTTTGATTCTAAGGGAACACTTATAGTGATAAAATGTGTTTGTTAAATACGCTGCAAGAATCCAGGATTGGTTCTCCTTTAGGGTTAAGTGCTATTGAGATAAATGGGAATGCTGACAGATAGCTCTTGCCGAGTATATTAGATCTCCTTTGTCTCAATGTTGGGTGAATGAAATAACACATTAATAAAATATGAATTTACAGCAGGCACTCCATCATGTTAACTACGATTACAAATAATCTTTTGCAAGGCATGTTTACTTCTCAAACAAAATCCAGAGATATCATGAAGTGTCTTTCTAAAATGTACCTGCCTCAGTGAATTCTCTAGCCAGTGCTAATCATTTTTGGGATGGGGTGGTCCCAGTTAGCATTGCCGTGAGCTTAATGCAATTAGCGTTAGCTCTTGTTCCTAATTGGACCTGTGTCAGCTAATTATACCTGTGACGCGGGGTCTCCTGGGAGCCATGGCTGCTCATTTCAATAAGGCCCAACAAGTACAGGCTTCCCTCTGATGGCTGTGTTTTAATTAGAAGCAAAGTCCTACACTGAGTGCCTTGAGAGGGACATAAAATCAAAGACTTGTACGATCCAATCTGGGACTGCCATCCGGCCACACACACACACACACACACCGCAGACTTTTACACTATAAACATAGCTATGTTTTGACGCATTTATGTGCTAATTGCTGTAGTAGGAGAGAGCAAGGCACAACGTAATACAATTCGGTATCGGCTGCAAACAATCATTGATTTAGATCAATCATAATTTTACACAAGCGACATACACATCTTTGATACAAATGAGCTGTTTATACCTGGTATTAAAGGGACACTGCACTTTTTTGAAAATATGTGACCCGTCACGGAAACCAGTGACACAAATCGGCAGCACAAGTTTCGAGAAAATGAGAAACAAAGTTTTTTTTTTCAAAATTTGTGATTTTCGTTTTTTTGCAGAATCTGTTAGTTGAGATCACAAAGAAGTCTCTCCATGTTTGAGATAGCAGTTTTTGTATATTTAAAAGCGTATATTTTGCGGTTGAAATCGTCTTGTTTTTCTGGAGATTCTAGCGTGCAGTAGGGGGGCGTTTTTGTCTGTGTGTATATTTACATACCGTATAAGCTTGTGTTTTCGCCCCCGCCTCCAAAGGGAACAGCGTGACTACTGAATAAGGATAGTTCACCCAAAAATGAAAATAATGTAATTAATGACTCACCCTTATGTCGTTCTAAACTCGGAAGACCTCCTTTCATCTTCGGAACACAGTTTAAGATGTTTTAAAGATTTAGTCCGAGAGCTTTCTGTCCCCTTCATTGAAAATCTATGTACGGTTTTCATTAGGGATGCACCGAGTCCAGATTTTTTAGGTTCGGCCGAATCCCGAATCCACCGTTTAAGATTCGGCCGAATCCGAAACCGAATACCGAATCCTACTCGCATCCTTATTCCATTAACACAGTAAAACACATTAATGAATTATACAACGTCCACAGCATGTATTTTTTTATTTTATTTTATTTAATTTTAACTGTACATTATGCCAGGATGACAAGTTGGAAAACTATTTTGACAATTACCATAAGCCTATGCATAATGAAAGCGATGCGTTGCGACACGCTCGTTTTTCCAATAAGCAAGCAGCTCCGCGCTGAAAACAATATTTAACTTTGAGTGAGAAGCTCCGCTCGTCAATGTCAGTTTTCACACGACCGTCCAATTACAATGGAGGAGGGGCGGGACATTACCACAGCAACCAACCGGCTCACAGCTGAAGCATCACAGCTACCATGCGCTCGGCTGAAAAACAGCTGGCATTTGGTGTCCTCAAGGCATTTTCAGCCGTGTTTAAAAGTTTTGGTGTGTCCAGCCCCTAAAGCTCACCGAAAGAAAAAGCTCATCTCCACGTCAGCACCCTATGTGTTTAATCAACGGCCGCGTGACGTCGACCATCGTAGCGCAAGCCTAAGATTCGGTTCGGTGGAAAAAAAATCTAGGATTCGGCCGAACCCGAACCCCGTCAAAAAGCCCAGTATTCGGCCGAATCCGAATCCGAATCCTGGATTCGGTGCATCCCTAGTTTTCATGTCAGGAAAGGTAAAAAAAACATCACCAAAGTAGTCCATGTGACATACGTGGGTCAGTAAGAATGTGTTGAAGCATCGAAAATACAGTTTGATTCCAAAAATAGCAAGAATTACAACTTTATTCAGCATTGTTTTCTCTTCCGGCTCGAGCGTGAAGTCACATGACTGTAGTGACGCGGCTGCCCTGTTCCTCAGACATGTTTGCTAAGTTTTTTTTTTCAACTTATAGCGTGCGTCTCCTCAGACTGTAAACGAAGCTCGGACGCACAAAACAAAATAAAAATAAGAGAAGCTGGGGTGGAACAAATAACAGTCAGCCGCATCATACGTTAGCCGCGTCACTGACTTTATGCGGCGCCGCAGTCGGAAGACGTCAAAGAACCGCAAAAGCTCTTCAAGAAATCTTACGGAGTAGTTTAATTTCGACTCGCTCTCGTGTATCTCAAAACGGCTTTACAGGGGGTATGGCTTAGCTAAATGAGATGTAAATGAGCCCTATTGTCTCCCCCAGTCGGAAAGAAAAGTCCCTTTCGTCTCGATTTTCTCGATTTGAGTATTTCTGAGTTCCTATATATAAATAGCCACAACTTCTACAAATCTTATCAGATTTTCATGTGTTACACATCGTTGGAAAGCTTAGAAACTGCACTTTCAGAATCTGTGAATAACTCAAAATGGCCCAGTGTGAATAACCCAATGTGTCCCTACGTTCTGTGACTGGTCACATATGCTCTTTTTCCAGCTCCCCTAGAGTTATACATTTGATTTTAACTGTTTTGGAATCCTTTAATCTTATCTCCAGGTCTGACAGTACCAATATTAGCATTAGCTTAGCATAATCCATTAAATCTGAGTAGACCATTAGCATTGCGCTAAAATTTTTCGACTACCTCTGAATATGGTCGAATGTAGATGAGGTCAAATCTTTTACACCCCATTTACACTTGTATTTAGCGTCATTCACTTGTGAGCCACCGATCGACCAAAATTATTTTGTGTTTCTCAGAAAAAAAGTGGAACAAAATGAGGATGGAAAAATTATTTTTGGCCGTTCCCTTTAAAAATGAGTCGTTTTTTATTGTGAATTTCAGCACATCAAAATACTACACCAATGGTAAAATCAAATTCTATATACAGTACTGTACAAAGCAATAGTTTCATAAAACTCTCTCTATATATTATAATCTTTAAACTCATTTATCAATATAACCTTTAGCATCATTCGCTGTTTACTTTACGTCAAGCGCTGCGAACCACTCACTGTTATGAGGTTTCATAATGGATAAGATGTTCCCTCAGAAGACAGCTGCTCAACTGTCATGGGTCTCAACAGTTGTTTAATAAACAAACACATAAACCTGCTTTTCTCATAGTCATCTGTCTTGCTCAGTTTAATGACTTTACAGTTTATTCGTTTTTGAGAGATGTTGGCATGACATATGCTAGTTAATTCTTGATATTAAGAAGCCGTTGTAATGTCCTTCTATTAAAGATGGTGATATTTTTCTTAACTGTTTGTCTTTTCATGTAATGCAACATTAATTCTGTGATGATATTCCATATCCTTTTAATAATATGCACTAATGGACAAACCTACCATCAACTAGATTTTATGAAGGACTCCCATCATCCTTAATATCCCTAAAAATCGAATTATTTAGAAAATCACTCAAATAAAGTTTTTAGCAAATTGCATCAACTCACAAATAACGTTTGAAATACAGTAATACATTTACAAAATATTATCATGGAAAATGTTTTTTACTTAATATCCCTTTTTTTATTTGCATAAAAGAAAAATCTCTGTAAGTTGACCCATGCAATTTATTGTTGGCTACTGCTATTGATTGGGTTTGTCCATATTCTAATAAACTGTGAATTGAAACAACCCAGCATTTTTTGGAGATGTTTAAAAGTCCAGTGTGACCATCCTAAACAGATATGCCCTGGTTATACACTGCAGTTCACACGTATCTCTTATGGGATTTATGGTTTTAATAATAGATACTCGTTGACTCACATAGAGTCTTCGCCATAAACACTTTATATGTCTGTGAAATAGATATCATGCTGGCTTCCATACAGATCTCATAAGTATGAAAGTCAGCCATTTTATCACACCATCAGTTCTACTGAGAAATTTCAGATGTGACCATTTTCTGTTTGTGTGAGAGGCAGTTCAAAGGGTTTCTATGTCCTCGGGGAAAATAGTCCATCTTTCTTTTTTCTGTCAATTCAATTCTCAGAATGAAGCTGTTAACAAAAAAAAAAAAAAAAAACTATACTTCATGATTTTCCCAAATTTTGTCTCAGCATCACTTTCTTCAATCTTCTGTCCATCTCTCTCCTATTACACTGCAATATTTTAATTGCAATATTTCATGTATCTTTTTTTTCTTACAGTAAACATGACCTTTAATACTTTCTAGGGCTTTTTTAGACTTTTTACATAGAGTGCACTTCTTTTTTCCAGATCTTCTACTAATTGTTATTCATGTTGCTCATGTTGGTGGAATATTGTGTTAGCAACGCAAAGATCATGGGTTCATGCTATGCTTTGATAAAAACATCTACCACATGCAAGTCTATTTGTACGAGACAGTCAGCAGAGGTTTTCTGCATTCTTCTTCATACCCATATACAGCAAAAAAAAAAAAGAATAATTTTACATATATATATATATATATGTAAATATATATATATGTATATATATATATGAAAAAATTATTTATATATATATATATATATATATATATATATATATATATAAATAATTTTTTCACCATTATTATTTGCCAATTTTTTTGTATATTTTAAAATAAATGTATTCATTTAAAAATATATATTAACCCTTTATATATTTAAATCCAAATATTCACATCACATTTCAAAAATACACCGTACTTTATAAAATTAACTACACTGCTAATTAAATGTATATAGTATACAATTAAAATATATTTGGCCAAAAGTATTTTTTTGCCATATGGGTTGTAAAAATTAAAAATGCATATATGCATTTTGAAAAATATGTTGATATATGAACATTTAAACTAAATATATTTTAATTCAAAATTATTTTTAAATTAGCTTTACTTTTTACAAAATATATTTAGCATATTTTTAAACATATTTTTGGCCAGAGATTTTTTTTTTTTGCCAAATGAGTACTAAAAGAGAACCTATCGTCCGATTTACGATTTTACATTTCCTTTGGTGTAAGTGTGTATTAGTACATGTTAATGATCAACAAGACCGACATTTTCATAATTCTTCCCACTTTGGACTCAGCATGTAAGTTAACTCCTGTTAGCATTGCATTGTGAGCGAATCTTTCAAACATAGTAAGGAGCGTCACATTTCCAGCTGATGGCAGAGGTATTCTGGGCAATCAAAACGTACAGATTAGCTGGCCAATCAGGGATACAACGCTTTTCAGATTGATGAGCTTTGTACAAAATCAGTGCAGTTGAGGAAGACAGGGAAATTTGGAGCTACAAAAATGTATGGTGTGTGGAAAATAATGAATGAATGAATAAATGAACTTTTTTTGCAAAGAAATATGTGCACTTTAAGGAAACTTAAAGGTATTAAGTATGATTGAACGGGGTATTTATCCTTGTTCTGTGATGTGACATGTAGACAAATTTTTTTTTGTTTGGGTCTGTAATGCCTTAGAAGCTTCCTAAAAACCTCTCTCAGATAGCTCTATTAGGGTGGGGGATTTTAAACAAGTGGTTTTGCACCAATTTGTCTCCCCCTACTGGATTAACTTGCAATCTCATTACTGATTGGCTGACTTTGCTGCCACTCAAAAAATGTAGCCAATTATTTTAAAGTGAATGGGCAGTGAGATGCCTGTGATGTCATAAGCATTAGTTTTTCAGATTGGGCCGTTTTTTGGCTGACATTTCTAAAAGAGGAATTTCTATGAGACTGAGATGTTTAGCATGTCTAGCACTTTTTGTATGTTCGTGAATGCGGGTAGACTACCATTATTCAACAAAGACAAGATAAAAATGTTTTAGTAAATACACTAAAGGAAATACACTATTCATTTTTATGTATTTAAATGAAGACTTTAGTTCTGTAGCAATTAAATACAAAAAATGTATTTGATGACTGATGCTGAAAAAAAATATTGAAAAGATTAAGCCGAGAACCTTTCAGTCAGAGCTCCAACATGTGACATAACTTTGGTGACCTTTCAGTTCGTTTCCCAGCTTGAGGTTCTGTGCGAGGTCCCAGTGCTGATCCTATCAAATTTAATGCAAAAAAGGCCAAACATATACAGTAACTCTGAAAAATAGGGTTAAATTCATAGAAAAAAAGTTAAAGCTGGGTGGCCCAAAATGATTAAATGTCAAGTCAAATTAAGAAGCTTTCTTGTCATTTCAACCATACACATTTAACAAAATGTAAAAAAAAATGGTCTCAAGCTGTCACTGGGGTAGTACCCTTTAAAGAGGTCCTAATATGGACTATTTAGGTACAGATATGTATACATGGTACCGATACTGTATGTATCTCTGGTACTAATATGAACTCTTTAACCACATAAACTGCATACATGTTAACTTTGTTTTAAACATTCAAATAATATAAAACAGCTTTTGTTCCAGTCCCCTGCTAAGCTCGCTGGGAAACAGAAATCCCAGCCAGCTACAGCAGAAACAGTATATCATAGTAAATATCTGCAGTGGATTTAAACTGATCCGTCCAAACCTGTGTGCTTTCCAGCAATCTTCTAAAAAAAATACTTTCTTCTGTTCTTTCTTTATCTGTGACTGATAGTGACCTCACTCTCAGCAGCTACCGGGACACAATAAAGAGTAGCGTTGGTTCAGTAAGAGAGGATTTCTTTTCACCTCACTAGAAAGAAAATGTGAAATAATGGTTCTCTCTGGCAGAGGAACGACAGCGGAGACCTTACGGGGAAGTGCGGTGATTCTGTAAGGGAGACCGCTGGTAAAAAATTGGAGGAGTAGAACATCTCACGCTCCATTAAATCTTCATTGCGTCTGTGAGACAGGAATAACTTAACAGGGTGCTTCAAAATCTCCGAGGTTATTTTCCATTAGCATTCTGCCATTCAATTACATCTAGAAAATCTATAGTTTTGTTCTTGTTTGTTGCTAAAAATCATCCACACCAGAGGTTAAACAGATTAGATGACCTAAAAATGTAATGTCTTTCATCATTTGCTTAACCTTACGCCTTTCAAAACCCAAATGACTTCATTTTTTTTCGGCACATGAGCACCAGTTTTGTGCCGGACCAGGCGAAACCTCCAGAAAGCAGAGGAGCTCTTTTCAGAGAAAACATTCAGGTGGGAGTTTATGACATTTAAAACCTTCCTGAATTACATTTGTAGCGGTCGTAGAGCATTTATTTCATATTTTGCACATTTCTATGTTGAACCCGTTATTAAAGGTGCTCTAAGCGAATAATGTGCGACGTCACTTCCTGTTGATGTTTGAACTGTTTTCAAACAGACAGAGCGTAGCTAACTCCTCCCCCTTCCCCTCCCTTCCGTGCTTTCATGAACGCGCCCAACCCCCACCCCCAAATCCTTCTTGTCGTTTATTGGCTGGAATACTTTGTTTTGTTTTGTGCTGCTAGGTTTGGCCATTTGTTGATATTGCCATTTGTGAAGCCTGGGCTGTCTACAGAGATTGCGTTTTTTTACAGTTTGATCAGCGGACAGGCAGCAAGCAGATAGTGAGGAGATGTTTCCGGTATGTAACAAAAAATGTTTTATGGTCTAAAACGCTTCAATTCGCTTAGAGCACCTTTAAAGTGTTGACAAGACGGATGAGGATTCTGGTTCCAGATGTGTATGTCCATGGAGACCCCAGGCTATTGGTATTGACCTGACAGATGTGAATTTATGCATCACAAGCTCATTTCAAGGAGGAAGAGAGGTGATTAAATTTGATCATTCTTTCTGGTGGTAGCGTCCGATCGAGGGATAGCGTATTGGGATCAGTTAGGGACCATTAAGCTCCTGTTAGACCAATGCTTTCTACGCAAAACGTCTCATGTCAGGTGACAAGGGTTTGCATAAATTACAGCGGAATTTTAGTAAGTATCAATTGAATGTACTATTATATACATATTATTGTAGATGTGTAATATAATAATACATTTTGATGCTATTCGGTACATAGCAATCTTCAGAAATCTATGGGTGACGTCATGGACACTATGTACATCTTTTTTTTACAATCTATGGTTCAAACCCATGACCTTTCCCAGTCCCAGACTAAAATATGCTTGAGCTTTATTATATAAAGCATACAGTCAATGATTTGTGCATTATATTACGAAATGCATTTTAAAAGAAACATATTAAAATTGAAATAGTCTCTATACATGTTTAATTGATCATGTAGCTCAGTGGTAGAGTATTGCATTAGCAGTGCACTGTAAAAAATATGCAGTATTTTTGTAAAAGGACTCATCCACGTTTATTTTTAGAAAAGAAGAGGCCAGCGTGTTCTTCAGAATTTTGTTTTTGTTTTTTAAAAGCCTGTGGGTTTTAAATAAAATTATAGTAAATAATTACTAAATATATATTTCAAGTTAAATGTTTCTTTAAACAAATTCACCAACCAGCACAATAAAATTAAAATGGCAATAAAGAAAAGAATTCTCCATTTGGATCCAATTAATGCAATGAGCTGAGCTCTTTAATTTACTTGTAATATTGAATAACATGTGAGGAATAGCAGCTGGTTATAAATGAAATATGAAAGCTAGCCAAGCAAATTCTTAAGTGCTTTTGTGTTGCGATCCAGTCGTTTCGCTGTCAAAGAGGCTTAAATTACACCGTTCATTGTCTTTTGCAAACTAAAGCAGCTCTCTGTTTTTAATAAAACTCGCCATGCTATTGCCAACCATATAATATACTGTATAGGTACAGGGAAGAACACTTGCTTTGCAACACAGCAGTATTGCCAAGGACTTAATTTGGACAACTTTAAAGGCATCTTTCTCAATATTAATAATATTATCACCCTCAGATTCCAGGGGCCCTATTATACACCCGACACAATGCAACAAACAAGCTAAAACACACCCATTACTCAATATGAGGATAGGAACAACCCTTTAAAGGGATAGTTCGGCCAAAAATGATATTAAACCCATGATTTACTCACCCCCAAGCTGTCCGAGTTGCATATGTTCATCGTTTTTCAGACAAACACATTTTCGGATATTTTAGAAAATATTTTAGATCTTTCAGTTGATTAAATGTAATGTTACGAGGTCCACGACCTTCAAGTCCAAAAAAAGTGCGTCCATCCTTCACAAATTAAATCCAAACAGCTCCAGGATGATAAACAAAGGTCTTCTGAGGGTAATCCGCGCGGTGTTGTTGTAGAAATATCCATATTTAAAACTTTATTAACGTAAATAACTACCTTCCGGTAGCGCCGCCATCTTAGTCGCGTCCGCATTCAGGATGAGAGCTTACGCAGCCTACGGAGGCTACTCTGCTGCTGATCTGTGCCCCCTCCTTCCGAATTTGTCATACGTCACTAAGAAAAGTGCGTACACTACGCTAATACTCTCTCCTGAATGCGGACGCGACTAAGATGGCGGCGCTACCGGAAGGTATTTATTTTCGTTAATAAAGTTTTAAATATGGATATTTATACAACAACACCGTGCGGATTACCCTCAGAAGACCTTTGTTTATCATCCTGGAGCCGTTTGGATTTAATTTGTGAAGGATGGACGCACTTTTTTTTTTACTTGAAGGTCGTGGACCCCGTAACATACCATTTAATCAACTGAAAGATCTATAACATTTTATAAAATATCCGAAAATGTGTTTGTCTGAAAAACGATAGACATATGCAACTCGGACAGCTTGGGGGTGAGTAAATCATGGGTTTAATATCATTTTTGGCCGAACTATGCCTTTAAGACTTTTCCCATCGTTAAACTAGCAAAATAGGGCCCCAGATTTTCAAATAGTTGTCCTATATAAATATTGCCTATACAAGCTATATATTTTTTTAATTGACCCTTATGGTTTTGTGGTCCAGGGTCACATTATGCATTTGAGGCTAAAGTGACTTACAGTGCAAAATTCAAGCGATACATTTTATGTGATATTAAGCCAAAGCAGATCATCAATCCCAAATGTGTTAAATGAGAGATGAATATAAATGTTTCATCAGATCAAAGGAACGATGATAGATTTACTTAATAAAAGGTACTTTCTTGTTTTTTTATGATGCCTATAGTGATGTTTGCAGATCTAAATAAAATGTTATGCAATTGCAGTGTATTTTGCAGCCAATAGGAGGTTTTGTGTCTTTGTGGATATGTAGCAAAGTTCATTCTGGGGTTGCAGAGGTTTTACTTGTAGCTGTGAAATGTTTTGTGTGCATAATGATACACAGTCAGAGCGATTAATGATGAGCTTTCTCATGCAGGCCTAACATCGCTGTTTACAGCGGCTCTTCCTTAATTTTATTCTTGTATACCGTCCCTCCACGAGTTTATTGTCTGGCGATGTGTTGAAGAGTTTATTGTTTTAGCGACGTGACGTTAATTAAATACAGAGCTTTTCAGCAAAGCTGTCAGGCTGTCGTAAAGACAATGAGAACAAGTCATTTCAGACAGCGTCCCCCTGTACTGCTTATCTAAAACTTATAATGATGCTTTAATGAGTCCTTCAGAAATTGAATGGCTAAGACGATAACTGCCTTTAAAAGTAGTAAGCAATGAAGAAGTGGGTCTTCTGTTATTTGTCAGCTCAGCTCACATATGTCGAAAAAAATATAGAGTTTGTTCATGAGTTTTGTCGAGACAGGAATGATATATATTTGTTGAAATAAGTGTTAGAAAAAAAAATGTTTTCTTTAGTTGCAGTGACAGCCAGGGTTTTTTCTTCAAGAGGCATGAATTCAAAATATGTGTTGTGTGTGTTGCTCATCATGTCAAAAATATTGTGCATCATGCATCATGTCAAAATTCGTGCCTGCTGCACACGCGTCAAAAGGGTTTATGATTCACGTTCAGAAAATACTCGCAAGACACTGACTTCAAACTTAAACTCTGATTACACAAGATTAAGCGAGTATCTGGCAAATGCGAGCGTCTCTTTCATCATAAACCCCTTCGAGCGTCTGCAGCAGTCCCGCTTTTTGGCTTTTTGATATGACACGTGATGCACATAAGTTTACAAGATGCACCAAACACATATTTTCATATGACGAGCCACACACATGATGGGGTAAATACATGTTGCAACGCACTTTGCATTGTGCGCCCTCAAAAAAAGACGTCGCCAGCCGCCACTGTTTAAACAGCGAAAAATTATTTAAGAAAGAAATTGTCTTGTTTTCAGTAAAATATCAAAAAATTCTTAATTTAACATGCTTTTTCTTGGAGAGCAAGACAACCCAAGAAAATTAGTCTAGTTTTTAGACCAAAAATATCCAATTTAAGTGATTTTGTGCATGATTTTTTCTTGAATTTAGTGTTTAAGAAAAATTTAAGATTTAAATAAAAGATTTTTTGCAAAAAATCTTGAACATTTTTCTTAAACACTAAATTCAAGAAAATGTCAAGAAAAATGTTCTTACCCCATTTTGTCTTGTTTTGAGTAATAATATAAACAAATCTTAAATTAAGATGTATTTTCTTGATGAGCAAAATGGCCTAAAAAAATAAGTCTAGTATTTAGACAAAAAATATAAAATGTAAGCGAATTTGTGCTTAAAACAAACAAAAAAATCTGCCAATGGAACAAGAATTTTTTTTTTTGAATTAAGTGTTTATGAAAAAAGTAAACTTATTTCAAGGACATTTTTCTTATTCCATTGGCAGATTTTTTTGCTTGTTTTAAGCACTAATTGACCTAAAGTTTATAATTTTAGTCTGAAAACTATAATCTTAATTTAAGAATTTTTAGATATTTTATTGAATACAAAACGAAAATACTAAGTTAGAAAGTCTCTTTTTTTGCAGTGTAGATTGGCTGGTAACATCCCAACACAATAGTCGAAACTAGTTTATCACCATTAGATTCAACATTGCTGTATAGTTGAAATAGTTTGTAATTTTATGCAATTTATGCATAATCACTTTAAGCAAAAACATTTATCCAAAGCGACTTAAGGTCAAGGTATACCCTTTTCTTATCAGTATACTGTACTTGTGTTTACTGGAAATTGAACCCATAACATGCAATGCTAAAACAATGCTCTACCAATTGAGCTACACGAACATCATTTAAAGCAATAGTTCACCCAAAAATGTAAATTCTGGTTTTCTAAATTTAACAAACCTGTATTAATTTCTTTGTTCTGATGAACACAAATGAAGATATTTTGAGGAATGTTTGAAACCAAATCGATCATGAGCCCCATTCACTTTTATAATGAATAGCATAGAAGTGAATCTGCAGGAATGAGGCTTGGCTGAGAAAATCAGAAACTGTACATGCTGCTTAAGAAATATTCATGTCTACAGAGACACAGAAACAACTTTCATCTTGTACTCTGCAATTCTCGGCTAAATCGAAAAAGGGATTGTTTGATTTCCCCTTAAGGACCTTTCTGCTGTACCGTATGATGAAATACACAAAACACACTATTGCTTGGAACTGACAACATAAAGTAGTTTACCATAAAGCAAATGTTTTTTTTTTTTTTGTGATTGTACATTATATTTTGTATGATAGCTTTAACAAAGTGCCTTTAGGGAAGTCACACCACCAGGCGGCCATGTTTGCAAAACCTCCGGGTAGTTATTTCAGTCAAGCAAGACTAAAGTCCTATCTACTGGAATGGGGAAAGACAGATATCTGTAAGATCACGTGACAAAATCACAATTTAACAACATATTTTTTCTCATACATCCAAAAAAGTGCCATGCATGGTCTCATTTTTTGGACATAATCTAAGTACCGTGGATGATCCGGTAATCATTTATCAAATTGTACACTGTGCATGTATCAAAGCATCCACAGTTTTATCATCTGACCCTATACCCATACCATAGGACCACCACTGTCATTTTTGTAAGGATGCAATAGAAAGAATTTAAATCATCATCATTTTTGCATTTTAAGGCTGATGACATTGCTCGTGGCTTTACTCTGGTGCATTGGACTGTCAGCTGCCAGCAATGACCCACGGCTGTCTGTGCCAACGGCGCCATTTCATGCTCCGATGCCTTAGGTGAGACAAACGAGGGTGACATTGAACTGAATGATCCGCGAAATCTCAGTCAGTCGAAGGTTAGATATGAGTTTTTGAGGCCAAATGTGCGAGAATCAATTGTCTTCTGCATTGTTACAAATTCGTGCCGTGTTTTTGTCTCCCTTTTCTGGAGAAATTTGAAGATTTTAAGATTACACGAAACAGCTTTTACAATCTATTTTACTGTTATAGCATATTTTATTTCTGAGCGCAGTGAAGGGCCGCTGTAAATTTAACATTAGTGCCACATTATTGGTATTGAAATACTGGTTTTGGAAAGATTGTATAATGGCAATGTTACGGTAGACTAAAAATGCATATACTTAAAGGGATAGTTCGGCCAAAAATGATATTAAACCCATGATTTACTCACCCCCAAGCTGTCCGAGTTGCATATGTCCATTGTTTTTCAGACAAACACATTTTCGGATATTTTAGAAAATGTTTTAGATCTTTCAGTTGATTAAATGTAATGTTACGGTGTCCACGACCTTTAAGTCCAAAAAAAGTGCGTCCATCCTTCACAAATTAAATCCAAACGGCTCCAGGATGATAAACAAAGGTCTTCTGAGGGTAATCCGCGCGATGTTGTTGTAGAAATATCCATATTTAAAACTTTATTAACGTAAATAAATACCTTCCGGTAGCGCCGCCATCTTAGTCGCGTCCGCATTCAGGATGAGACCTTACGCAGCCTACGGAGGCTACTCTGCTGCTGATCTGTGCCCCCGCCCTCCGAATTTGTCATACGTCACTAAGAAAAGTGCGTACACTACACTAATACTCTCTCCTGAATACACCCTTACAAAAATTAACCATGGTTATATTGTGGTAAAAGTGTAGTAACCATGGTTTTTTGGTGTATTGATTACTATCAGCAAAACCATGGTTTTACTACACTAACTATGGTTTAACTATGGTTTTTGAAAACCATGATTGTCAAAACAATGGTTATTTTGTAGTTACTATGGTTTTACTACAGTAACCATGGTTTTTTGGTTTTAACTGTAGTAAAACCATGGTTAATTTTCGTAAGGAGTCTAAGATGGCGGCGCTACCGGAAGGTAGTTATTTACGTTAATAAAGTTTTAAATATGGATATTTCTACAACAACACCGCACGGATAAACCTCAGAAGACCTTTTTTTTTCATCCTGGAGCCGTTTGATTTAATTTGTGAAGGATGGACGCACTTTTTTTTGACTGTCGTGGACACCGTAACATTACATTTAATCAACTGAAAGATCTAAAACATTTTCTAAAATATCCGAAAATGTGTTTGCCTGAAAAACGATGGACATATGCAACTCGGACAGCTTGGGGGTGAGTAAATCATGGGTTTAATATCATTTTTGGCCGAACTATCCCTTTAAGGCTATTGGTGACTGAGATGGCCAAGCTGACATCATCCAAACAGGATAGTTTTACAAACACATGCATTGATGAATTGTACAAAATAAAAGCCTTTAAAGTCTAACAAAGTGCCTTCATCCTTGACAGACATAATCCACACGGCTCCCGGGGGTTTATAACCAATGTGATTTTGTAAGAAATAAATCCATATTTTAAACATTATGAATATCTAGTTTCCGTTAGCGGCCAATGTGCATTCTCAAGTCAATATGCATTTTCTTGGTGAGCAAAATAACCTGAGAAAATAAGTCTAGTTTTAAGACAAAAAATCTGCTTTTTTGCTTGTTTTATCTGCAAATTAACTTAAATTTGATTTATTTTGTCTAAAAACTAGACTTATTATACACATTATATACAAATATATTGTTTTACTAGTACTTATGTGTATTTGAATCTCTGAAACATAAAATAAACATTATGTGGTTGGTTTTAACACTGCATATTATTTGTGATATATGACAAACACTGAGCGCGTCCGTCTCTGGCTCAGCGCCAGCTAACGCGCAAAAGCAGTTTTAATATTTCTGATTCCAAAACTGACCTTTGCCTGGCTTATTTGTCTAATTAATTGTTGCATTTGGATCTGCCTCTTCCTTCTCACTCATAACATTATGGTTATAGCATTGTTATACAGTATGCCTATGGTTAATAATTTTGCACAGTAATATGACATTAAATGTGGGAGTCACAGATTTTCAGATACACACCCAGAGTCTCTTTTCTGGCTAAGCTACTGGCTGGAAGAAATCTAAAATGCACGCCAAACCAAAGCTTGGGTCTTAGGAGGTTATGATAAGTGAATAGCAGCACGATAAACAGCAACCTTTGGACTGAAAGATGAAGAGGGTGTGGATGCTAAAAAAACAGTGATGAGGAGCTGAGCAGATGGAGACGAACATAAGCTCGCTGACAGAATCAGTGTTTGAAAAACAGACAGATGGAATGTCAGATCCTACTGAATAAACACATGGAGTGTTGTCATATTTATAGAATATTAGATAAGAATCTGTATATATGTGGGTTTTATGGCTGTATGACACTAGCAAAAAAAAAAAATCATCCTGCAAATGGTTTTTTTGTGTGTGAGCTGTCAATAAAGATCAACTTGTATTTAATCTGCAATGTTTCATTAAAGACAACATAAAAGCAAAGGGTTCTTATTATTGTGTACAGTTTTCCAGATCACATATTAAAAAGATTTTTTATTAACAATAATCTGTTCTTTTAATGGCACACAGTCAAATATTAAACAATAATATCATAATCTAACATTTTTACAGAGATTCTTGGAGGGGATAGTTCACCCCAAAATGAAAATGATGTCATCATTATGACATATTTATGTTGTTATAAACCTGTATAAATTGATTTTTTCTGATGAACACAAAAGAAGATATTTTGAAGAATGTTTTAAACCAAACTCATCATGAGCCCCATTCACTTCCATTGTATTATTTTCCCTACTATGGGAGTGAATGGTGCTCATGATTGGTTTGGTTTTAAACATTCCTCAAAATATCTTCTGATGTGTTCATCAGAAAAAAACGTATAACATGAGTGTGAGCAGTGTTGGGGAAAGTAACTTTTAAAAGTAATGCATTACAATATTAAGTTACTCCCCAAAAACTTTTCATGTAAAGTAATGCCTACATTACTTTTGTGTAACTTTTTCTTGCTTGGCTGAGGCTTGATCTGCTTTAGGCCTTGTTAGGTGGCTTTTATGACTGAGAAGTTCTGCATTCAGAAATCACATATTTCCATCGCAAAAAATACTGAAACTGTTCTCGCGCATGCATAAAGTAATTCTACCTTAATACGTTCTGTTACAATGCAGTACATTGTTTTTTTTACATTTAATTAATTAAACTGAAAAGTACGGAGCCCCTAAGGGGACATGGAGCAAAAATTAAATAAAGTTAATTTCATGTGCTCACGTGAAACTTTCATGTGCTCACGTGAAACTTTCATGTGCTCACGCGAAACTTTCATGTGCTAACGCGAAACTTTCATGTGCTCATGCGAAACCTTCATGTGCATAATTTTTTTTTAAAGTGTAGTTTCACGCGAGCACGCGATAGTTTCACATGAGCATGCGAAACTAAACTTTTAAAAAAAATTATGCACATGAAGGTTTTGCGTGAACACATGAAAGTTTCACGTGAGCACATGAAACTAAACTTTAGATTTTTTTTACTCCAATGTCACCTTAGGGGCTCGGTAGAAAAGTAACTCGCATTACTTTTTTAAAAAAGTAACTCAAATATTAATATGTACATTTATAAAGTAATGCGTTACTTTACTGTACTTGTTACTTCAGAAAAGTTATATTATTACGTAATGCACCTTATTTGTAATGCGTTACCCCCAACACTGAGGGTGAGTATATGAACAGAATTTTCATTTTTTGGTGAACTATTTCTTTAATAACATACTGTATTGCGGCAAGCACATGCACCCCTGGAAGAGCACGATGTGCATGCTGTTACCTTTGCTCCCTATGGACTCCTGGTAATGGACAGGGTAAATGTTTATTTGTTTGTTCATCATATCCTTGTGCACGGCAAAAAAAAAAAAAAAAACAAACAATATTTTTGTCTTGTTTTCAGTAAAAATATCTAAAAATTCTTAAATTAAGATGTTTTTTTCTTGATGAGCAAAACAACCCACGAAAATAAGTCTAGTTTTTAGACCAAAAATATCAAATTTAAGGGATTTTGTGCATAAAACAAGCAAAAACATCTGCCAGTGGGGTAAGCAAAAAAAATCTTGAACATTTTTGTTAAACACTAAATTCAAGAAAAATTCAAGAAAAATTTGCTTACCCCATTGGCAGATTTTTTTGCTTGTTTTATGCACAAAATCACTTAAATTTAATATTTTTGATGTAAAACTAGACTTATTTTCTTGGGCACACCCATGGCTACGCCACTGATTCGGACATTATAAGACATTGTAACCTGCTAATCCTTGATTCAAAAACATCTTTGTATTTTTGGCAGGAGATTCATTCCAAAGCAATTTACAGTTTAAATTTTTACAATCTGTCTTTTGTTGGGCCATATATAGCATTGAACTATGATCTTGGCTTGGCATTTCTTTTGCTGAAAGCAGGAATACACACACAAAAAAATGTCACAACGCTTACTTTATGCTTTTGAAGATAATAGGTGTCTGGATGGGAAAAGAAAGCCTATTAACATGCTGTAGAGAGTAATTCATTTGTTTAATAAGTAATTACTTTGAGTGTAAAACACATTTTCTGTCCAGACACATTTGATTTTAAAAACCTAATCTAAGACAATGAGTCTTCAGTGGATTATAATTAGCGTGGCTCTGGTCTAATAGATAATTTACATGAAATATGACATAACTGGGATAAATACATACATGAATATGGAATTCAATTTAGGCCTTGTATACTCATTACACGGTTTGCGGTTTTTGGATATTTTTCGATAGTAGAGGTGGTCCATGTATAAAATCACAGATTGAATGCCAGTGAAGCGCATCTCTATAATAAACTGATGACATACCAGTTTCTTAAAACTGTGGTTCACGTGTTCTGGCACCAGCCATTAATAAGACCTTTTTGGGAAAATGCTTGTGATTTTATTGTTGGGAATATCGATGCTTAATTGAAGATACTCATACGTGTAATATAAAAACTATTTTATTTTCTTTGTTTTCTATGTAAGCTTGTATCAAGTTCCCCTTAGTGTACATATCTGTGTTACTATGTTGGTATTGGTAAAGGAATAATTCACCCCAAATAGAAAGGTCTTCATATGGTGAACCAAGTCACGAGACACTCGTGAACCAATTTTTGATTCAGATGTGTTTACATTTATTTGTGATATATTGATCTCTAAATTCGCTAAAAATATGAAAAAGTTTTTTTCTCACAGTGGTATAGTTATGCTTCAAATGACACTTAGCAGAGTCGCATGGATTCCTTTTCTACAAAATAATAATAATAATAATAATACAGGGCCATTATTCTTTTACACAAATAATATTCAATGACATTACAAAGCTAAGAAGAGACAGGATATTATTTATAATATAACTCCACACTGCAAAAAAATAGTCTTGTTTTTAGACCAAAAATATCAAATTTAAGTGATTTTGTGCATAACATAAGCAAAATCTGCCAAAATCTTGAACATTTTTCTTAAACACTAAATTCAAGAAAAATTTAAAAATAGCTTGTCCCATTGGCAGATTTTTTGCTTGTTTTATGCACAAAATCACTTGATATTTTTGGTCTAAAAACTAGACAAAAATACTAAGAATTTTTTTCTTGAAAATATTTTTTTGCAGTGTAAATGTGTTTTGTGCAGGAAGAAAGTAATATACACCAATGACTTCCTTGCTTACTGTAGTATTTTTGTCTTGTTTTCAGTAGAAATATCTAAAAAATAAATTCTTAAAATCAAGATGGATTTTCTTTAAAACAAGCAAAAAAAAAAAAAAAAATTATCTGCCAATAGGGTGAGAAAATTTAGCTTGAATTAAGTGTTTAAGAAAAAAGAAAACTTATTTTGAGATTTTTTTATTGCCCCATTGGCAGATATTTTTGCTCGTTTTAAGCACAAATTTACTTAAATTGTATAATTTTGTCTAAAAACTAGACTTATTTTCTTAGGTAATTATGCTCATCAAGAAAATACATCTTAATTGAAGAATTTTTAGATATTTCTAATGAAAACAAGACAGAAATACTAAGTGAGAAAGTCATTTTTTTGCGGTGATGGTTTGAAGTTGAGTAAAATATGGGCTAATTTTCAATCTGTGGTGAACTTCTTCTTTACCAATGTATGCAGCAAAAGAATAATAATAAGAAAATTACAAAAGTAGTAATATAAAAACAAAAGCAAATTGATTCGCTTTCATGTGAAACGGCGTCTGAAAAAGCTAAATTAAATTTGCCTCCTTCCGCATGAATAATCAATCATTTTCAAAAGTGAAGTATTTAGCCAATCAGCTTACACTGTATTGCGTCATCAAAGCTGTTGAAGGCTCCAGGTCTACAGAAACTCTCACATTTACGTGTATATAAAATCCTAATTGTTGAAGAATCGCTATGAGCAAGGGCAAATATTATATAAAAATATAAACTATAGTAAAGGAATTGAGGACAGAGTATTGCTGAGTTGGCTTTTGATGATGAATTTTTTATTCGTTTATATTGCCGTTTGTTTGCAGATGGCGTTCTGGTCGTTTTTTTCTCGTTCGAAAGGTGCCTGCGGTTACAATAATTAAAACGCGTTGTTAACTTTCAGAAGTATTGTAAGGTATTTTAATATTTTTTATATTGGGTAGTATAGGCTGAGCTTTTATTGGTTGGGTTTGTAATGACGTGATTGCTATGTTTATATGTAAGATTGAATGTAATTAAAAATGCATGACTTTATATTTGATCTTGGCATATACTGTAAGTGTTTCTAATTTATCTATATATTTACTGTATGTTTATTTCATGACTATAGGAATAGTTCAGAAAATATTAGATCTGAGTGTCTATGATCTGAGATGACAGATGTCATGGTATGCACTTCCATGAATTGTAATTTAACATGAAGGTTTTCCAGGTTTTATAGACTTTGATGGTTCAAAGATGGTAAATGTTGATCTTAAATTTTATTGACTCCCTGTGGATGCTTTTCTAAAGCCACGGTTTAATTAATTCTCAGCAAAACCTTATAGTTAGGCTTTTTCTCCTATGTTTATGGTCTAGATCTATTATGTATTCTCTCTTCTTGACACACACACACACACTTGGTCTCTCTGTTTGCGATCCTTGTCCAGTTTGTATGTCTGCAAGGCTCTTCTAAATAATTTATCTGCATCTAACAAACACCGTCCTTAGGGGCTGTACGCATTCAATGTTGATCCGTTAAAAATAGTTGTAATGTAATAACCCTGTTAACATGTTGATTAGATCAGAATGTATTGAAGTGAATACATGCATGTCTTTTTGAGATGGCTAAAACCCATCAGTTTCTATTACTGTATGTGACGGGTTATTCAATGCTCTGACTCAGCTGTTTGTGTTCTTGTGAGGTCAATGTGAGGATGTAGGATGCTAGTAATGCTTATATCAAAATGTGTCAGGCTACACAGAAAGCCCACCTGATGACATTGGATTTTTTTTAACAGAATTACTTACCGTAACCACCGGCAGATACAATTGCGAATGTCAGAGTCCCAGCAAACTAAAATATATAGTGTAGCTAAACACTCTTCTGTACTGTGGCTGTGGTCTAAGGCCCTGTTTACACCTTAAGATATTAAGATGAGATTTGGTCAATTGGATCAAGTGGACAACGCTAGTAACTAAAAAATATTTTGAGCCTGTCTACTATAGACGATAGTATCGTGTATCGACAATCGTCAGACATATCGCTAATAGCGGGCTTTCATGACAATAGTTGGCGATAGTTGTTATTATCATCATACTGTAGTTTCACATTAACATGCGCAATGCGTGCTTTTCATCGCATGAGAGGGTTTGTGGGCTTCACTTTGGGCGAGATAGTTTGTAATTCATGCAGATTCCTTCTCGCACGCACGTGGACTCAATGCGCGCATCTTGGACTCTTGCTCGGACCTAAATGCACGAGGCATGGACTCCATCTAACACCTGAACTTGTAATACGTGCAGCTCTGACATTTCCCTAGAGAGGTTGTTAGGTTGTTATCGTGTGATGATCTCAAAATGAGGCATATCGCCCAACACTATTGTCCACTTTCGCCCACATTAGGTAATCGGAAACGCCTCCGACCAGATTGCTTTTGAGGTCTAGACGCTTATGTGGTTGAGAGAGGGTGACCGATATGTGTTGTCGATACCAAGGCATAAGAGTCTTATCTAACAAAGCAAGAAAAAAATAAGTTCTCGTCTTGCACCAGCTGTGTGACGTGCCAGCGTGAACTCACGTAATTGTGTAAGCATGTCGAAAGGTCACGCTTCACATATGTGAAACACACACTTGCGGACCATTTTAACTCTTTCCCCACCATTGACAAGTTATCTTGTCTATTAAGAGAAAACATTTGCATAAAAAGTGTTCCTGATGAGGTTTTACGTCAATCTGTAATACCGCGATTGTCTACTAGATGGCGGACTTACACAATTTATATAAAACTGAAGCGATTTTTTTTTAATTAATTTTAAACTCTGTGTATGTTTTGATAATCGTTCTGAATCTGATCTCTAAAAAAATTCCTTTAAAAAAATTCAATTATTTCAGCTTTTTGCTTAAAAAAATATTTTTAAAGAAAAATACCCATTTTAAGAGTTACAAGGAGAGAAAAATGTATAGATAGGATGAACATTTTTTCTCGTTTTGTTTGTTTGTTGGAAAGCAGATGGTCTGTTCTTTATTTTATATATTTGTATGTTTGTATATTTTAAAGTCGCCATGAAACGGAAGTAGCGATTGCCTTATTTTCCCCGTGGTGACGTATATCCGAATGAAACGGCTTTTGAGATGAAATAAGGCAGGGCTGGATTTGAATTTGTCCATCGAGATCTGATTGGATCGTTTGAAGTTGGGTCGTGTTGCTAATTGCTAATCACTGCGATCTTCTCCCGGACCCCGCCCACCTGCCATACTTTTGACCGGAAGTGAAGAGAGATCGTTTTGAGGAGGGGAGGAGATTTGCATTTTTGATTAAAGATTATGAGCACACACGAATTTTTAAAAAATAATGAAGCTCACAGATAAGTCATTTGTTAATAATACCACACTATTAAAAATACATATATAGTTTTTCATTTCAATTTCATTGCGACTTTAAGAATTTTTTTCTTGATTGCATTTTGTGAAACTTTTGTGAAAATCACAAAAAATGCTGGTGGGCAACTTTTCAAAAAGAGGCTGGCGGGGAATGAGTTAAACAATAAACTGACACAAAGACATTAATTTGTTTTATTCCAAATATAACATCATTGGAACGGTCCTCTTTCTCCATACTTGTCAACACATAGGGCAGGGCGGCAATCATGCGTGACTTTTGGATGTGCTGAGGCATTACGTGAGGTTGCGCTGGCGGGTCACACGGCTATGCAAGAAGATAATCTGTGGTTTAGAAGTGTATATTTTTTATTTTCTTGCCGAAAATAATGATGGTTTTGCTAGATAAGAGCCTTATGCCTTACTGGGGTTTAGTACTCGGCCCAACTCCCTTTTCCAAAGTGTTTTCAAAAATCATGCACCCTGCCTTTAACTATTGTAAACTGTTTAGGTCCAAAAAGTCTATTAAATTGAGGAAAAAATCTGGAATGTTTTCTTCAAAAAACGTAATTTCTTCTTGACTGAACAAAGAAAGACATTAACATTTTTAATGACATGATGGGAGTAAATTATCAGGATTTTTTTTAAGAAAGTGGAGTATTCCTTTAAAGTTATTGTGGCCTGTGAGGAAGTTTGTCTCTACATATTGCTTTGTTTTGTTTTAATACCCTGGTGTTCTGTCATCTGTTCTTCTCATGCTGTGATCACAGATGTAGTTGTTGCTACACAATTAATCTATTTGTTTGAAAAAATGCTTTAGTGTCAGTGTGTTGTGCTGGTGTGCGTGTATCTTTAGAAGTTTTAGGTGAAGGCAAACCGATTAACTGCTGTTACAAACTAATTGCATCAGACAGACGTCTGCTTAAAAAAATAAACTCGCTTAATAAAATCAGTCTGGCATTTTGTCTTACAGAGAAAGGGTCTGTTGACAATTGATGAGAAAAAACGTCTTGTGCTTTTATCAAAGTCATTTTTAACCATGTTTTGGATTAATCATATCTTTATGATTATAAAATATTTAGTATTAAGCAAGAACAGCTCTTATCAACTAGTTTTCAACTAAAAGAGGCATATATTTTTAAAGTAGAGGTTCATCTCTTTTGATCCATATTACAGAATTAAAGGAATTAAATATGCAAACATTTGTAGTTGGTCAATGGTACGTGTTAGTAAATGCCCCTAGCAGTTTTTATCACAATGATATGTCTGTGTATTCCCTTTCACTGTGTTTCTATCCTTATCTGGTAGATGATGCCGCTAACAATGTCAGGGTCAAGGGTTCGATTCCCAGGTAAATGCATGGGCTGATATGCAAATGCACGGTAATATACTTAAGATAAAAGCATGCATGTAAATGCACAATGTACCAAAATATCCCTCGGGGATTCACAGCAGTCAAATCTTTGCAGGAGTCCCATTTATAAGCAGATATGAGAAGCTGTATTTTTATATATAGGTCTAGCCTTCAGCTATTATAATAATGCGTTTTTAATATAAGTAAATAATTGTTTATTGAAATTTCCTGCATCTTTGGTGACCCGTGGTTGGGTGTAAAGTAAAATGTAAAGTTTAATCCTAAGGAAATGCAAAAGTAATACATTGAAACAGCAGTCACTTTGAATCTGTGATTGTTTATATTGTCAGGACAAAGTAACAAAGGTCCAAGCAAGTGTAGCTGTGAGAAACAGGATAAAATCCATTTTAAAGCTTTTAGTAATTAATAATTGTTAATGTTTCCTAGTTTTTGCTCAGAATTATCTCATTAAGTTGCAACATCCCTTAAGGATTATTTTTTTTAAATATAATTTTGTGAGTCTGCATAATTGATGTGGTTTAGGTGAGATCTGTTAGTCCTGCGGGGGAACAAAGTATTAAGCTCAGTAATTGTTGTTTGGCTTCTCTGTTGTTGATTTAAATGGTTGTTGTTCGATGTAGGTGTATTTAATAACTTCTACAGTCTGAAGTTTTACACTAGAATGTCAAGGATGCGATATCTGTGAAAAATATATTTTCAAATGTAAATAAATGCAGATGGCATATAAGCCTTGTTTCTGCAAAACGTTAGCGTTTTTTATGTCGATAAAAATAATATGAAATTACGTTGTTTCCATTAATCGATATGCGACTAAAACATAACTTGTTTTAAGCGACGGGTGTGTTTGACTTCATACTGCACCGTGCAGATCGACAATGACAGGTAGAATATATCGCATATATATATATATATATATATATATATATATATATATATATATATATGACATACAATGGTAATACTTTGATAACGATTTGAATACAGAGCGGTCGCCCCTCGAATCGCTTTCATGGTATTCTGATGTCACACGCTTGTCGGTTCTCGCGACACCTCTTATGTCTTGTCCTTCAACCAAAACATACTGCGCCGCATATTTAAAGAATGATCATGTGACTTTTAAGCATGTCAGGTCACCTGTATATGCAAACCAAGTTTTTCCTTTGCAGTTTTGCGATATATTCCTTTTCCGCATTGCCTGAAAAACCACAATATATGGGCGTTTTGACGTGTTTCAATTGAGCAATTGAGCATTTACATAAATATTTTTAAATTGCAGTTGGGAGAGATGTCTTCACAAGATGCAGCAATACATAAAAACAGGACAAATTGCTAGCACAGGACGCTATATCGAAATACCGCAATAGTGTAAATATTGTGATAGGCACGTGGCAATGGTTTACGGTAACATATTTATGTTGCTCCTGCAAAAAGTTGTGTATATTCAAAGTCACAGCGAAGTTTAATCTTTCACTTCATCTGCCGAGACAGAGAGAGTGATGCTTTAAATGCAAAAAATTATTTTCATGAAAAAAAATCTTAGTAATTTTGTTTTGTTTTCAGTAAAAATATCAAAAAATTCTTAAATGAAGATGCTTTTTCTTGATGAGAAAAACGACCCAAGAAAAAAAGTCTAATTTTTTGACCAAAAATATCACATTTAAGTGATTTTGTGCATAAAACAAGCAAAAAAATAAATAAAAATGTTCTTGAATTTTGTGTTTAAGAAAAATTTGTATGCTTTTTGCTTACCTCACTGGCAGATTTTTTTGCTTGTTTTATGCACAAAAAAACTCAAATTTGATATTTTTGGACTAAAAACTAGACTTATTTTATTGGGTCATTGTGCTCATCAAGAAAAAGCATCTTAATTTAAGAATTTTTAGAAGTTTTTACTGAAAACAAGACAAAAATACGAAGTCATTTTTTGCAGTGTAGAAACTAGCTAGAGAGTTTCAGTAAGGCTATGTATGCATGCACGTGCTTTATATTTATTATTTTTAATAACAAGCTACATCAAAGTAGACCATTTGAAATTACACCTTTTGTTGTGCACCATCATAACTGCAGACAGGGCCGTTGCCACCTCACTGGCACTATCCCGCACCCTCGATCAGATCATCTTTAAATTTGAATGGGATTTTAATGATAAAATGTGCTATTTAAAAAATCACATTTGCCTAGAGTGAATAATAAGCCAAAATAGCAATATTTTAGGCAAGGTCGTAATTTTGAGTGGTCGCTTGACTAAGCGTGCCCCCGTAACCTCATAACATTACGTAAAATTTCTTGCACTACGAAAAAGCTAACACGAAGGCTACGAACATTCTACAATTTCAAGGTTGTATATTGCATTACGTAATTTCACCATGGACATTCGAAAATGGATTAAAAAGAAAGAAACTACAGCAACTGCCAATACCTCTGGGTATTTCAGACGCCCCCTCAGCAGCACTCGGTTGGGGCCAGCACTCAGTGCAGATAATTTAGAAATGAATAGCATATATGCTATTTTCATGTGCAGAACTGCATGATTGAATCTACATTTGCTTTCAGTTTTGATGAGTATAGTGGGGGCAAGTTCCATGTAAGCCTAGTCTTTTGTTTAACAAAGATACTTGTTAATTTAAAAGGAGTCAAAAAAGGATGAAACATTAACAAAATGGCCTTAAGAATAATAGAGAGAGAGAGAGAGAAAGGAAGGAAAAGGAGAGAGAGAGCAGACTAGATGAAAAGAGGAAAATAAGTGATTTGTGAGAAAATCCTTTACAACACTCCCATTCTCTTCTAATGGATGACTTCCTCAGGCAATGAAGCTCCGTGGCCAGAATACCAAATGAGCCTGGTGAGATCCATGGAATCTTGAGAAGGTTTGTTAAATTTGAGAAGCGTCTCTGAGAACAGCTGAGGATCATTAATAGGCGATTGTTTTTCTCCTACAATTTCCACTAGACAACCAATCAATTCTTCCTCTGATGCTACATACTGTAAGTCAATGAGAATCCACCTCTGTAGTTTATCCGTATAGTAAAACTATACTTTAACAAAAACTGTCAGATTAGCTTGCTTATGAGTACTCAATAACAACAATAATGTCCAGAACTCTGTTTGCATTTGCAAAAACGTCACTATGAAGGGGTGCGTTTCCCGAACATCGACATAACTCGCACAAGTTTTTACATATTTCATTGAGACCTGTTAAACAGGTTAACAGCTTAAGCTGTTCATAGTTGAGTTTTCCATCAGTTTTCCATCCATAATGGCTACTGCAGGAATAGGGAGGGTGGACCACTGAAGCTGTGGACCTCTGCGCTCTTGGTTCATTAGCTCAATCCGCTGAGAGAGACCACCAGGACATACAATCCTTCTTTAATTAGCACAAAGCTATTGCTACCTTCTGTGACTGATTAGCCTGAGAAATGAACATCCCTGCTTAAGTTCCCTCATTAAAATCCAGCTCTCTTCATTGATACCTGAAGTTTTCAGACTGGTTCATGAGTAATATGAAATCTATTGCTAATCCTTCCTGTCTCAGACCAGGTCTGTGAAAACTGCAGTGCAGTACTCGTCAGACTGACCAGCAGAGCCATGATAGGTGACTGAACTTAACCAGCATGTAAGTGGACAGCGTATGTAAGATGCAATGAGGTAATTTAAAGGCACTGCAATGATTAGGTGTGGGACAGTTTGATGGAGAATTCTGATTGGTTAAACAGAATCTGATGTTTTTTTGCAGCTTAATGCAGAATCCAGGGTTGTCTTGGGAAAGTTGGGATTTTTCTGGAAGTGATATCTCTCAGGTAAAGGCCATTTTCTCTACATCAAACCAGTTTCTTACAGATCCTTCAACATCCACCAGATGAACAGGCTGGGTTTTTCTTTCAGCCGATTTATCCTAAAAACTCCCTGTGCTTTAGTGTCTACCCATCGTTTTTTTCCTGCTGGATCACTGCTGGTACCATAAGCTCCAGAGCTATAGAGAAATATACACAAGCCGGGGGTGGTGACAGATTGTATGTGAAGCTTCTTATATGTTTGTTTGAAAGCAAGTGAGTCCACGTGAATGGTATGCGAGCATCTTTAATGTCACATCGATGATATACTGTAGCAGATGAGAGACTAACCTTGAGCTAGGAAAAGTTAGGTGGTTTTATATCTAGCAGTTTCTAGGTCTTTTTAAAAGGAATACAAATTCCACCTCAATGCCATAAAGCCATGTTCATTTCTACCCATATAAATTAGTTAATTAAAAAAAGTAAATTGTCTTTCAAAGCACTCAGATAGACCGCAAAGTGTTATAACACAAGCTGATGCTTACAGTACATTTACAACACAACTGATTTAATTTAATTGGCAGAAGCTTTTATTCAAAGCAGGTATACATTTCGATACATTTAAGTTTATGTCTTATATTTACCTCTTATTTATGTATCACATGATTCTCATCACAGAAAAGTGCAATAGCAAGGCAATGACAACACACGTGTTAAGGTAACGGGGTCAAGCGCTGTACATTCTTAAGAACAACTTTCTCAAACTCAACTTTGAATTTGTAAATGTATTCAGAGATAAAGCGTGACAAGAAGTGCTGTGCCAAATCCTTTTTTTTTCAGATTTGGGCTACTTTTAAACTTTTCAGCGAGTTGATTTTTTCTGCGGGTTTAAGTTTTATATTATTTATTTATTTATAGACCTTTTCACAATTTTTAATTGTTTCAAAGCAGGTTTACATTAACAGATGCAGGGAAAACACAGAAAAATCATAAAACTTAGGCAGTAGAATACAGCGGTTAAGATTAACCCTACTAGCGAGCCTGGTAATATTGTAACATATATAGAAGGATGCTAAGTTAAGCCAGTGTCAGCTGACTCCCCAGGAGTTAAAAACCCTAGGAGAAAAACTCTGTGGGAAAAGTGCTAGGAGGGGAAAAAAACCTTGGGAGAGTGCCAGACATAGCTTATTCTATATAGGATATATTATTTAATAGGTACGATTTTGTAAAATTTTATGGGGATTACAACATTGTTTATATATATATATATATATATATATATATATATATATATATATATATATATATATATATATATATATATATATATATATATATATATATACAGATAAGTATATTAGACAGGGGCAGCTGGTTGGACGTTGGTCTGACATCGGCTGGACATCACATCGGGGAATGAGGACAAGACAGGGAAGAGAAACAAAACCCTATTAGCGTAGGGGCTGTTCACATCTAATGCAAGTGTCGCACAGTATTATGGTTTATTATTTGCTTGGTTCCAGACAGGCTAGCTATTGCGGCATAAGTATATTACCCATACGAGTTATGTGAATATTTTTTACGGACACTCTAACTATTGCGGGGTAAGTAAATTTACTAGACAAATTTTTTTGGCAAATCATTCCAGAGCTTAGGGGCTAAGTAGGAAAAGGATTGACTACCTTTAGATACTTTTGATACTCTAGGGCATGGTTCCCCAAATCTTACCCTGGAGGGCCGGAGCACTAAGGTTGGGCACTAACTGCCGACAAATTAACTGATAGTTTTTGACAATTTACTGAATTCGTACACAACACTAATAACTCATTCACTCAGCTCAAACATAACACAACAATGTTATGTTGAACTTTCCCACTGCGCAAAGTGACGTCGGAATTACGTCTTTTCATGTAATTTTTGGACGTCCGAATCCGGTCCATAAAATGGGTTGTTTTGTAACGCCAGGTGACGTCTTTTTTTCGACGTGTTCTGCACGTCTAAAAATGTTGACAACTGTAGGACCGCTGTGTAAGGAAAAGAGACATGAAAAAAGCGAAAAGACATGATTGCGTCTGCACTTCACCCATCCAGCGCACCGAAACCCTTCAGACATTTCCTGCCGGCTGTGGGATTCAAACTGTCGATCTCCACATCGGCCACATGGCCATACTTTCAGATCGTATATAAGGCATTCTTATTGCATTGATATCATGAACTCAACATATATGAGAATATTTTCATGTTAAATTGTTAGTATGGTCATATAATTTTAATATAACGAACTACACATTTAATTAAATATTTTTAATGGTACATTTAGATGAATTTTGTATGTAATTCAAGAAAGCAGAAAAAAACAGTACTGTAATAATAATATAGACTATTCGTATGTATTAATCATGTTGGTACAATAATGCTGATATTTGTAAATAAACACATTTTTATAGGCCTAATCATGTAATATAGACATAGGCCTGTCATAGACGTCCAAATGACGTCCAAAAATTACCCAGTTTAAACATCAAATGTTGCCCGTAAATATGACATCCAATGACGTCCAAAAAATTACCTAGTTTAAACGTCAAATGCAACCCAGTCTCACCCCATGGCGTCAATATTTGACGACACTTGACCATGCGTCAATATGTTGACTCGGAGGGTATACCTTTCGCGTCATTTTTGACGAACTGGGGACTTCAATACTATTACGTCCGTTGCATTCTCTTTCCTATTTTCTTACAATTTTTGAGTCGGTTTAGGGTTAGATTTACATAATGACATCCCTACCCAAACCTAACTCTAACCCCAACGCCAGGTGACAACTGTTTAATTTCGCGTACCTAACTCTAACCCCAACGCCAGGTGACAACTGTTTAATTTTGCGTACACTGTTTAATTTTGCGTAATCTAACCCTAAACCGACGCGAAAATGGTAAGAAAATAGGAAAGAGAATGCAACGGACGTAATAGTATTGAAGTCCCCAGTTCGTCAAAAAATGACGCGAAAGGTATACCCTCCGCGTCAACAGGGACGTCACTAGGATTGGAAGACAGGGGGGGCTCAGCCCACAGAGTATTTGTAACTTGTGTTTGCAAAATTTTTGCACTCACATCTGAGTTACAATTATGTCAACAACCAGTCAAGAAACCAAGATGTTAACAAGTAAAACATGACAGACATATCCTCCTCTTCCATTTCTACTCTGTTAAATAAAAGTTACTGTAATGTTAGCTTTTAGACACATCAAAGCTGCATGGGGGAATTTAGGCCAGACTTTGCTCCTGATTAGTTATTCTATAAGCAATGACTTAAATGCTATCTGCAAATTGGTCACATGAAACATCCAAAATGTCCATAAACAGAGGTCAGACAGCTAAAAAGTTGGTAAGTTAAACAAATGAGAAAAAGCAGTACAAGAAATAGAAAAAAATTGGCATCACTGCATACTTTACCAGGTAAGCTATTGACCAGGGCTCTCAAGTTTTGAAGACAGGCAAGAGTGACACCCCTCCAAATACCCCCCCCCCCCCACCACCCCAAATATTATTTAACTATTAGGTTGTATACTACTAACCTTATTGCAATCCACTATTCCATTGTATTCCCTGTGTGTCATATATGGGACTAGAAAATGTTCATTTGGGAATGGAGATTTTTTTACAATGAAGACTTCCTGATTCATTATTCACTGTGTAAATACACGTACACATTTCCAGTACAAACACATCATTTTACTGTTTGCATTTCTATGCTCACATAGAAACCTTAGCCAAGGATTTTTTTTGACAAAATAAACTTTTAACCAGAAAATAAGATAAATGTGTGTGTTCACATAAATGTAAACATAAACCGGATTTGCTAATCTTATAGGTTAATATTATTAGTTGATAGCCACTGTGTTAATCTGGAAATTATACAGATCAAAAATTTAGAAAAGGGGAATGACCAACAAGTGATCTACCTTAATACTGAGTTGTCAAGATGCATTATGATGTGGTTTTCAGGACAGGGTTTAGATTAAGCCAGGACAAGGCCTTAGTTATATTAGGATGTTTATGTAGTTTTTACAAGCACAAAAATATTACAGGTGTGCATCTTGAGACAAAACAACGTGACTGATGTATTTTTAGATATGTTAGTGCAAGCTACTTTTAGTTAAGAACTAAAACTCAAACAGGCATTTTAGTCTTGAACAAGACTTAAGCCCTGTTTGGGAAACAGCCCCTATGTCTATACTGTAGGTCAGGGGTCTCCAACCTTTTTATAAGCAAGGGCTACCACAATGGATAAAACAATCTGGATGGGTACTTACTACTTTCTGATATAGTTTAATCAAAACGTTTTTCTTTTACTTGTTGTTTTATTTTACTTTACTTGTTGATACGTTTTAGTATTGTTTAAAATGTTAAGATAGGTAAACCAAGCCAAGCTAATATTAAAAATACCATGTTGAACCCTCAAAAACTTACTAGGAATACACATTATACTACCATACCAAAGACAAATACACAGGTGCCTTACACTTTTTAAAAGGAAGGAGTTCAAATGTTAAAATATTAATATTTTAAATGAAATGAAACAAACATATTTAATAAGCTATAATTTAATTATATTATTAGATTTTAAAAAAGCTATTTTACTGCAAATATAAGGTGAAATGCCCATTAAAAGCTCAATTTGCACGTTTGATCCAGTTTTTCCACAAAAAAAACTAGTTTTATAAAAGGATACACTTCACAATCACCTGGTGTTTCGTTGCATGAAATGATCTGCCTGATGCGTTCAGTACAACAACTGTACATAATGCAATGCATCACGCCAGCACATGATTTTAAAACCTGTTACGTTAATAAGCAATATATAGACGCGTGCTTTTACTGGTGACTGACCTGCTCCCTTCCTGGAGAATATTTCTGTGATTGATTTTGCAGCATCTCGCTGCGTCTGTCTCTCTCTCTCTTTCACATGTCAACCTGAGACGACTGCACGGCGGGTCAGAACAGCCGCCAGGTCAACATGGCCAGTCCGCCCTGCACACACCTTGTACTACTGATGTTCGCTCTGCTCGGCCCCCTGCGGATTGATAAACGCGCTAAATCCATGCTGCTGACTCAGATCAGGGGAGGAGACGAAACTTGACGCAGCATGACGCCTTTCATTGGTTGTTGCGTTAAATCTTACCCAGATACAATAGTGCTATTTTCTGATTGGCTATTGTGTAGCCTATTTCTTTTTTTTTTGATTGGCTGATAAGTGGCAGGCTCTAGGGGATACGCGCTTGATTCCTGCCGGTTTCCATAGTGAGAGCGGCGCGACCAGATAACTTTTGTGCGCTGCGGGCCTGCGGCATATATTAAATATATTATAAATAGTTTTCTGCGTGAGAAATACAATGTGTGGCGGGAGTGCGTGACAAAAGACCGAAATGAGTGACTGTCACGCTCAATGCGTGACACTTGAGAGCCCTGTCATTTAGGGGGGCTTAGGAACATTTTGGGGTAGCTTCAGCCCCCCTAAAATAGGCCTAACGACGTCCCTGCGCGTCAACATATTGACGCATGGTCAAGTGTCGTCAAATATTGACGCCATGGGGTGAGACTGTGTAGTCAAATGTTGCCCGTAAATATGACGTCCAAATGACGTCCAAAAAATTACCCAGTTTAAACATCAAATGTTGCCCGTCAATATGACGTCCAAATAGGGTCATGGTGGGACGTCCAAATGGTGGACCTAATTTGGACGTCGAATAGATGTCCAGAATTGGTCATGGACCGACAGACCCAATATAAACATGATCTGCACGTCTATCCGACGTCCTGTGTTTAGTGGGTTATTACAAAATTAGAATACAGACTTGACAAAATAATTTGTACTTTTAAGTAAAAAGTAAATATAAAATGTAACTATCAACAAACCTTTGATAGCAATTATCAAGACATGTACACATTGTTTCGCATTTGTGTGTTGTTGTTTTTTTCTATGCTTAAATTAGCCTATTAATTTTAGCACCCTCTCAGCCTTGTTGGGAAACATACAACTAATGCAGCATCTAATATATTTCTTAATTATAATTTATAATAGATAATATGACAATGTGAACTGTAGTGAACTGTAGGTTTTACTTGGTTTTACATCCACATGCAAAGTAACGCATGGAGAATATGCCATAAGAGATTACTTTTTAATCCATACATTTTATTAGCCTTCACTTCAGCAAATAACTAGCTGGTACTCTGTTATTTTGCAATGTTTTGGTTGCTTCAGCGTAGGAATATTGTACTCTATTGATTTGGCTTGTCTGATTGGGATAAGAAGGACCCTGCTGTTGGCCTAAGGTCAGCTGTGAATAAATGATTGATTCCACATTCACGTTTCAGGCCAGGGTCCCTCTAATTGCCCATCCAAACAGATGGGCCTCCGGTTCAGCACAAACGGCCGTGATGTTGTCCTTGCTGCCGGTCCTCTGGATGTTATTTCTCCATTTCTCCAGCATAGATGGATGGGGAAGCCAGGTACTAGATTCTCATTTAGCAGTTATGACGGGGAGTGTGATTCAATATATCTCTCCCGCTTTATGAGAAATGCAATTGAAGCTTGACAAAAGGCAATACAAATTGACGCCCACGTGCCACCCTCGCATACGCATTTTGTTTGCATTGGGGCAGGTTGCACTAATGAGGTTATAAGACAATGGTTGATCATTCTAGAATGGCATATTTTCCCTAAAATATGTGTTTACCCAGTTACGTGACTCTGCGGCTAATGGTGTTTTTTGTTTACTTTAAAAAAATGAATTTACTTCTGTGCACCGACACGCAGGTTCCTCCTTTGGTTAAAAGCACGGCTGCTTTGATGGCTTTCGCCTGCCTTCAAAGACATGTTTGTTGAATAAGCAAACAGCCTTATGGGGTGGAATGTGAAGGAGTTTGAACCTGCCGAACGAATACGGCCATGCAATATAACCTGGTGTTTTAAATGAAATTGTACTTAATGAAGCATGTTGTTTATGAATAAATCGAGCAAATGTCACGTGAGATGCATGTGGCCAACTTAACAATTGTTAAATAAGCTCAAAATATCAATAGCTTTATATCATTAAATAATTGTTTATCACCATGTTGGCTCCCACATCTGAAGAGATAGCATTAGCTTGAGTAAAGTACAAGTTCAATTTTCATATTTGGATGAACTACTGTTTTAATTTCCAATGTAGAGTCTATTGTGTGAATCAGCTGTGAATTATTGATGTGCTTTGAACTCTTTTATGGATTTAATCCAGGAGTGCTTTAAGTGCTGCGTTACATGGAGTCTTCCAGAGCACAAAAAGTGCTAAAATGAGGTGTGAAGGATTTGGATAATGTGAAAATACTTACGGAGTTGCTTGGCATTGCAGTCAGTGATAGATCAGGGTGCAGTTGGCAGTGTCAGGTTGAGATGTAATGAATAGACTGGTTAGGTCTTTGGCAGATAGTTTCATGCAGATGGCAGGCACGCTCTCTCCTCTTTCTTCTCTCTCTCTCTCTCTCTCTCTCTCTCTCTCTCTCTCGCATGCTCCCTCGCTTGCTCTCTCTCTCTGTTCCTTTCACACAATCCCTGCTCCAGGATCTCTCATTAATCACTGTAATTACCAGAAAGAGAAAACATATTAGGACATTTAACCCTTGTGTTGTGCTAATTTCTCAAAAACATACAAAATGTTCCATGCCAAGATGAACTGCGTTCAGTCATAAGTACCAGTAATATTACAAATTCAGATTTTATTTAAATATTAAGGCACAAATCTCATGTGGGATGTATTGAGTATGGTTTATAAACTATTACCAAAAACAAATTTAGCATGACAGGTAATTTTACTTTTAAACAGATCAGACAGCAAGCCAACATTTCTATCCCAAACTTGATGCACATACTGACTGATAGCTTCATTTAGACGATTTAAGTATTTTTTTTTTAAATGTATACATTTATCAGTTTAATTTGTTGATTTAATGTTTATTGCTAGAAAAAAACAAACAAAATTTTGGTTAACCTTTTCCCTGCTAGCATTTTTAAAAGTTGCCAGCATTTTTATCACAAAAGTTAAATGCTTTTCAGAAAATGTTTGTCTTTAAAGGGGCCATGTCACAAGACTTTAAAAAAAATGTAAAATAGATGTTTGGTGTCCCCAGAGTATACATGTGAAGTTTTAGCTCAAAATACCTTATAGATAATTTATTATAACATGTTAAAATTGACACTTTGTATAGGCGTGAGCAAAAATGTGGCGTTTTGGGTGTGTCCTTTAAAATGCAAATGAGCTGATAAAAAGCAAACACTGATCGCCATAATGGTGGTTTGTTGCAATTGAAACTCGAATGTGCTGTGAATTATTTTCTCTCTCTCTTTCTCTCTCTGTACTAAATGGCTGTGCCGTGGTTGGATAGTGCAGATTAAGGGGCGGTATTATTATAATAAGATCTCCTTATGACACACCTCCATGTGAAATGTCTCAATACTTCTTCAAGGTCTGATGGCGAAGCTCAATTCTACAGGCAAATTTACAGGACATGTTGGGTTCTCTTTTGTGCTTTGCAATAGCATCACCTCCATGAAAAAGTTCAGTTTAAAAGGCAGCCCACTAGAGAAATAATATGCACAGTCACACACTTGTAACACTTGAGGAATAACATTTATGGGTTCTTCCTACCAATAATGCTATAAGGTGTTTGGGGTTGTTTTGTGCCATGTTGCTATGCATTTTGCTTGGAAACAAATAGTCCACTTCTAAATCTCTGATGTTTTGATTCCTAGATGGCTTTAGTCTCTTCCCTGACACCTGTTTTATTGTTGGCCTAGCAGAAATAGCCAGCTGCTTAAAAGTATGCTTTATCAAGTCATATCCAGCCTGTTTACCAATGCTAAAAATATATGAAAGCTTTGTTTTTAATCAGAGACTGGATTTTATTTAAGCAGCTCTGTCTTCAACTTATAACCCTCAAGATCTCATCCAGAATGGATCCATGTGTAAATCCTGATCTCTGTTGACAGGTGTGTTCATGTTTTGCCTGGATTATCTGTGCCAGACTCGCCTGCTTGGCTGGCACGAGCTGCACATGAGGTCTAAACTGTGCCAAGTTTGTCACACCGTCATTTGAACTGCACTCGGCTTCAATAGAAATCTAAAGCTTGAAGCCTGTTTGCCTTTTCACATTCAGCTGTTCATTATATTGTTGAAGCTATTAATTCAAGTGCTAAGTGAAATAATAGATCAGTCGTGTAGTACAATGGCATCTAACCACTGCTATATTAAGGGCACAGTTAGCACTCATTAAAGAATATTAAAACAGTAGTTTGTGAAACCACCTCTGCCAAGCAATTATTTTAATAAAAAATGTGCTGATGGTTTGGTTTATTCAAGAGCTGATAATATAAAATCATGGATAAATATTTAAAGCATTCCTAAGCTTGTTTTTATCTAAAGAAAATCTTTATTATTTATAAAAAAAAATTGTGGTCGACTTTACATCTGAGTGTCTTTTCATTAGAAAAAAAAAGGAACAGACAGATTTATCAGCCAATGGTGATAATAAAAAAATTCACCCTATTGTAATACTGTACTAAAGGTTCTACTTTTGCTAATAAAATATTGTAATTATGTAATACAGTAAAAAGTATTGTGTAATGAGAATTTCTACTTAAAACAGTGGGAAATAAAAAGTAACATTTCAAAAGGCATTAATTGTAATTTGTAATTTTTTTACATGAAGTCACACTGAGAAAAATAATAATGGTCCCAACATGTTCAAAGATTATGGAAAAGTGCAACAGTCAGTATGGCTGCTCTAGTAAAGAAAATCCTGCCTTCCAAAAACAATCATCAATTCTTGTGGTTCACACCAGATGCGAATGAAGAATTAAGCGCAAATTATTTACATGTTTAGTCATTGCAAAGACGCAATAAACATCCTGCACTGCAAATGACGAGATCCGCGCATTTGACCTACATAACGTGTGATTCGTGCATCTGAAGCACATAATTTGTGATTCACGCGTTGACCCACGTAATGTGCAATTCACTCGTTTGCCGCACGTAGCGTGTGATTTGCTTGTTTGACGCACGTAGCGTGCGATTCGCTCGTTTGACGCACGAAGCGTGCGATTTGCTCGTTTGACGCACGTAGTGTGCGAACGTAGCGTGCGATTCGCTTGTTTGATGCACGTAGTGTTCAATTCACTCGTTTGACGCACCTAGTGTGCGATTTGCTCGTTTGATGCATGTAGCGTGCGATTTGCTTGTTTGACGCATGTAACGTGTGATTTCCTTGTTTGACGCACGTAGCGTGCGATTTGCTCGTTTGACGCACGTAGCGTGCGATTCGCTCGTTTGACACACTTAGCGTGCGATTAGCTCGTTTGACGCACGTAGCGTGCAATTCGCTCATTTGACGCACGTAGCGTGCGATTCGCTCGTTTGACGCACGTAGCGTGCGATTCGCTCGTTTGACGCACGTAGCGTGCGATTCGCTCGTTTGACGCACGTAGTGTGCGAACGTAGCGTCTGAACGTAGTGTGCGAACGTAGCGTGCGATTCGCTTGTTTGATGCACGTAGCGTGCAATTCACTCGTTTGACGCACGTAGCGTGCGATTCGCTCATTTGACGCACGTAGCGTGCGATTCGCTTGTTTGACGCATGTAACGTGTGATTTGCTCGTTTGACGCACGTAGCGTGCGATTTGCTCGTTTGACGCACGTAGTGTGCGATTCGCTCGTTTGACGCACGTAGCGTGCGATTCGCTCGTTTGACGAATGTAGCGTGCGATTCGCTCATTTGACGCACGTAGCGTGCGATTCGCTCGTTTGACGAATGTAGCGTGCGATTCGCTCATTTGACGCAAGTAGGTGCGATTCACTTGTTTGACACACGTAGTGTGCGATTCACTCGTTTGACACACGTAGTGTGCGATTTGCTCGTTTGGTGCACAAAGCGTGTGATTCGCTCATTTGACGCACGTAGCGTGCGATTCGCTCGTTTGACGAACGTAGCTTGCGATTCGCTCGTTTGACGCACGTAGTGTGCGAACGTAGCGTCTGAACGTAGCGTCTGAATGTAGAGTGCGAACATAGCGTGCGAACGTAGCGTGCGATTCGCTTGTTTGATGCACGTAGCGTGCGATTCACTCGTTTGACGCACGTAGTGTGGGATTCGCTCGTTTGAGGCATGTAACGTGTGATTCGCACATAACGCATGAGTACAAAAATCGGAAGCTTGGCGGATATCGTGTCACGTTAACCAATCATGAGCTTGCTGTAGTAGTGACGTGATTACGACATAGCGAGTGGAGGCAGAAATACGCAACACCAATTGAGTACAAAATCATCGTCGCTGTGTGTGGACACCCGGAGCTGTACGACACATCTTTGTACTTTTATAGAAACAGAAACAAAAGATCTTGCTTGGAAGAAAGTGAGAGAGGAGATTGGACAATCTGGAAAGTTGTTAAAAATGCTTTTTTATCAATTTGAGCTATACACTATATACATAATGAGACTACAGCTAGCTAAAGTCGACAATTTGAGCATATTCGTGTCTGAATTTCACGCTCGAATGACGCAAGTTAACTCAAAATGTTCAAGCGTCCAACTACGCGCAAAATTATTCGCGTTTAGTGTGAACGCACAGTAATGAAACCTAACCGGAATAAGGTCTTTTAGCACCTTATTTAAATTATTATTTTATTTATAATTATTGTATACGTTGCATGCTTTTTACTCACATAGGAGAGCTTGTAGGCTTCTCTTTGCGCAAGACTAGGAGATAGGAGGAGAGAGCTCTCCTTATAGGATAGGAGAGCTCTTCGCACATGAAGTTGTATTGTGCACGACTAGGACTCTTCCTCACACGTGAGCTTGTAATATGCAAGGCTCTGACATTTTCTTGCACTAGAGAGGTTATTAGGCACACAGGGGTTTAAAACCAGTAAGTGAGTGGTTCACGCTCCCTGGCACGCAGAAATTTCAGAGCGCCTTGGCATCAATGACGCGCTCGGATAAATGACACCAAGAAGGTTGCGGTTGTGACAGTGCTGCCCTTAAAGTAAATAAGCTTTTTTTACCAGAAGGTTTTGAAAGGTGATTGTGGTGCTGTAAAAGTGCTGTGAAAATGCACTAACTCACCTTAAAGGGACTTTGGCATCATTCCTGATTAGTTTAAGATCATTTTCTTACAGATTGCAAAATAAGTGCTTTTCCTTTTTGCTTTGTACCATTTGGATGCCCCTCTAGAGATATTTGGAGTTGAGAGTTTTGCTCAAAAGAGCTTCAGTCAGTGTTGATACTGGACACCATATACATCAGCCATAGGCCAGAACAGATACAGTAACCTTCTTCACCTGTTTAAAATGACACAGTCTGATTTTTCTCTTTCGCTTTGAAACGATGCATTGTGAAAAGTGCTATAAAAATGTCTTGACCTGCCGTTCTCGCTTTGGAGGAAGTGTGTGAATGTGTAAGTACTTGTAAGTTTGAATGACTTTGCTGTGAGAGGTCCTCCTGGCTTCTTTCATACATGCGCACATGAGCAGATATGTGAGGTGAGACATCTCGAAAGTCTCTTCAATGGAGCATTCATTCTGTAAATTTCATAGGAGAGGATTCAAATACATTTCTTTGCCTTTGTAGGGCCGTGTAATTGATTTCCTTAAAGCATTGTGTTACAAAAGCTCTCTGTCACAGCTGTAAAGGAGTATTTTACGCTTTGTACCACAGAAATAACAAGCAATTGGATTCAGAAACTGTTGCTCATCCAAGGGAATGAAGCGAAACGCCATGTCCGGGCAGAGCTATAATAAAGAGCATTAGTATTATAATCCAGTGATGTACACTTCATACAAGCCTGCAACACATAAGAGGTTTATTTAACATAAACGCAGACATGGCTATACCAAAACTACTAGTTAAAATCAGTCAAAGCACCGCGATAACTTTTTGCACTTGTGTTATGGGAGACAAAACAATTTGGTATGCTGATAGACCAATACAGTACTCAGTCTGCCCCATGGGTTTCCATTGAAGAAATGGTCATTCTAACAAGGAAAACTGGCGGTTTACATGGATCCTAAACCAAAATGCCTCTTGCCTTGCCCGTTGGGCTATCTTAGAAAGAAAAATATATGATAATGTTTTTGCATTCTTTCAGATTTGGTTAGATGATAATATTGTATGTAATTTGGGCATCAGGTATTGTAATTGTGTTTGAATGCATGCTTACTTTTATTTTCCATTTGCGATCACTCAAACTGTACAGGGAGCATGCAGTACTGATTTGTTATTGATGCTCTGGTCCTGTTGCGCACAATTTCCTCCAATGTCATATTGTCATTACTATCCCCATGTTACAAGTGAAATGTCCCACAGCGATTGCATGCGCAGTGAAGAGAACTACGAACTTGCTGACAGTTATGTATACGGTGTAAAGGAACGCTATTTGTCTGTGCATGTATGCATTACTTGCGTATACCAAAAAATAAATACATTACAGGTATGGGCATGATTTTGCATTTTTGTAGGTACACAAAGCCAATAATGATTTTCACTTTAAAACACATTTTCAATAAAATGAATGAAAATTGTGTTATGTAAACAAAAGTTTTTCTTTCAGCAATCTGGCTGCTCTGCATATGACAATTTTACTTTTATTATTAAAAATGTGTAATGATAAATCTCTACAAATGTACATTGTGTGTGCATATGTTTATATATAGTACAACAGCACATACAGAAATAGAAACCATTTTTTAATGAAAGTATATGAGATCGTATATATGAACAATATACAGTGCTAATGCGAGCACAGACCCTGTGATGCCTTCATATTATCTTGTTGTTACATAATCCATCATACTGGCTTTCACATTATGGCCGTATGCCATACGATTGCATTTAAATAGTGCAGTAATAGTGTGAACGCCTCTTGTGTGAATCGCCGAGATTTCTCCCTTTGGGAGAACAGAATAATTAATAGAGCGATTCTTAGCACCTTAATTACTGAACACATCTGCCAGCGTCACATCTGCCGCTGTTGCCATCGGCTCAAACAATGTGTGTTCTGATGTTAAACTCAAACGGGGAGGAGAATTGGGTCACTTCTGCTGTATTTCTTATCCCTGGTCCAAATGACTTCCACTGTTTTGCAACTTAAATGCAAGGATTCTCTTAAGTATAACACAGGCAAGCTCATTATGCATTTCTAAGCACATTTGGGACTGAGCTCTCGCTCTAAGTTTTATGTGGCTAGTAAAAAGTCTAAATAGGTTTGGATTCCTGAATGTGTCTTGACTTCCCCGAAATGCTGATAGGAGTTGTTTACTGTCCAGGACATTGAAACCAACTGCAAATAGCAAGCAGCTCTATGGACTGGAGATCGCATGTGAGATGTGAGATGTTGATGAAGTGCTATCATCAAGGGCGCTGCTAAGGATTTTGGGCCCCATGAAAAGAATCTTGACAGGGCCCCCAACACAGCTGAGACTTTTTTCATATTAATTTACATGAAATCATGCGCTTTTATGGTATTTTGACTACCAATGGGGTGAGAAAATTTTACTTGAATTAAGTGTTTAAGAAAAAATTCACAATTTTTTTCTCACCCCATTGGTAAATAATTTTGATTGTTTTAAGGACAATTTTAATTAAATTGGATATTAGTTTGTCTTAAAACTAGACTTATTTACTTAGGTCATTTTGCTCATCAAGAAAAAGCATCTTAATTTAAGAATTTTTAGATATTTCTACTGAAAACAAGACAAAAATACTAAGTAAGAAAGTCATTTTTTTGCAGTGTTTTACTATTAAATATTTTTTTAAGCACCACAATTTTGGGGGCTTCTCTGGGCCCCCTCTTACTCGTGGGCCCCGAGAATCGTCATTGTTTACCCCCCCCCCCCTTTACAGCGCCCCTTGTTATCATACAGAAAGTTGGCGTACTGTATTTTGATATGATGATAAAATGGTTACTGTGATCTCTGACCACGAATGCTCTGTATCATCTGCAAAAACTTACTGTAGCTCAATTGGTAGAGCATTGCATCAGTGGAGCAAAGGTCGATGCCCAGTAAAAATACACACTGATTGAATAAATAGCATAGATTTAGATTAAAGCATTTCCCAAATGTAAAAAGTCTGGCTATAATTTTTTCATCAACGGTTGTTTCATTTGTGTCTCCGGTAGGTCTGCTGAACTGTGAAAAGCCAACCAGTGAGTACAGTAGTAGTACTGGGATGGCACACAACAGTATTTTTACTGCTTCAGCTACAGTAAAGCGGAGCTGGGCAGGTTATTGATACATAAGATTTATCATTTGAAGAAGAGAGGACAGAAAAAACTCTCCTTTAACACAAAAGCTGTTTTACATTAAAAGAGAGCTTTAATGAATATTTCTCCCGTAATATGTTACTTGGTACAGAAGTGAAAATATGTCTGCCACATCTAGACAATGCAATATTTTACATTTTACATCTACATTTCTTAGCTGCTGTCCTGCTGTTCTCATTGCTTTTCATAGTTTCCCTTGCTCTTCTTTGTGTCCATTGATCTGTGGTGCATTGGTGCCCTTCAAAGGGCTGCTGGGAGCGCAGCGCTGCTCTCAACCGGGTTCTTTTCTTGATGCTGTTTGCAGATGCCTGAGGTTCACTGGAGACATGATGTGAGGTCTGCTCAAATGTATTGTAGAATCTGCCATGTTGTAATGAGGTGTTGGGTCCAAATTTCAAGAATATATCTTAAATTGTTTTTAATAAACACTATTGCAAGTTTGGTCTTCATGTAATGATATATTCAGAAAAATTGTTGTTCATGCCAAAATAGTGACTGCTTTTACCAGGTTACCACAATTTTACTGCATTTACAATGACTGTTGTAGCAATAACTGTGATCATAAAAAATATTTATCAAAATGAAAAATTGCAATATTAGCAATACGCTTCACCAGTTTTAACAAATATCACAGCACACTTGGCAACACAGGATAACATACAGCCTTGGACCAATCCAATATGGTGAACGTCTTGCGTATAGTGGCCAATAGAAACAATCACTAATGACGTATATCTATTGTGTAGAGTCAGTATGTATGTAGACTGGTGTTAAAAACTATATAATATTTTTAAAACATTATATATAAATACATTTATATATAGTGTTGGTCTACGTTCACAGGCTGTACAGAAAATGTTATAAATTACTAGAATTAACATGTTAAAATGAACGCAAAGTTTGTGTAGTTATCCAACACCTCTACCACCACCTTAAAACATTTTGTGTGACATCAAACTGGAGATCTCCAAAGAAAGTGGTTAGGGTTAGGCTCAGGTAGGGGTTAGGTGTGTCTTGTCTGTCTGTCAGTCAGTCGGAGAAAGCCACGCCCCCTTTATATGCTCTAACCCAATTTTGAAAATCTGCAGGCTGCAGTAATATCCTCCTTCAATTGTGTGGGAAAGCACGACCCTGGCATTAATGCTTCTGATTCTTACACTTTGTAATACAGTTCATTTTTAAGCATCTAATAGTGACCTTAAGATGAAGTGTTACTGTAGTTCGTAGAAAGTATGTGCATATTGTTTGGCTCTTGTGTAAATCTGTTGGAGCGTCAGTCGTGTTCAGTGAGTTGGGCTATTAGGATTGGAGACAGGGCAATAGGAGCGGGCTGATGAATGGTCTAATCTGAACCGATGGTCTGTTCTGACAGTATCTGTCCTCTCTCGCCTGGCAGACTGAATGTGTAGAGATTACTGCTGTGAACAATGAATTGTACTTCACCTGTCGCCTGCTACTGGCTAATGAAAGAAAGACTCCTGTGCATAAATGGCTCGCTGGGGTGTGGCGAAGCAACGGAGCCAAGTCGAAGAGTAAATATCAGAAATGTCAGATGGAATATTAACTGCTCGGGGACTTCTTTTGAGGAGGTACAATATGTGCAGACTGTATGCATTTGCAGGAGAAGTATGTAAAGGATTAACATGGATTTCTGAATAAGTTGGTCAGAAAATGTACAGCTACTTAAAAACAATAAATAAATAGATAAAGTTCAAGTAACCTCACACCAAACTAATTGATAATGACATTTGTTGAACACTTTTTTCATGATTGATTATTTTCAATTCACTGATTTGTTGCTGTACCATTTTTACATGGCTTTCCCAAACACACCCCACGAGATATTTACATTATATTTATGCATTTGGCACATGCATTTATCCAATCCATTTGTCAATCCGACTGAATTTAATCCGATTGCAGGTTAAGACAGTACAGTCAAAACCCTAAACATTGCAATCTGATTAAAGTTTTTTTTAAATATACATTCCATATAATCTGAAACAAACGTCTGTGCAAGCGCACAACCAGGTTTGCCAGACTCACGTATCAAAACCAGCCCAATGGACATTCAAAACTAGCTTTGATTGATGATTATTCACAACCCAAATACCAATAAATAATCAATGAAATCTTTTTATCGACAAAAATAATCAACTTGTGGAAACAGTTTAAAAGTAGCCCAAATTTGGACTCAGCCAAAAAGCAGAGGACTTGGCAACGCAGTGCACAGCATCTCTCGTCGAGCCCACGCTTTATCTTTGAAAAAATGTACAAAGTGAAAGTTGAATTTGAGAAAGTTGTTCTTAACAAGTTTTCAGATATAGGCCTGAAAAACTTACTTTTTTACAGTGCGTAACCCTTAATAATGTGTGTTGCCATTTATCTTGCTATTGCATGTTTCTGTAACGAGAATCATGTGATACGGAAAAAAAAGAGGTAAATATAATACGAAAACTTAATCACAAGTCTTCTCCACATGTGCACAATGTATTTTTGCATCCAATTGAGAAAAAAACTATGATTCACGCGTTTACATGCGTACTTTTCGGTTCACAGATCGGACTACACCACATTTTGCAATACAATTAAAATGTGCATTCGATTGACCTTGGTTGTATTGATCAATGTGTTTCCATGAAGGCTTTTCAATCCGAATGAGCCACCAATATGAATACAAACTGATTTTTTGGTTGCATGTAAAGATACGTAGTGAACTGAATTAAAATGTGTATTCCTTGGGATTGCTTTGGATAAAAATGTCTGCCAAAATGCATAAATGTTAGTCACATTTTCTGTGGTTCTCTAGTAAGTCCATGTGAATTAGTTTATCAGTTTAGAGATTTAAAATCTGTTGTTTTTTGTAAATCTTCATGTAACTTTTGCCAAACATATTTTGCACTGCATACATTTCACTAAAGGCCCTTCAGTTTTCATGACAGGAGCTTTAACTCCCCAAAGCAATTATTCAACGTGGCACAAAACAAACGCAGGAAATATGAATTAATGGCACACTGAGGGCAGTGCTTTACGACAACATCTTTTATATTTTTATACTTAGATTTTTTTATTGATTTAGTTTTAAAGAGCCACTTAATTTGAAAATGTATTTGATACGGCCCTGGCTAAGTTTCTCTATGTTTTTAAAGTTGGAAATTTTTGCTTTTATCATTCTGCACCACTTTATGCTTTCCCTGGCATGTTTAAACGTTAAATGTGTTTGCTGGAGTACAGTCGAGGGTTGTATTTAGATGATGCATCACTTCTCGCTATGTGATGCCCCTACACACTAAATTTGGCTTAGTGTGAACTTGGCAAAGCCCCCCGTTACATACTTGGGTGGGTTGGATGCTGTAAATATGCCTGGTAAGAGCTGAAGTCGAGGAAATTTTCCATGTCCCTGGGCACAGAATGTCGCTAAAAGAGTTTTTGCCAGCACGACACAACCTCTCAGTAATTTTCATTTCACTTTCTTTTTGGCAAAATTGTGGGTGGCATTCGTGGGCATGTCGTGTTGGGATGTTGGGTTTATTTTCTTTCCTTAAACATAGGCTAAATTGAACCTGAGATGCTTTGTTGTGCTGACACACAAATAATAACTTTTTAGTCGACGTAACAGCAGGATACCGAGATGAAGGCATGAAGGTATTTGTATCAGTAAATCTTCATAGTATCTGAATATCAACATTAAAATGCAGGAGTTTATATCTAACCAGAGGACTAGCTCACCAGCATCCTCTATTATAAAGTAATAGATAAGATTAATAATGTATTTTTTATTTATTAAAATGATGTGAAGACAAACTTGACGAATAAGTTGTAGCATTTATTGTAGCAATCCATAACTTTTTTTTGTTAACCAGCAGCCCCGCTTTTGAAAACCCAAAAATGTTATACCCAAATTTGCACCTGATTCACGAAGGTAACTATGTAACTATCTTGAAATGTTATGTTTTAAACAGAGATGGCGATAGAGAGGCAAAATTTAAAGATTGTGGCTTTAATTAGATTATCGATCAACCATTTATGGATAAACACAAAAGATGATCAGCTTTTTGATGTTGTTCAAAGCATTTCTCTCTCGTGTAAACTTAATGTGCAGTCCTTAGGCGTTTGTTCTGTTTGTTAATGTAGCAGATGGCCCAGCCCTGACAGGAGAAGCTGTTTGTAGAAATGAGTGTATTTAATTAACTGTCAAATATCAGACCCGGTCCAGACTAATGTGGGCCTGAAGCTCCGGCTCTTCCTCAGGCAAGATCCAGCTATTCCACAGCTACAGAATACGGAATATAAACTCAAAAGTTATCATCTTTTATCAACCTGAATCCTATGTACAATACTCTCAGTGAAAGGCTTTATTATGTTGCCAAACGTGTATGTGCTGAACTAACCGGCAATTCTTCCTCTTATTATGTCTATCCATAGTAACTTTAGTTTAATAGATGATGACATCTCGATGTCTTGCGGTCTAGAGAGAACTGAAATTATTGCATAAAAAATGTTAATGACCCGTGCATGCTACTGTATGAATCTTTTTGTAATGAAGAAACTGGGATACTTATTATATTACTGTGGGGCATGTTATGTCATTGGATGACTTTTTTCTTGACAGTCATATTTTATAAATGCATGCTATATATATGCTTCCTTCTCATTTTAGTTGGTGGCAGACAACCACCAGTAAAATATAATTAGGACTATATGCGTTTATTCATGCCTAGAGGACTACTATAACAGTGACACAATTTTTCCACACTTCCCTACTCTCAGTTCCATTTGACACGTTTTTCCATCTTTAAGAAAAATACTGCAGAATTCTGTGGAATTTAAAGTCCCGCTTTAGTCGATAATTTTATTATTTTAAACAAAATTTTGAGCAACATAATAACATATGTAAAAGTTTTTCTTGCAATTTCCACATGCTTTAAAAAATGAGCAGCTTGTTAAAGAGTGTGCTAGCGCAATGGTTTTCAAACCGGGGGGGCGGGGCCCCAGGGGGCCATGAGATGGTGCCAGGGGGGCCCCAGTTTTATGACATTTTATGCACTAATTTATCATGAATTTTGTGTAATTAAACCTAAAAAATGAGGCTACTAACCAAAAGCACTACTTTTTTGTATAATTTAATGTTTTTTTATTAAAATGTTGAGTTTTAGAACAGTTTTTGTCACAAATTTTCTTTGGGGGGCCGCGAAGGAATGCATCGTACACAAGGGGGGCCACACGCTGAAAAAGTTTGGGAACCACTGTGCTAGCGAACGCCAGTGACTAGCAGTGACTCATTTATTTCAATGGAAGCTTGGCAACTTCCATGGACACAAAAGTTACGAAAAGTTTTACTTTATGCAAATGATGAGCGATTTTTGAGAGCGACTACTAATAGGAGCGAAATAGTTGAGTTCACGTCATCCTTCTCTCGACTGAAGTCTGTGCATCCATACATGTCTATGGCTCGAGCTACTGATTCACTCATTCAACTGGATTGATGTGATTGGTTGCATGATTGTGACGTAGGAAACTAAGGCGATTTTAAACCACGGTTTTAAGATTGGATTTGGAAAAATCCAATTTTATGAAGAAAATACTCATGAATTGCACATGGTTTTTCTTAAAGCATATTAAAAACATCACACACATACAGTAAAAACATTAAAAACAAATATTCACCAGAGGGACTTATTAAGGAATATTTCACCAAAAAATTTAAATTCTCTCATAATTTTGCCCTATAGGCCATACCAGATGAAAATAACTAAATTTCTTCACAAAAGTAGAATAAGTTTATATTAAATTTTTGCTGTGTTATCTTCATTAAAGGGGACATGAAAATCTGACTTTTTTCATGTTTAAGTGCTATAATTTGCTCTCTTGTGTTTCTATCAACCTAAAAAAATAAAAAAAGAACAACCGAGTAACTTAGTTTTGGTAAACCATTCCCTGCAAGCATGTGAAAAAAGTGTCATTTAAATGTGGCTCCCCTTGTGATGTCAGAAGGGGAAAATACCCCCCAATCTGCACTATCCCACCACAGTACTTCCATTTAGGGTGTACTCACACTATCCAAACCATACGTCAATTGCGCGACCACTCACCTTCATCTGCCTTCGTTAAAACCTTGATGCACGCAGCGGGGTTACGTAAATGTCCGAGCTGCACACCCGGCCAACTAAGCGATATGATGACATGTGAGAGGGATGTCTGTCATTGCGCACCAAACGACTCTGAATAAAAAACACAGACTTAACATTACGATGGGTTCCAATGTTAAGAGAGCGCTTTACTTCCTGCTTTTTTCAAAACATTTGCATCCTAATGACGAAAGCGCATGCGGGTTAAGGTAAAAAAAAGGACAGTGTGAGTGCGTGCTTCTGGGGGAGTAGGGAGGGGTGACAATCGCGCTTGGGACATGGTTTGGTTTGGATAATGTGATTCCGCCCTCAGTGCAGAGATCAGCTCATTTGCATTTAAAAGGAAACACCCAAAACGGCACAATTTTGCTCACACTTACAAAGTGGCAATTTTAACATACTATAATAAATTATTTATATAATATTTTGAGCTGAAACTTCACATAGGTACTCTGGAGACACCAAAGATGTATTCGACATCTTAAAAAGTCTTGTGAAATGTCCCCTTTAATGTGGGTCAACATGGCACATTAATTTGCGTTAGACTTTTTATTGTCTGTCATTTTGACAGACATGTCATTAAAATTCTGTCATAATCATTTATTATCCGTCATTTAATATTTTAATGATATAATAATTAATGAATGAATGACTAATTAATAGCTTTTCGTTCAAATTTTTAATCATGAACTTACGAAAAAATTTTGAAGACAGAAATTTTTGGTTAATGTGACCCAAAGTAATCCAAATGAGTTAATACTTTTGCAGTGAAACGACATGTATGTGAGAGAAAACGATTCATATTTTGAGATTATTTAGCAAATTATATGTTGCATATATATGGCAACATACAGATTGGTGAGATAATTTCAAATACGGTGATACAGGCACACTGATAACATCTTATCTCTTTGGTTTATTAAATAAGCTCAAAATATTAAACATTTTCTCTTACAAACTATTTTGTTTCAAAAGATCTTTGCCTGGAATGATTAAAAAATATTTTGGTTAACTTTTCCACCAAAAACAGCACCAAAAATATACAACCAAATCCTAAATGTGTGTTCATACAAAATGTACATATATATCCATACTTTTTTGCCAGGTTTGGTTTTGGATGTGCCTTGATTTAGACACCTGAAGATTCGTCAGAGATACTTAATTTCCCTTCCCTAATAAAATGAAATCACACCTAAACGCCATCCAATGACGGAGACCACTTTTCACACTCTCACCAAGCCTCCCACCCTCATCCGAGTGCCACTTCATGTCTGGCTCTCACAGTGCTTAATGAACTGAAGTGTGGCTAATTACTGCGCTATCATTTCAAAATGGAAACTATAAACATTTCCATTAGCCCCGGCATCATTAGCACAACAATTAGGCATCTGGGGGATTGATAAAGGATATCACTCGCTACGATGTTACTATCAAGCCAACACAACCCCACCACACACCACCTCTGTATATCAATATCCTCATGCATGGCTAATCTCCAATGGCTCCTCTGCGTGCATCTGCTGAAGTCCCTCAGGATACGGGGCAGATGCTAATTTGCCTGCTGGAGGGAGAAACTGGTATATGGAGGTACCAGGAGAGGTTCTGCAGTCCCTGATGGAAGCTTACGTCTGTCTCAGTCCGCACCTGCTGTAAACATGTCCCTCTTCCAAACATTTGAATCACCCGCTGTGTTCGGCATCGCTCAGTGCAGACCGATCCCCATTTCTTGATGGTTATTTTAAACCTTGGTTATGCACCATGATTTAAAAGACATGATTTAGGGGTAGATGAATTTGGCTGTCAGTTAAGAAACTGACGGTGGTGATGGGAAATGTTGTTTGACTGATGTTGTATTTTATGGTTCGAGTCTGTCTGCCGTGGCTTAAAGGGATAGTTCGGCCAAAAATGAAATTAAACCCATGATTTACTCACCCCCAAGCTGTCCGAGATGCATATGTCCATCATTTTTCAGACGAAGACATTTTAAGTTATTTTAGAAATTAATAAGTTAATCAAATTTAAAGTTACCGGGTCCACGTCCTTCAAGTCCAAAAATGTGCATCCATCCTTCACAAAATAAATCCAAACGGCTCCACGATGATAAACAAAGGCCTTCTGAGGGTAAACCATGTCGTTTTGCTGTAGAAATATCCAAATGTACAACTTTATAGATGAAAATAACTAGCTTCCGGTAACGCCGCCATCGAAGACTCATCAAAGATAAGCGTAGTGCACTTTTCTTAGTGAAGTATGACAAATTCGAAGCACACAGACTGTTGACTCATTTTCTAATAAGAAACACATTTAAAAGTGCATTTTTTTAGGTTAGGGGGGTTGGATTTGTCCTATTTTGACCCAACAATTGATTTATAATAACCCAGCATTTTTATTGTGTGAATACATTTAAGTTTTGCTGTTTAGAAGAAATCCTTTCTAAGGTCTTCTTTTCTGGCTGCATTGCACTTGCTGTGTTGATTGTTATTGATTAACTCTGTGACTCTGTGCCGGCTCGGCGAGTGCATCAGTTGCTAATCTCTTAATTCCTGCTTGTACCTCATTTATCTCTATGGTTCCTGTATCAGTGCCTCGGGTTTTAAGGTGTCACTAAGGCCTGTCAGATAGAGTCATGGTCTATTGTCAGGAGTCCAGTTTGCCTACAACACAAGTATTCAATCTGCAATGAATTACGGTAGGAATATCGAGCGATGTTAAAATCTACCTAATCAGACTGCTGGTTACTTTGTGGACAAATGTGAGCAATAAAGAACTTAAATAAAGAAAAAAAGATGCTTGAATTAGTTTCTTGAGAAACCCTTTTGTTTGCATTAGATTTTTTTATTTAAATGTTGTTTGTTTTGTAATGCCACAATTTTATTTTCCTTATAACTAATTTAACAAAAAACATCTTAAGTGCCGTACATTTTTGAAAATTAACTCATTCTCCGCCAGCCTTTTTTTTTTTAAAGTTGCCCGTACTAATTTTTTGTGATTTTCACAAAAGTTTCACAAAATTTCCAGAAATAAATTCTTCTAAAAATATATAAACATATGAATATATATATAAAATGAAAGAACAGACCCTCTGCTTTCAAACAAACAAACAAAAAGGAAAAAAAAAACATTTCATCCTATCTATATTTTTTCTCTGCTTATAAACTCTTAAATATGGGTGTTTTTCTTCAAAATTACAATTGTTTTAGCAAAAAGCTGAAATAATTGCATTTTTGAAGGTATTTTGTAAGACATCCGATTCAGAACGATAATCAAAACATACACTGAGTTTAAAATAGGTAAATAACTTTTTTGCTTCAGTTTTTTTATAAATTGAGTGTAGTGGATAATCGTGGTATTACAGATTAAAATAGAGTAACATTAAAATTATTTTTTTTTGTCCACCAAATATGAACATTTTCTCATAATTTACTCATGTAATCAGATATATTGCAAACATTTATCATGTATATGACTTAATTTCTTCAGTTCAGCACAATTTTTTTATAACGAAATGGCACCATGTTGTCTTCCTACGTAGAGGTCAACAAAGCTCAGAAATGGTGGCAAGTCGATCATGTTAAATCTAATTTGTTCTCTCAAATGATGATGTTACTAAATGTTAAAACAACCCAGCATTTGGGTTGTAACAACCCATAGGTTTATTTATAACCCAACAGTTGAATCTGTCCAATATTTACTCAACCATGGGTTAAACCAGTGGATCTCAAACTGGTGGGCTGCAAGATGATGCTGGGGGGCTCCGTTTTGTGATACATTGCATATTAATTTATTATACATTCTGTGTAATTAATGCTCAGAAAAATAAGGCTACTAACCAACAGCACTACATTGTATAGTTTAATTTGTGTTTTTTAATTACAATCCTAAATTTCGTGAGGGGGCCTGAAGGGATGCACCTTACACAAGGGGGGCCGCATGGCAAAAAGTTTGAGAAGCACTAGGTTAAACCAACCCAATATTTTTTAGTGTAAAAGAGAAATGTTATATTTAAATGTGCTATCCCTTTAATGTGTGGGTACTATTTAAAATAAGCACTCATGTGTACGGTTTGTATATGGCCACCTGTAGCTCAACAACCCTGAAGAGCGTTGTCTTTGTTTTCCACTTCACAATATAGGAAACACATTATGTGCTGGATCTTTCTCTCCACTGCTTTTATTGTTTCTGAGTGAAGTGTAATATAAGGCCACTTGTCCTCAGTGAAATGAGTAGTACTGTTATAGAGTAGAGCTATTATTTCACAGAGGAGAGGGCTTGAACCTCTCAGCTTCTCTAGTTGAGTTTAGCTGTGAAGTCTTGGTCTCGTCTAACCCTCAGTGAGAGAGGGTACAGCGGCTCAAGAGGTCTCATGGGGCGAACGGCGCTCTGTCATTATACTGTAATGGTAAAGAGACACAGCGTGTCAGTTTAGCCTCTAAAGTACTGACATTACCATAATTGCAGCGTTTTATGAGAAAATTAGCACACAGTTAGCGCACGCTGGCTTTCACTTCACTGCACTGATAGTCTGAGGTCATTACATTCTCTGTGAATTAAGATTTTGCTGATTTATTTAAGCTATAAGTTTAAAAAAATATTTGTCTTATTTATATTCCTTTTCGCAGTTTAGTCTAGACTTTGTGGCCAATATCGTTTTAAAAAGATGTAATATAGTGTATTGTAGGCTATATATATTTATAAGATATAGGGGTTGGTAAGCAATTCTGTCATGTCCGTCTTTTGCTAATGTGTAAGGTATTTATGGTTTTGCTTTTTAGTTGTCGGTTGCATTGAATAGATTTATTTATTGGAACTGTACACGTCAGCTAAATGCAAAATATCTGAAGGACAAGTACTTTTATTTTGAAAGTCAACCTGATGTGGATTAAAGCTTTATTAAAAACATGTTTTTACAGAATAAGACAATGTTTTAAATGGACACTCATAGGCTCATTTTCCAGCTCCCCTTGGGTAAAACATTTGATATTTACCATTTTGGAATCCATTCAGCAGATCTCCGGGTTTGGCAGTACCACTTTAAGCATAGCTTAGCATAATCCATTGAATCTGATTAGACCATTAGCATCGTGCTCAAAAATGGCCAAAAAGTTTCAATATTTTTCCTATTTAAAACTTGACTCTTCTGAAGTTACATCGTGTATTAAGACCGACAGAAAATTAAAAGTTGTGATTTTCTAGGGTGATACGATGCTAACGGTCTAATCAGATTCAATGGATTATGCTAAGCTATGCTAAAATTGGTACCACCAAACCCAGAGATCTGCTGGATGGATTCCAAAATGGTAAAAATCAAATGGGGATTTGGATTCCAAAAGGGTAGCTGGAAAATGAGCATATTTTCAAAAAAAGTGGAGTGTTCCTTTAAAGGCCCCATGAAATCAAATCGTTCAATTCTTATTTTTAATGGAATATTGCAGTGTTTATTATAAAAAATGTATCTGTGTGGGTCATTTTTTTTATTTATGTGAAAATGTACTTCGGCCCTCTTGTGGCGATCCTTCTTTGATGATGTCAGTTTGATGGCTTGGGCGGAGCCACTGTTAACTCCGCCCCCTCCAGCTGTTGGTCTGCTGCGAGTTCCATTTCTGAATGAAACACCTACTTTTACAATCAATTAACAGTTAAAATGTAAGCCACGCCCACTATTTTCCCTTTTTGATTTTCCATTACACTCGGAAATGCATCACAATACTGAAGTTGTGACTTCCTGTTCATGGGGACTTTAAAGGAACAGTTCACCCAAAAATAACAATTCTGTCATTATTTACTTTATTTACATTCTTTACGTATACATATTTTTCAAAGCTGTACCTGTAAGCTTTTAAGGAGAAAGTTGAAATAAAATAAAAAATATAAATTGTATCTCGATACAAAGCAATCATGAACATGATAGGGATGAGGAATGATGCAAGCACAATGGAATTTTGCATTCTAGTTTTTCTTCAAAATGGCTCCTTTTGTGATCCACAGAAAATATAATGCCCTGTTGGTTTATTTCTGTAACCTGTAATACTTCAAGGCCCTCTTAAGTCACATACGTGGGACCTTCCTAATGCACCCTGTCAACTCGGCCTTCAGTATAAAGAGAGTTTATCAGACGGTCTTAGCACAAAGTAGATGAAGGTGTGCTGGTGACAGACTGTTTCTTCTGGTTTTACTCGTACTGTTTTTTAGTGAAAGTCTGTCTCCTGCAGGCCATGTGTCATCACAGAAAGATGAGTTTTGTACATTAAACTGTGTCTATGATGACTTTACGATACCGATGCAATTTATTGCATCATAACCATCTGAAATATATTTTTGATGACCGGGATGCAGTACTTTTTATTGATTAAATCAGCTATGATTCAAGGTGCAGTTCAAACGGCCCATTGGGAATGATTTAAGGTTGATTAAAGTGCAACTCAATGCTTGGTCATTTTATCAGGACTTGAGATGATGTTAAGAAGATGCTCCTGACAGTAACAGGTTCTGTACTTTAACAAGTTGCTGAATGGATTCCAAATCGGTAAAAATCAAATATTTAACTCAAGGGGAGGTGGAAAATGAGCATATTTTTGAAAAAAGTGGAGTGCCTCTTTAATGGCTGGTTGCATCAACGTTTAGGTACATTATTGAACCAGAGTGTGTCCTCCAGAGAAATATTCAGTGTCCTGCAAAAGATACTGTACCATACAGTCTGGATCTGGTTTTAAAAAGTTAAAAAATCAGTAGGTAAAGGCTTCATACAATTACAAAAATAAACAATAACACGTTCCCATCATTTAAGGCAATTTTTTGTGATATTAAAACAAAACATAGAGAGAAAAGTGACCAAATAGTTGCAAAAACACAATGTCTTCTGCTCAGCCTGTGATTTTACTTACATTTACTGACTTCTGTCTTAGATATGATGTTGAGGCTTTGCATAACACCGTGTCCTATACGGTAGGTTGTTTGGTCATTTGGGTCATTTTTATTTTACAAATTACAGACATGGCAGATTCGCACGGGATTAAGATCACAGATAACCTCCACAATTGTTACAAATCACTAAGTCATCAGGGAATACTAATCTTGTGAGAATAGGCTTTAAGATGGCATTGTTACAGGAAGCTAGTTATTGCATTTTATATAGTTTGAAATATGGACATTTTCTTACACAATCACATCTATTACCTCCACAAGACCTTTATTAACCCATTGGATTACAATGAATGCAATTTTTTTGGTTTGAAGTCAGAAGTTGTTCCCTCATCCGTGTTCTGTCCCATTATAAAGCTTGGAAAAGAAATGACATTACTAAAATAACTCCAAATGTGTTCGTCTGAAAGATCATGGACATATGTGTGTCGGAATGTTTAAGGGTGAGTAAATCATGGGGTCATTTTGATATTTGGCTGGAGTATCACTTTAATACTATATCATAAGCTATAGGACTGAACTTTCCAGTTCTATCTCTCGCAATAACTCAGCCATAGTCTCATTTATATGATAAAACCAGACATGAATGTCTTTCATAATATATCTCGGATTGGTTGATGGTGAGTAAACCATGGGGTAAATTTTGGCTGAAGTATCCCTTTAAAGGGGACTTTTTTAAGATGTCAAATAAATCTTTTGTGTCCCCAGAGTAGGTATGTGAAGTTCTTGCTCAAAATACCAGATAGATAATTTATTATACCATGTTAAAATTGCCACTTTGTAGGTGTGAGCAAAAATGTAAATGTGTTCTTTAAAATGCAAATGAGCTGATCTCTGCACTAATTGGCAGTGCCGTAGTTGGATAGTGCAAATTAAGGGGCGGTATTATTATAATAAGATCCCCTTCTGACATCACAAGGAAAGCCAGATTTCAATTGCCTACTTTTTCACATGCTTTCAGAGAACGGTTTACCAAAACTAAGTTACTGGGTTGATCTTTATCACATCTAGATTGATAGAAGCACTGGTAACCCAATTATAGCACTTAAACATGATATGTCCCCTTTAATATGAACACTTTGTAAAGTAAGGTGCGATTCAACTTTTATTGCTATGACTCTTGTTTTAAAATATTGACATATAATGAATCTTTTAAATCGTGGCATTACAGAGGAGCACAAGCTTTTTAAGAGATGTGAATGTGAAAAGCAGAAACCTAATTTGTTTTTGTAATCGAATAATGAAACATTGTCGTACAGTTTTTTAAAAGCATTCAGCATTGCAACAGTTAACGTACTCCGAATTATAATAGATGAAGAAAAAACAAAACAAAAGTATGATGTGTGAATTTGACTTCCACTTAAATATTCTGTGCCTTTAACAGCGCTGTCTTAGTGATTGACAATTAAAAGTTGACATTATTGTGTCGTTCATTATGAAGGATCTGCGTTGCAAATCAAAGCTCGTCTCGGGTTCAAGCTTATGAATTAAACACAACTGAATAGCCGTTTTAATATGAGGCTTTTAAATGCTTTCCCTTTATGGATTTTTAATATCTCCCTGTGACAGATGGTTTTGAGCAAATATGCACAGCGTCATATCACCCACCACAGGAGCGCAGAACAAACCGATTCCATTAAACAGTCACAATGACATTTATATTGTTTTGGCTTTGATTGAAATGCAGAGTGAGATGTTGTGACTTGCTTCGAAAGTTTCACGATGAAAGGTCTTTGGAGCAGTCAACCCAGTCGGAACTGAAAATATTTAGCAAGCTGTGTGTTCAACAGCACCAAACTGTGATATTAACATATGAGGATGTTAGTTTAATTGGGTGATTGCAAAATGTTCTTGTAATGTGTGTACAGAGAAAGACATGTGATTGATTGCCTTAATAATTTAAGTAATAACATCGTCCAGATTGTAGTTAGCACAATTACGGTGGCACAGATGGGCTGGTTCGTCTCAGAAAATGTTAAATTATGGCAACCTAGATAGTCAACTTGGTGGAAAATTTGATTCATTTGATGTGTAAGCGTCCTGTGTTTGTGCATTCTGCTCATGTCTTTCAAACTCGATATATGGAGAAATTAGGTTTATGTCATAGTCATTATTGTAACAGTGGATAGGTACATTTTCTAAAGAAAATGTGAGTGGTGTTTGCTGTGGCAAAAACGGTCTACAAAACATTACAATAAGGCTAACATGTTAAGCATAAAGTTTGTATGATTTACTATGAATGTGTTTCACTTGTTTACTAGCCATTGCAAGACCCTAGAAGCTGGTTGCTAGGGGTTGTTCGGCCCTAAAACCGATTGCTAGGTGTTACTAAGGTGTTTCACCTAGTTACTAAAGTGCTTTAACTGGTTGCTATGCACAGCTTAGCTGTAGAGCACAGCTGCTGGCCATTGCTATGGTGTTTCAGCCAGTTGCAAAGGGTGTTTTACGTGATTTCTCTTTTTTTCTAGGCTTTAAGAGCCGGTTGCTAAGCATTGCTAAGGTGCTTCACCTGGTTTAGGTGTTGTTATGGCCTAGAAACCGATTGTTAGGTAGAGATGCACCTATAGACCAGTTCAAAAGATGTAAACAACACTGGTCCAGAAGCACTTCCTGTTTCCGTTTTTTAACACTAGATAAACGTTGGGATAAAATAAACCAACAGAACATATAAACCTGAATTAACTGAAGTTAAACAAACATCTTAAAGATAATAATATATGTAAAATAAAAAAATAACTGTCACAAACTGTAACAGGAAGTGTTTCTGGACCAGTGTTGTTTACATCATTTGAACTGGTCTATTGGCCGCCATTTTATTTTTTTCGAACTCGACCAGGCTCAACCAATCACATTCCCCATGCGCGCACATGCATAGAATTGTGGAACAAGATCTTAGGAGTCAGGAAGTAAACCTAATATTGGATGCCTTGATGCCTTCCTGCCTTGGAAAGCTGCCGCAGAAGGCAGCATTTTGGAGTTTTCGGACGCAGCCAATATAGGGAAGGCGAACTGCAGTCTATAACCCAAGACCATTTCAACTCGTTTCTGTACATGCTGAAAGGCAAGCATTTTTTTTGCCTTCACTGTCTGAAGGTTTCTAATTACGGCGCAATTTGTAGGGGCGGTTCGCCTTGCGGTCTTTATGTCAAACAGATCACGTTTCTGGATTGTGCTGTTGGATAATGGTCAAGTGCTGCTTCCACTTTGAGTGTGCGTGTGGCTGTGAAGTTATTTCTTGCGCCACTGGCAAAAAAAAAACAGCTCGGAATGTCGAGAGGAGAAGTATGAGAGATAACAATGGTTTGCATTTGCAAGCACCACTAATGATCAAATTAGTGGGAAGAATAAACGTCCTTAGATGTCATGTTGGTAAATCAGAAAGTAAAAATAAAGGGGAATTGATTTTATGTAATTTTAACCACTTTTATACTTTTAAAGACAAGCCCAACTTGAGCTTCATATGGTGCTATTGTTCATATGCTACCGTTGAACCCAACTTTTAAAGGTGCAGTGTGTAAATTTTAGTGGCATCTAGTGGTGAGGTTGGGAATTGCAACCAATGGCTTCAAACAAATGGCTTTACAGTAGCCACCACCGGACAAACATGTTATCTTCGTAGACAACTTAGTAAAAAAGTTTGTCCGTTAAGGGCTTCTGTAGAAACAAGGCGGCACAAAATGCAGACTTCCATGTAAGGGGACCCTCGGTATGTAGATAAAAATGGCTCATTCTTAGGTTATAAAAACATAATGGTTCATTATGAAAGGTCTTTATACACCCCTGATAATATAGTTTTGTATATTGTTTTGCATTTCTGTCAAGAAATCCTTTTAAAAATGACACACTGCACTAAAGTGAGGGATTTAGTATTATACAATGCATATGGTGATTAATCTTAATGGTATAAATTGTATCTGGATGAACAGAAGAGATCTACAGTAATGTGTCTGTATCCTTTAGCGAATGGTAGGCTGGGTTTGGTGTCTGGTGCAGGGTGATGTTTTACCTCCACCGCTTAAAAGCACATCAAACATATACTATTGAAAACTTTTTTCCCATTTAATTTAGCAAGAAATCTATTAACAAGATGGTATTTTAACTTCCATTTAAGAAACCATTTCCTGTTTTTAGAGATTTCTACCTTAACCAATGAAAATAATGTGTTCTTCATTGCTGCTTTATTTGTTGGTATTAAAACAATTTCTGCAGTGTTTGCTTTGTAACATTTTATAAGGAAAGGGACATTTGAATATTTCTATGTAGATTAAAAATATCTTCAAATGATTTCTAAGGTTATCCAAATGATTTTATTGCCAGCTGGGATTTCATGCTTTTGGCTCATCAAACTGTGCTAAGATTTTGACTTATGAACATTGAAATGGCTGCCAATTCACATGGTTTAAAATCAATCCAAGTCTATTTCCTTTAGCGATTCATTTTAGGAGTATCTGCTTGAATTTGTGTCTGAATTTGCTTAAATCCTCTATGGTGATCCAGAGCTCATATACAGACACTAATGGTTGGCTCCATCTCTCCCTGTGTGTCTCTGTTTGCTGACAAGAGTGCAAGATGGTCAGTGACTTTCTTCTGAGCCAGCTGCTTAGATGAATTTTTCATGGCGGGAGAAGTCGACGCGATCGACATGACGAGAAGGGCTGTGGAGTGGTCTGCTCCCTTAGATGATGTTGATACAGAAGTTTGACAGAAGCCTTGTGTGTCTGTTTCACTGATGAGGTGCGGGGTTGAAGGACTTGCCAATGCTTGAGGCTGAAATAATGAACCTTATGAAGATATTAAAGATGCAAGGAGCAAAACTTCATCAGTGATGTCTTTTCATGGTCTTCATTCGTTTGTCATAGACAGCAATGGGATTAAATGGAGAGCAAAAAAATGTGTGATGACGGATTCACACAGGCTCACCAAAATTGGACAATAGAAGTTTGGAAAAAACGTTGCCTGGTCTGATGAGTCTCGATTTCTGCTACGACTTTCAGGTGGTAGAGTTTGGCGTCAACAACATGAAAGCATGGATCCATCCTGCCTTGTATCAAAGGTTCAGGCTGGTGGTGGTGGTGTTGTAATGGTGTGGGGGATATTTTCTTGGCACAATTTGGGCCCATTAGTACCAATTGAGCATTGTGTATTGTTTCTAACCATGTCCATCCCTTTATGACCATAGTGTACCCATCCTCTGATGGCTACTTCCAGCAGGATAACGCACCATCCCATAAAGTGCAAATCATCTCAGACTGGTTTCTTGAACATGACAATAAGTTCACTGTACTCAAATGGCCTCCACAGTCACCAGATCTCAACCCAATGGAGCATCTTTGGGATGTGGTGGAACGGGAGCTTCGTGCCCTGGATGTGCAGCCGACAAATCTGCAGCAAAAGTGTGATGTTATCATGTCAATATGGACTAAAATCTCTGAGGAATGTTTCCAGTACCTTGTTAAATGAGTGCCACGAAGAATTAAGGCAGTTCTGAAGGCAAAAGGGGGTCCAACCCGGTACTAGTAAGGTGTACCTAATAAAGTGGAAGGTGAGTGTATATACAAAATATAGTAATATTTTTACTATAGTCAAATATACCTGACCACTTCATAGATCCAATGTTGTTCTCCCCAATCTTTCTTGCCTTCTTCTTTGCAAAGTTTTACTTCAAAATAAGTAATTGTCCGATCATCAGCATCTGTCGTGGCGTGACAGCTACCCAGCCCAACTAATCATCACATGACATGTTGACAAGGCATAATTAATATTAATAATAATAAAATAATAATAACATGTATCTTAAATAAAAGAGAGAGATAGAGAGAGAGAGAGAGAGAGAGAGAGAGAGAGAGAGAGAGAGAGAGACTAAACATAGCAGTTTAACAGTATATTGTTTAAGATATGATTTGTTTGCTCCATCTTTATATTGTTTAACTGTCTGTTTATCATCTACTTATTAATATTGTAAAGCAACAGCTTTACAATCTGCTTTCATGTTGATCCATCTACAAATTTGCAACAACTTAGAGGAAAACTCTGTAATGATTATTTTAAATATGAATTTGGCACTGGGGGGAGATGAAGTACCGCTGTATTTTATCTCCTGTGTGTATCCAGCGCTCTTTCAATATCATTCTTATTGTAGAGACAAGCCACTAACAGGGATTTTGAAGGGTAAACCTATTGAGCCTTTTCACGTCACACTGCAAAGATTTAAGGTTCGAACATATTTTTATTTATATACAATGATCTCTCTCTCTCTCTCCCTCTCTCTCTCTCCCTCTCTCTCTCTCTCTCCCTCTCTCTCTCTCCCTCTCTCTCTCTCTCTCTCTCTCTCTCTCTCTCTCTCTCTGTGTGTGTGTGTAATACGACTGAGGACAACACTTTAGCTAATCTAATTGTGCATCACATAAGAGATGAAAGCGTGTCTCTTCCCTCCTGAGATTATCGGCACACGGGTGCTTAATGGTTTCTTTGATGACAGTGTAATCTTTACCTACCTCTGCCATTTTCTCAGCACAGCCTTGACTCATAGCCTTCATAAGTAGTTAATAAGATAACAAAGGCCATACATGTAATTGCACACCTTCCACAGATCATACGCTGTCTGACGTTATTCAATATTTCTCTCATGCAACACAAAATAAGGCTTGTAGTCATACTTTATCTGCACTTCTGTTGCTTTCTGAAGCAAGTTTTTGTTTATATATTTTAATGATTAAGTTCTAACAGTGTCACCTTAATTCTGAATGGGAGAGCAATGCGTTAGCAGTGCAAGAGGTCATGGGTTTGATCTCAAGGGAACACTGAGAGATAAACTGTATTCTTTTCAATGCATTGTATTGTAAGATTCTTTAGATTAAAGGTGTAATGTGCGTTTTACCGTCATCTAGCGGCAATCAACCTCAATTTCGAAACGCAAAGAGAAGCTATGGTAGCTGCCACAGGACAAAAAATGATGTCGTCGGAGACAACATAGGGATGAAATGCGCTCTTCAGAACAGTTTGTCCATTTAGGGCTTCTTTTGAAACATGACAGCAACTTTTCATGTTAGGGGACACGTGCTGTATGTAGATAAAAATGGCTTATTCTAAGGTAATAAAAACAATACAGGTTATTATGTAAGGTCAATATACACCACTGATAATATATTTCTCCAGGGTGCGGTTATCCCTATTGCTTGTGCACTTTTTTCTACCACATCTTTTCCTACCCTTCGCCTCTCTATTACTGTGCTTGGACACAAAGCTCTGTGAACAGCCAGTATCTTTTGCAATGACCTTTTGTCCAAGGTGTCAATGGTCATCTTTTGGACAACTTCCCCATGATTGTGTAGCCTACAGAACTAGACTAAGAGACCATTTAAAGGCCTTTGCAGGTGTTTTGAGTTAATTAGCTGATTAGAGTGTGGCACCAGGTGCTTTCAATATCGAACCCTTTTCACAATATTCAAATTTTGTGAGATATTGAAGTTGGGATTTTTTTTTAGTTATCAGTTATAATCATCAAAATTAAAAGAAATAAACATTTGAAATATATCAGCCTGTGTGTAATGAATAAATATAATATGCAAGTTTCACTTCATGAATGAAATTAGTGAAATAAATTAACTTTTTGATGATATTCTGATTATATGACCAGCACCTGTATGCATATATATGTAAATATGTATAAATATGAGACTTCAAGCCAGCTAAAGCCAGCAAATTGATTGTATTTGCGTCAGAATTCCATGCCGAAAGACGCAAATTTCATGTTCAAATAAAGCGAGTTAACTCAAATTGTTCAAGGGTCCAACTACGCACGAAATAGCGCAATTTATTTGCTTTAGTCTGGTGTGAATGCACAGTAAAAGTTACACACTGCACATTTAAATCACAATCACAGAGACCTTTGTATTTAAGCCACTAAATATTGACATCTGAGATAACAGTATGGTTAAAAACCTTTGGTCAGATCGTATTTTGTGTGGTAACATTGACATTTGCATAGATTGGATTACATATTTTAATATTAATAAAAGTATAATAAATGTCATATTTATAACCATGATAACCATTATAGGTATAAATCCAACTAACAGTGTTGGTACTACTCCTAAACATACTTTTACTTTATTTACAATCACTTATTTTGTATCAGTAGTTAGTAAATTTTTGCACAGCAAACTGAATTGATTGATGACTTAAAGGTGATCCATGTTCTGTTTGGTTGATCTTTTATGTTATTTGCATGGATGTTTGTTTTGGTTCACCCGTGGCAATCTGCCACGTCAGCTGAATATGCACAGTGATCCCCAGCGGGAATCGATCAAACAAAATTGCAGGGTAATTAAATATTGATTACAAACCACACGAAGAATTTGTGATGACGGATTTCAAGATGCAGAGAGATTCGAAGATTATGACAGGACGCTCGCCGGAGGGGTGTGTAGTTACATAACTCACCGGTTATTGAATAAAAAAATTCACCTTTAAGGTAGAATCGCTTTTTTGCACAAAACGAACGGTTTATTTCACAGGAAACATAAACTGCAATCTGTAGATTAACATTATATGATGGGATGGACGGATGTGACCAGCATTTCAATCGAATATTTCCCAATATAGAAAACAGTCCATTAATAATAAATGAGCCACATTAGCAAGCGGCAGAATATTTAAAACCAGCTTCAAACGCTCCTACACTTTTAAAAAATAAATACATTTTGTGGGAAAATAAACAAGCAACATGTCAGCATTTTCTAAACGTTCTGCTGCTCTCGTGAAAAACTCAAAATATTTTAGGGTTGTGTATCAACACGATGCATAAACACCCGGAATCGGTCAGTCAAGTTAGTATAAAGATATGAAAACTCAAAAAAGACATGTTTCACAGAATAAATCCACTCACTTAAGCTTTCAAAGCTTCACGTGTGCGTTGAATGTTAAGATGAAACTGTCGCATTCCTCACTTGTTTGCTTATGGTTTACAGTTTCATCAGTCAAAATGAAAAGGCAAATTGAATTTCAAGGATGATGTTCAGCGACTAAATAGCTTTTTCTCGGTATGAATGGAGTTCTTCATTGTGGCCCGCAATTTACATTGATGGCTGGGAGTGTTTTTTTCTCATACAAAGTGCCTGTCTGAAACTCTTTCCTGAAGTGATGTGCTGTCTGCTTACCTCCGACAGAAGCTCAACTATGTGTATCAATTACAGGCCAATATGTGCAGAGAAGTCAGAGAGTGACACCTAATGGAGTCTTGATTGGTACGTCCAGTCTGTGTATTTGTGTCTGATTGTAAGCTGTATCCATGGCATATATCTCTCTCTCTCTCTCTCTCTCTCTCTCGCTCTCTCTCTCTCTCTGTGTGGTTTGCCCCTCATCTGAACACACCCCTGCTAGAGTCTCCACCGTAGTCCACCATCTCTATCATCATCTCTGTATTTGTGTGAGGGACTCCCATGTGGCTTTCGGTGCTCAATTTTCCCTCAATCCCATGATCCTCGGCTGCCAGAGCTGAACTCGGGACTCTCCACAGCTGTGCAGTTGAATGCTGATATCATTTATTCATAAGTTGAGACCATTGAGGATGCTGAATGCAAGTGAGATGTAAAACCCAAGAGATACGAGAGGCCCATGAAAGACCTGTTTTTGTGTATTCATCCATGAGCTCTTGTGTAAAACCTCACACGTTGATATTAATAAAAGCAACCATGTAAAAGCAAAGCTGAAAATACATGCATTATTTTTTATCCTGATGCCAGATACAGTTTTTGACATATATGAATTTTTTCTCCAATTGGTTTCTGATCATAGAACAATTTAAATAGAGAGTTTGATGTGTCTTGCATTGTTGTTGATTATTATTTTTTTAAAGGAATATAACATTATCAACACTGTATTTTTTTTTTTTTTCGTTTTCAAAAACAATATTTTACACAACTTTTTGAGTCAACTAATTAATACTTTTAAGTCAAATCAATTTAAAATGTAAAAGTCAACCAGGTTTTTTTATGAAAACGACAAATAATTTTTTACAGTGAAGTATGACTATAACATTGAATCTTTATGATTCTGATGTGTCATATAACTATTTCTCATTTGCATGTTTTTTCATGTGACATGCAAGAACCAATTAGATTCAATGTTATCAACGCACTGCCATATCTGAACTTGTGCTGTTTTCTATTGCCATGGAAAAGTGATATATGTATGATGGATAAACAAGCTTATGATTTTAATCAGTTCCTCTCATAAAAGTATTGATTTTGTTTCAGAAGACATTTATTAACCCACTGGAGTAATCTGGATTACTTTATTGATGGATGTAAGTGCTGAGCCCAATATAAAAAGATAACATGACAGCATTTTAATATAAAATAGTTTGCGTCCATCTGAAAAAAGCAAGTCATACACATCAGGGATGGCATGAGGATTAGTAAATTATAAGAAAGTTGAAAGATTTGTTGAGCTATTCTATACCAATTTGTCAATGGTTTTAACACTGGCTCCCATGGAATGCAGTGTTAAAGGGATAGTTCAGCCAAAAACGATATTAAACCCATGATTTACTCACCCCCAAGCTGTCCGAGATGCACATGTCCATCATTTTTCAGACAAACACATTTTCAGTTATTTTAGAAAATGTTTTAGATCTTTCAGTTAATCAAAAGTAAAGTTACAGGGTCCACGTCCTTCAAGTCCAAAAAATGTACAGCCATCCTTCACAAAATAAATCAAAACAGCTCGCAATGATAAACAAACGCCTTCTGTTTTCTGTTTTGTTGTAGAAATATCCAAATGTAAAACTTTAAAAACGAAAATAACTACCTTCTGGTAACGCCACCACCTTAGACTCATATTCAGGAGAGAGTATCAGCGTCGTGTACGCCCTTTTCTTAGTGATGAATGACAAATTCGCAGGGCGGGGGCACAGAGCAGCAGCACAGAACCCTCCATAAACTGTGTACGCTCTCACCTGAATGCGGACGTGACCAAGATGGCGGCATTATCAGAAGCTAGTTATTTTCGTTTATAAAGTTTTAAATTTGGATATTTCTACAACACCACCGCGTGGATTACCTTCAGAAGGCCTTTTTTATCATCGTGAAGCCGTTTGGATTTATTTATGGATGGATGCACATTTTTGGGACTTGAAGGAGTGGACCTTGTTACTTTACATTTGATTAACTGAAAGATCTAAAACATTTTCTAAAATAACTGAAAATGTGTTCGTCTAAAAAAGGATGAACATATGCATCCCTTTAATAGCATGATGCTTTGCTGTTTATTTTAAAAGTTTGAAACTTCCAAAGTTAAATAGCTTATTTTTCTTTGGCTTGCTGTTAATTTGTTTGCCATGTACTCTGTGAGAATCTCACGCTCACTAATGCATGTTGCCTTAACGCCACTTTCATTTGCCTGTATTATTGAATTCCCCACTCCTCCATTAAACCTGATTGCATTTTCGTGTCACCTCTAAACAGTATCAAGGGAGATTTTATTAAAAAAAAGAAAAGAGCGCCTCCATTACCCAGCAATTTAGAGGTGGCATCTTGATGCATGAACCGTGGAGGTCCACAATTGGATTGTTTACTGAAAATGTGGGAAAAATGCTTCTTCCTGCACAGAAGCATTACAGCCATTATACCTCTTTTCTGTTGTGTATTGGCAACAAAGCTGCGGCCCAGAATTGCATATGGTTGTTTGCTTCACTTTGATGTTTCTAGAAACCGTTGTGTTGTGTATATTATGCCTTTAAGTTTTTTGTTTCTAGTATGCTAGGCTACCAGTAAACATGTAAACAGCTGCACATTCACTTATGTCGTCAACTTCTGTAAGTATATTACAAAATATGTAGATTGTGTATATACATTACCTGGCCTTAACATCTGCACACATTTCTTTGATAGATAGATGATTTGAACCGCCAATGTCTTTCTTATAAAGTGTTGTTTTACTGTGGGTTCACACCAGCCGCGTTTGGGGCGTCAAATTCGCATCTACCGCTTCTAGTTTGCCGCTTGAACATTTTGACCGTGGGTTTACATCAGACACGAGCTCAGCGATTTGCACAAGTAGATTAAATACAAAGTCAATGCAAAGATGCAATCAGTCATGTCCTTGCATGGGCCGATGCGAATGACGCGATATGGGCGCACGTTTACAGTGAAAACACGCGCTATTTGCCTCAAACGTGTCTTCGCCCAAGTTGAAAATATTCAACTCGAGCGAAAATTTGCATAACACAAAGTGTCCCGCGAGTAATATAGAGCGAGTAACCCGATGACCCGCGTTTGGTGTGTACGTAGCATAAGTTTACTCGCTTTATTCGCACGTGAAAGCCGCGCGTGAAATTCTAGTCATCAAGATCGCATCATGGAAGGGGCTTCTGAGTCTCCGCTTGCTTTCTGTAATCACGTCACTACTAGAGCAAGCTCCTTATTGGTAAGTAAAAAAAATTTATAATCGCGTCTGCCATCAATGCGACTTAACATTGAAATCACTCGCGCTTGACGCCTCTACCACGGCAGGTCTGAACGCAGCATAAGACATTAAAAGAGAGACACACTTTAAATAATGGATTTTATTTTAGCACACAAATAAAATGTACTGCACGAGTCTAGTGGAGTTATTTTTTAACACTTGGGTCCTATTGAAGCCTGAAGAGGCGGTTACCATCCTCTCCCATAGTAACAAGGATGCCCAACACAACACTACATTTGTGTTCTGCAAAATAAAAAAGATATCGGGGGATCAAGTTTTAATTTTTGGGTGAACTATCCCCACAGTATAATAGGTCTGTGACGGCAGTATTTTACCACCGCAATGGCAATGTACCAATTCACTGCGGTGGGTATTGTGTGTGGGCGCATGTGCATTGATGCATATGGGCTTACATGTATATATAATGCATACATATATTTTGAAATATAAAAAAGTAAACAAAGATCAGATATGCGCTTCCTAACAAATTTGCGTGTTCATATGCACCAAATTTCTTTTCTTTTTTTGGGTGCTTGTCACACTCTCAGAAATAAAGGTACAAAAGTTGTCACTGGGACAGCACCCTTACAAAAATGTAGACCTTTGTACCCAAAGAGTGCATATTAGTACTTCAAAGGTACATATTGGCAGTTGAAAGATATACATTTGTACCTACATGGTACATAATATTAACTTTTTTAAAAGATACTGCCCTAGTTACAGCGTTGTACCTTTATTTTTGACAGTGCACAACATCAAGCAGACGCTCTGGAGCGCCCAAGCGCTTAGAAAACAAGATAAGCGGTGCGGTCACGTTTTACACGTGGTTTTAGATGCAACATTCAAAGTGCTCCTTTTCAAAATCCACCAATCAGTGAGGCTCCCGGATTTCATAAGCGTTTTTGATTTAAAGTGAGCATATGTGCTTGGTCATTGCGGTGGGTGCTCAAATCGAGCCTCGGAGCACCCACGGGATCGACGCCTATGTGCGTGTTTATTGTAGCACTTCCATCTATGATACAAAACACAGTTCAAGTGAAGAACCTTATTGGAGTTACAGTATAATGTTTACAGCCACGCTGGAAATGCATTTTTATGTAGTTTACTGGTAGCGCAGATTGATACTTTTTTACAACCTTGACCAAGAGAGAATATCTTGCCTCATTATTTCACAGGCAAGCCAGTGGGTCATCACTGATATCAGTTGCCTTCTCTTGTAAATAGTGCACTAACTCTGAGTCTGCTGGCCATTTGCGTTCACATGAAATTAAATACATTTCGCCGGGCGAGATTGTACTTTATATTTTTCAGACAGTAGTGGTACAGTGACAATGACTACTGTCACAGCCCTACAGTATAACTATCCCTTTGTAACTCTGAGATTCAAGAACATGTTAATAATAAAATAAAGCGATGTAGATGTCTCTGAAACATCCCTGAAAGTTAGTTTTGAGATTGTAGGTTGAGCTGATATGGGCCTTTTCCTAGAAGTCATTGCGTATGGGAAGCACAGTATATAGCAGAACTGCCCCGGCTTACAGGTAGAGTACAGATCGTATCTGCTCCTCAATAACAAGTCTTTTCACTTTCATAGTAGTTGTTCACAGTCCCTGCTGGGCACTGGGCAGTAGATAAATATGGTACAGTAGGTGTTGAAAGCCTTTTGGTCATTTGCTCATTTAGAGAGATTTAAAACATCACCACTGTGATCCACATGTGAGATAAAAACATACAAATTTGACTGATTCCCAAAGATGTTCACAATTATAAAACAGACTTTATGTTAAAATATACTGTTCAAAGCAAATGTGGTTGATGCAATTCTGTTGTCGTTGTTATTGTGAGAACGAGGTGGAACCGGTTCGGTTACGATCACGGCGGAGAACGATCATAATTAAATCATTTTTTATTTAACTTGCGATGGAGATACCTCTCATGCAACAGAGTACTCGATCGCTCGAGGCAAAGACGGTACATTGCGTTACATAATTGGATTTTATAGCTGATGGTTTGAAGCCTGCAGTATGAACATTGTAATTTATAAAATGCAAATATATTAGCTGAAGGTGACTGCACTGTCCCTGTTTTAACCAGCAGCGGTCTCGACAAGTGATTGTCTCTTCTCCTCTTCTATTATGCGTTGTTGTGCACCATTTAAAATCACGTAGAAAATACAGTACGGCTATTTGACTTTCTTCTTTCAGCCAAATGCAATCAGAGTTATATTAAATAATTTCCTGGCTCTTTTCAGCTTTATAATGGCATTGGATAGTGCCCCATTTTTGAAGCTCCAATAAAACTAATCCATACAGGTATTAAATATCTTTTGAGATAAAACAATGGGTTTTTGTAATGTTGAGTCAGAGGACATCATCTGTTATGGCTAGATGGGATACAGCTTCGGCCAAACTCTCGCAAAATCTTAGATTTAGGTTAAGGTTTGGTTGTAGATTAGGATGAAAACTGCGCTGATTTGACAGGATTTCATGAGATTTGGGCCTTAGCTGTATACCATCTAGCCACAATCATCAGCCTTCAGCCTGACCTCAATTCTCTCGTGAACACTTGTGCGGCAGTGTTGTTCACACCAACTTGGACAATATAAATATATGTAAATAGATCAGGGCTGGATCTAGATATTTGGAGGTCCTAGGAAAAATGTATGCCCCTCGCACCCCTCAAATTTTTAGAATAATGTTTGAAAGAGTCATAAAATGTTTACAGGGTTTTTTCCCTGTAAAAAAAATTTAAGCACTACAGTTATCAATTTAAATAAATTAAATTTATATTAAAATGTAGAAATTGCAAAACCACATGTGTTAAACATTTTAAGGCAGACATTTTTGGGGCCTCATTTATAAAGCGTGCATACGCACCAAACGGGGCTGAAAACTTGCGAACACCACTTCCCAAGCAAATGTTGTGATCTATAAAGAAAAACTTGACGGAAGAATGTGCGCACCTGTAAGTAAACTCTGACCCATGCGTACGCACATTCTGGAGACAATAAATGTGAATTGGTGACACAGATGGCGAGAAAGTGAAAGAAAGAAAAGTATTGATAACACAAACACGTTTAATTTCAAAAAGTCCTTTAAGTCAAAAAGTGTGATGGCTTATAGGTGTGTTAATGTTTTTAGACATTACAATAGTTATGCAACGATAGCACAAACACGATTTACTATACAAAAGTAATCTTCAATGGTTTTACCTTTCTGCATTAAAATGAGGAGATAAAATGGTTTTCCATTTCCATCCAAATCCTGTTTCTAAGTGCTTTTTGTGGCCGGACACCATAGCATCTTGGAGTCGCAGCTGCTGATGCGGTTTAGTGTGGGTGGTAATTACAGTGGAAGTCAGAAATCATGTTTAGAGAAAAACAAAGAGCTCCCTCACTCTTCCACTGGCATTGTCAGAGGACTGTACTTAAACTCTGCCGAATAATTATAGAGCACGAGCTGCATAAAGAGCCAAGATTGATAGAGGATGAACTTCATCTGCATGCGAAGAAGAAATAGTTTGCTGTGTCTCTTAATGTGCCTTTAGTAGAGTAAGGTTGCATAAACGGAGTGTAGTTATTTAGCAGATGCCTTTATCCAAAGACACAATTTCACTTACAAGAGAGATATTGATAATGGCTTATGGCTCACTTTTTAACTACGCCTCGAACCTTATAGAGGTCAGTTTTGGCTCCTGTGCCACACCACCCACAGAACAAAAATGCCAGGTGTAATCAAGTCAAGTTATTATGCAGTACACATTATTTTAAAGCAGCTTTCCACCTGATGTTTTAATCATGTCTATGGTAATTTTAACAACTGACAGTCTGTCTTTCTTGCGAGTCGAGAACGTTACCGTGAGATTTTTTATTTTTACTCTACATTCATGGGTTCCCTTGGTCCATTGTTGTACCAAACTGTACATAAACAGTACTAAAACATTTTGCATACACTGTAAAAATGATATCAACATATGTTACTTTAACTGAACAAATTAAGTTAAAGGGATAGTTCACCCAAAAGAAAAAATCTGTACTCGTTTTCTCATCCTCATGTTGTTCTAAACCTGTATGAGTTTCTTTTTTCTGATAAAAAAAGAAAATATTTTGATAAATGATGGTAAGCACACATCTTATTGTAACCATTGACTACCATAGTAGGAAAAACAAATACGATGGGATTTAATGGGTATCGTCAATGGTGTGCTTACCATTAGATATCAGAATATCCTTTTCATAATTTATCACAATACTGCCATAATATTTGTTTTCCTACTATGGAAGTCAATGGTTACAGCAGCTGCGTGCTTACCATCATTTATCAAAATATCTTCTTTTGTGTTCATCAAAATAAAAAAACATACAGGTTTGTAACAAACATGAGGATAAGAAAATGACGACAGAATTAAAAATGATTCGGTGAACTATCCCTTTTAAATTTTTAAATATGTTTTTATAAGTTATTGTCAATTTATTACAAGTCAAAACTTACAATAATTGGTAGAATTGACTTGCATAACCAAGTTTTTTTACTGTAACAAGCCCCTAAGGTGAAATTGGAGTAAGAAAATCAAAAGTTTAGTGCTCACGCAAAATCTTAATGTGCAAAATTTTTTTGTAAGTTTAGTTTCGCGGTCTCACATGAATTTTTTTGTGAAAAGCAAAAGTTTTACGTGCGCACACATTTAGTTTCATGTGTGCATGTGTTTATTTTCATGTGCGCAGGCGAAACTAAACGTGATAGTTTCACGTGTCCATGCAATAGTTTCATGTGCACACCCGATAGTTTCACATGCGCACGCGTTTAGTTTCACGTGCGCATGCGAAACTAAACGCGATAGTTTCACGTGCACACGCGAAACTAAACTTTATTTAACTTTTGCTAAATGTGCCCTTAGGGGCTCCGTATTACTGTAACTTCACGCTGCATTTTTTTTACAGTGTACCGATACAAACTTAATAGATATTTGTGACAATAAACAAACAATTTTTACAAAAAGTGTAACTGGAATACATACAAGAATAACATAAAACAAAAAACACTAGATGTTGTTAAGATATTCCTCTGTTGGAATATGGCTTTAAGCCACTGGGGGCCTCCAGGGGCCCCAGTAGCCCATAAGGGCAACCATTAGTCTGGACAAATATACATAAGTGGTGTGACAACAAGCCCTGGACATTTCTGTACTGTATATAAATATACGCAGTGGGTCTCGGCTGAGACGGGCATGTTAAACTCATCATTAATACTTATACAGAACATGTATTTATTTGTTTGATATGAAGTTTATTAGGACCCTAAAGGGTAAAATATGACTGGTAATCAAAGGCCGTTATCAAATTTCAGTTGGCTGTGTGACTGTGGCAAAATAAGTAATGGAACCAAGCTTTGCTTTCGAAATGAATACCAAAACAATATAGAAGAAAAATGGATGTTGTTGCGGACTGTTACAGCGGTAATGAAATAAATGTTTATTTCTTTGTCTTCCACACATCAGCGTTGCTCATAGAAAAATTGTGCTCCTTCAATGACACTCGTTCATTTAACACGCTCATTGCTTTTCCCATCCAAACATATTTCTCAGACTCGAAATGTGGTACCTGACGATATTGACAAACTGGGGTATTTCAAGCCTGTTTATCCTGACATGTATTGTTATTGAATTATTGTCAGCATGCTGGTAGTTTATAATGTTTAAATTTACATCATGGAGTCCAGTTTAAAAGTCTAGTTTATCAAATCAAGCTGTTAGGGTTATGGTGCTGCGGCTGTGCAAATACAGTAAAGGAGCGAATTTAACAATTTGCGCGAGTAGATTACATACAAAGTTAAAGCAAATATGCGAAAAGACGAAAGTGGCAATGATGCGAATTGGGCAGCGTGAATGCCGCGAACATGCGTTGTTCACCTTAAATGCATCTTCCGTGCTAGTTGAAAATATTCAACTCAAGCTAAAAATTTTCATGACACGAAGATAAATTAATAGAGTGAGGAACGCAATGCTTTGCGTTTAATTGTGTATTTCAGATTTGGGTTTGGACTGCATCTGCACAAATACTCAAAATTTGAGTTTTTTGTTTTTTTTAATGCTGTGTACACAACAAAGGCAATGCATCGTGTTCCTTTCTCTAGATTGCTTGCGAGGTATGATGAATTTTCCACTTGAGTTGAATATTTTCAACTTGCACGAAAGACGCGTTTGAGGTAAATAGCGCGTGTTCGTAGCAATTGCACAGCCCAATTCGCATCAACCCATGTGGGTTTTGGTCTAGTCGTGTCCTTACATTGGCTATATAGCTCTTGATTACTCGCAGGATTTAACTTCGTGTCATACAAATTTTTCACTTGAGTTTAATATTTTCAACTTGCACGGAAGATGCGTTTGAGGTAAATAGCGTGTGTTTGCAGCAACCTGCCCAATTCGCATCTCCCCATGCAAGTACGCATCTATTAACATTTTTTCATTGACTTTGTAGCTCTAGATTACTCGAAGGTTTTACTTTGCGTCATGGGAATTATCCACTTGTGTTTGAGGTGAATAGTGCATGTTTGCGCAAATTTCCACATCCAATTTACATCATTTGCATCGCCCCATGCAAGTTTGCATCTATTCATGTCTTTGCATTCACTTTGTAGCCCTAGATTACTTACAAGATTTAACTTTGCGCCATGCAAATTTTCTACTCCAGTTGAATATTTTTAATTTGTGCGGAAGACGTGTTTGAGGTAAATAGCGCATGTTCACGACAATTGCCCATGCAAGTTCACATCTATTTGTGTCTTTGCATTTTCTTTGTAGCCCTAGATTACTTCCAGGATTTAACCTTGCAACATTTCCACTTGAGTTAAATATTTTCAATTTGCGCGAAAGACACATTTGAGGTGAATAGCAAATGTTCACCCGATTCACAACATTCGCATCACCCCGCTAGAATTTGTGTCCATTCCCGTCTTTGCATGTAATCTCCTCGCGCAAATAGTTACATTTGCTTCTGATGTGTACACAGCATTGTCTGTTAGCTTTGAGGTCTTCTTTATGCTAGTGTACTTGATTTCATGTCTGTTTGCATCTGCAAATCATATAGCTCTTTAGACCACATTAACATTTGTGCTATAACTTTTCATTTAAGGTTATCAGCTTCTCTCATTTATATGATTTAATCCACAGCGTAACAGTTGTGTTTTACAGTGAGTCTTAAACCCCTGGGCTTCGCGTGTTGCTTTCTACAGGCTCTCTGGCCGCTCTCCAGAACGTCCTGCTGAGTTTTGAACAGGACTCGGACTCTCTGATCTTCATCATGGTAATGAACTAGTTAGTCCTGTTTGGGGTGGTGTGGAGGGCTCCAAATAAACCTTTGAAAGGGCCCCTTTGATGCCCAGAAATTAAATCTTTGATTAATATGCTGTTTTATAGCTTTTTAACATTCATTGATCTCACCAGCTCCTAAAAGCTTTTTCTATGTCAAGTCAATTTCAGATTGATTTTTATATTTATTTATTTTTATCTCTGCTTTGCAGAAGGTATTTGGTCTCTTTTCCTCAAATGGTTACTTTTTAAATGTTTAATGGATTAAGGCTTAAGGCGTATTGTGTTTATTACTGTATTGTCCTAAACTAAATATAAGTGTGTCCTTATATTGAGATTAGATCTGTCGAAAAGTTACTGCTGCAGTGCCCGGGGTGCTGTGCATTGTTGACAGGATGTTTGTATGAGGTTGCAAAAGTGTTTTGGGTGAAATCTAGGCTTTTGGTAGATGATTGCTCGATAAACCAAGTCAAAACAGCCTCCATGTCTTAATCATATTCAAGTCTCAGCTCTTCCAGGCAATTTACAGCAAACCCTAAATGTTTTTTCTTGAAATTTAACTAAACTTGACATGAAACTACAAGACATTCACAGCTACAGTCTGCTTTATAAATCAAACAGTAATGTAGTTAAAAAATCTGAAACAAATGGGACATTTTACACTTTATTTCGATAGTCCACTTTAGACAAACTACCACTATTAGTAGGTTTGCAACTACATGCCAACTAAATCTTGTTGTTTTAAGGGAGCACTTGTTTTATTTGAGCAAATGAAAACAATGTTGTCCTCCATTTTCTGATACAATCAGACGTGTCAATCCATACGTGTGATTAAGCTCTTCGCTGATTTATGCAAATATCCCATTCAAGTTTTTTAAGGCGCATTTGGGGCAAATATTGCGTCTTTACAGCAATCTTGTCTCCCAATTTGTGCCATTCACGTCCCCTGCAGTGAATTCATTGTTTGACTTTGTATGCAGTCAAAAATGAAAAATTTTTTTGATTTTGGTGTGCACACAAAATTATGGGTAGGATTAGGGAAAAGGTTCAGGTTAGTAGAATAAGTTGACATGTAGTTGCAAAGATACTTATTAGAGATTCACTGATCGACTGGCTAGAGACTGGAAATGGCAGATTTTACTTTTTTTTGTAGCCTATATGCTCTCAATTATAGTTCTTAGAAAGAAAACGGAATCTGCAAAAATCTGTATTTAGGTCACACCTACAGAAAAATGGAAATGACCAAGAAAATAGCAATTGGTGCATCTCTAAATACTGGTTTCCCGACAGGGTTTAGATTACCCAAAGGCTAGGTCCTAGTTATAATAGGACATTTAAGTAGTTTTTGCTTTGCAAAAAGCAATACTGGTGTGCATCTTGAGACAAATCAATGGCACTCATATATGATAAGATATGTCATTGCAAGATGTTTTTATATTAAGGCAGCTCAAACATGCATTTTAGTCTGGGACTAGGATAAGCCCTGTCTGGGACACCACCCCTTTGTCAGTAAAATATCTGTTAGGGGATCATCACAATAAATTATCAGTAGATATTAAATGGGCCATTTCACAAGACTTGTTTTAAGATGTAAAATAAAATTTTGGTGTCCCCGGAGTACATATGTGAAGTTAGCTCAAAATACCTTATGTTAAAATTGGCACTTTGTAGGTGCAAGCAAAAATGTGCCATTTTGGGTGTGTCCTTTAAAATGCAAATAAGCTGATGAAATGCAAACACTGATCACCATAATGCTGGTTTGTTGAAATTAAAACTCAATTGTGCTGGCAATTCTTTTTCTCTCTCTCTTTCTCTCTGCACTAAATGGCAGTGCCGTGTTTGGACAGTGGCAATTAAGGGGAGGTATTATAATAATAAGATCCCCTTCTGACATCACAAGGGGAGCAAGATTTCTATGACCAATTTTTATGTGCTTGCAAAGAAAGGTTTATCAAAACTATTTACTGGGTTGTTCAATTTTACGTTTTCTAATAACGTTTTCATTTAACACGTTCTAATCATTAAAGGCGTTCTAAGCGAATCTGTGTGTTGATTTTTGAAATGTGTTTTCAAACAAACTGAGTGTAGTTAACTCCTCCCCCTCCCTTCCGTGCTTTCATGAACGCGCCCAAACCCAACCCCCAAATCCTTCTTGCCGTTTATTGGCTGGAACACTTTTTTTGTTTCGTGGTGCAGGTTTGGCCACTGTGTTTATATTGAAGTTTGTAGAGCCTGGGCTGTGCAGAGATCGCGTTTTTTTACAGTTTGATCAGCAGACAGGCAGCCAGCAGATAGTGAGGAGATGTTTGCTGTATGTAACAAAAAAAATGTTATGGTCTAAAACGCGTGAATTTGCTTAGAGCACCTTTAATCAATAAAGACTGATGATTCTCTTGGGGAGGAGTTCTGTACAGTCACGTGAGACGCTTGCCTTTGATGACTTTTAGTTGACACAGTTCAAAAAGTTCAAAAAGTTAATGATGCCAACATACACATACATTTATCCGTTTCTTAAAATTAAAAATGTAAATGTTTTTTTCACAGTAATACACATGTATCTGTAAGAGAGACCGATGAAGATGTTATCAGCTCAAGAGATGTTTCCTTCCCATAGCGCCGTGCTGGTGAGATGCCTTTGATGTAATTAGTGTGCTAATAAGTGTGTGGTGTGTGGGATCAATGGTGCCATGAGATGGCTCATTCATTAGCCTTTTCCACACCATCGATTAGATGCAGACTTATCTGCACAAGCAAAGAGATGCTCGACCACAGATTCACAGTCTTTGTAGAGAGTTGGATTATTTTTAGGGGACACTGTTATCCAAAGTCACTTACAGAGTATTAAAATGTATATGCGCTGAGAACGAACCCATTTTGTGGTGATATCGCAATGCTCGACCAAACTTTTCTTTAAGGGACACAACTGTTTGCCTCATGCACCCAGTCCTCCATCTCTCCAGCTGTGCTCAAAGCCTCCATTTAAAGATTTTAACACATTCCCATGTTTATAGCTACAACAAGCATTTCCATTCGATGGTACTTATAACTCTGACTTCCAAATTGCTCCTGTTTCCACTAAATGAATTTGTTGGCTGTAGTCAATTGAACGGGCAGCTCCGGTTGAATGATTGATATATGGACTCATTTACTTGCTCACTGACGTATCGCTGTATGATTTATTGCGCGGTGGGAGGTTGATTGAGTGAATCGTTCACGAGCGTATTTATTGGTAGATGGCTGAAATGATGTGAAATTTGCCTCGTGTACGGATGCACGTGTGTGTGTGTGGGTAAAGGATAATCGACTCATCTGAAAACCCTTCTGTTGACCCATTGGTGTTTATTGTCTTTTTGTGTGGATGCATGCATATGTGTGTATTAATGGTATGTTTATGTTTAGGAGATGTTTGAATCCAAAGTTATGCATTTTATCATTATGTGTGATCCCTGGGGATCAAACCCATGACCAGGAGATAGGCTTCAAGTTACACATATAAACTCATTAAATATATTCTCAATAAGAATTTGGCCTACAGTATATAGCCAATATCTAATATCCTCTAAAGCCTTTTTTTTATTTCCTGTGGGATTTAAAGAACAGCTTGCAACTCTTCAGTTTACTTCTAACAACTTGAGCTTCTTTTTTTTAAAAAAACTTTTGTTCTTAAGAGAAATTACGAGTGCGTCTCGTGTAATTTTGTACAATTACCCTGTAATCACAGGTGTATTCACTCCACACTGTGCTCCGGTTGGGCAGACCCATTTAGTGTTGCCAGGGTCACAACATGTTCCAAATTCAATTAAACTGTTACCTGTATCACCCAACTAACTCTTAAATCACATTAAAACTTTACACATAAACTTAAAGGTCTGCTGGCTATAACTGTTAAGAGGTTTTTTTATTGTTAATTTAGTTACACGCAGTGTGTTATGTATGTGTACTGTATATTTCCTTTAAATATCTAGAAATAGGTTAAATATGTAAGATTTCTGCAATAAAATATCCCCTAGCACAGTATCATGTATTTTGTTCTTATATTATGATTTCAAACAATTTTAACAAGTGTAATGTCCCTCCTTGTGTGTTGACTGTCAATGGTCTCATGTCCACGTTATCCTCTGTTTCCACTTTAACTGCTGGCTGGCGTACTGTGGAGTCGCTCACATGATTTAATGTTTCACATTGATTGATCTGTGTAGCAGCGCAACACAACTTATGTTAAAACGGTGCGTCTCAGAAAAAGTGGAAGTAGTAGTTGTAGCCAAAGACTGTAAAAATGTACACGGTAGCATCTTTCACACAGTTCTGGTAAATTACCATGAATTTACCAGAATGAATTTACTAGTAAATACAAAAAAAGCGGAAGTTACCTGTGGCGCGCGGCGAGCTCAGTGTTGTATTTGTAAACAATCCACGTCGTTCATATCCAGGGTCCGTATTTTGTTGTTTTCCCATCTGTGGTAAACGCAGACGGTCGCGAAGTTGCTCGTGACCAAACAACATTGCATTAGGCGATGTCAAAACGAAAACGCGTTTTAAACAACAATACTGTTGCACATTAGGCTTCACAGAGGGCATGCTAAGGACGTCGGGAATTCGGCAAGTAGATGGTAAGCAAACAACTTTGTTGAAGAAATGGGACGTATACTTCAGGTGTGCTTGACTTTCAAGTAGGAAACGTCCGAAAAACAGTACGGGGGTAAGCGTGTCATCTTTACTAAAATGTTATGATTGGCCCGAAGCTGTCAGCGCGGTCTGATGTCGTCCGTTCTAAATGCCGGTAATCTTTATTTTTGTGTTCACACATAGCGCTTACCAGTAAATTACTGGTTATCTTACAACCTCTCTTTCTGGTAAATTGGCAGCAATGATTTACCGGAAAGGTTCTGTTCACACATGACCTGTTACCTGCAAATTACCAGTAAATTACCAGTAAAGATGTGGGCCCTATTTTAACGATCTGAAACGCAAGTGCGAAGCGCAACGCGCAAGTGAGTTTGTGGGCGGATCTTGGGCGCTGTTGCTATTTTCCCGGCGTGAGAAATAATTATTGCGCAGCGTGCAAATCAATAAGGGGGTTGGTCTGAAGTAGGTTCATTATTTATAGGTGTGGTTTGGGCGTAACGTCAAATAAACCAATCAGAACGCTATCCAACATTCCCTTTAAACGCAAGGGCGCAAGTTCCATTGCGGGTTGCTATTATTATGATGGATTTACCAGGCGCACGCCAGGAGCGGTTCCCAGCCGAGGAGACCCACGTTCTTGTAAGAGCAGTCAAAGACAGAGAAGTTGTTTTGTATGGGGATAGAAGAAACCCGCCCTAATCAGCATCGGTTAAACAGGTGTGAGAGGAAATAGCCACAGTCTCATCAGCTGGCATCCCCATCGTTGCGCCAAGCACTACAATGATGTCAGGAGACAGGGGAATTCCAAGCTTGCCAGCATAAATCAGGCACGCCGTGTAACGGGAGGTCGATCTGCCTCAGGACCTGACACCAGCAGAGGCACCGCTGAAGGGGTTTGGGGGCTTTGAAATCGGACCCAAGAAACGCAAGCAAGGTCCAACCCCAAAGTACACTTACAAATCAAGTTCATATACATCAAGGTTTCTTATGAAAGCATTTTAATTATTATTTACATAAAATAAACGTAATACAGCCACACAACAAACTTATGAAAATATTTTAATCGTTATTTGCATGAGAATTTTTTAACGCAACCACACAAAATAAATAAAAATCACCACAATGCTCACCACAATGATTCCCCTTATCTCATGTGTTAATATTTTTTATTGTAACAATTTATGATTTGCAAAAATAACTGTTGCATCTGTCTAGATTAGATGCAAAGTGTATGCGCGTTGTGCACGCTATACATTATGTTCAAGCATGCGCCCTTAAAATAGCATAATGAACAACGCGCAACGCGCCACTGACTTTAAACTTTTTTTTCTGGTCAGTGGCCCAATTGTTTTTTGAAACTGCAAAATAGCATCAGGGATGGTTTGCGCCGCAACACGCCTCTTTTTTTGCGCTGAACCGCCCAGGGAGCGCAAGTTCATTCCCTAGTTTGCCGACGTGCGTCTGTGGAGGGAAAAACCCGCTGTGCGCCGGTGCAAAATACGAATGATACATGCGTCACTGACAAAGTCAATTGCTCTGGGTGCAAGATAGGGCCCTGTGTGTGAAAGGGACTACTGTCTCCATCGAATTCAATTGGAAAAAATGAAGTCAAAATATCTTAAAGGTCATGTTCTTCCTGGTCCCATTTTTAAACACTAGTTAGTGTGTAATGTTGCTATAATAACATAAATAATACATGTAAAATGATAAAGCTCAAAGTTTACTGCCAGGCGATATATTTTCTTTTACAGAATTCCCTTTCAAATCAAACTACAGCCCTCTACTTCCCGGTTGAATGATGTCAAAGCAAGAGTGTTTGACTAAACTCCGACCACAGGAATACGTCAGCCGCCAGCTAAGCTAACGGCAAGCTAAGCTGCTATCGAATCACAACACACTAAACAAACTACACAATCAGAACTCGATACATATTTCTGAAGGAGGAACTTCATAAAACAAGGAAGACATCAGCACAATTTAAGGACAGTGAAAACAGCGGTATACAGATAAGTAAATTGTGTGAAAAATACGTGAAACATGAACACGTGGTATATTGCGCACTGTTAACATAATCAAAGCTTCAAAAACACAGGAAGAACGGGACCTTTAAAATGTATTAGAATAAGATTTACATTTTTGAAATTGTGCTGCTTCAGTCAGAGGTGTGGTGTGCTAGTAACACAATCTCTCGCCCTTACTCATTAACATAAAATGCATAAATTATTTAAGTTATTTAATGACTAAACTTGCTTGGCAAACTGGTTGGCATCGCACCATGGATTTGATTCTCGGGGGAATACTGATAAAATGTAAAGCCTGAATGCACTGCGAGTCACTTGGGATAAAAGTGCCTGGCAAATGCATAAACTTTAATGTGGCAGGTGTTTTCTCTGTTAATCATACACCTGCATAACTTGCTATTAACTATAAAGCTAGTTTAGGAGATAATCAATGGGGACACCAAACATTCAATGCAACCACTGACAACATCCTGATGTGATGTCAGAAAATCATTTACAATGATTGTCATGTGAAAAGCAATAAGCAACTGTTTGTGATAAAGACTCAAGATGATCTTCATTTAAGTTTGCATGCCTTGCTCGAGGTCTCGGACAATTCAAGCCTCAGTTGAATTGTTCTTCCTCTCTCTAAAGCTTTTATTAAATACAGATAAAGATCTCCAGGACAACCACAGATTTTTAGACAAAGCTTAAGCAACACAAAGCACATAATTGGTGGTTCTTCACGCAGGAGGCAGAATCACAGAAGACCCGGTGTGGATGCTGTGCTGTAGATATTGTTTACCAGCCGGTGGTCTCCCCCACAGTTCGGCTTGTGGTGTGAGGCCATCTCTGCATTTTATTCTCAGATTCAGCAGTTACCGGGCCTTTAAATCGTCATGCTGCCTTCACCCACCGAGGTGTCAATCTTTGGTCTCCTCAATTGCATTCTATTGAGAACTGAACGCGTTTTGCTCCCTTGATATGGAGTCTGGCTGTTCAGCGAGGGTAGGGTGTTTCTTAGCTGTAGCATGCTCAGAGCTGTCACATTTCAAGAGGAATCAATTCCCCAACTTCTTGTTTTCTCACGGGTGACCATGCGCAACATGACCAGGGAACCGCCCGGGAAATTAGATGTAGTGGTGCAACGGGGGTCTGTTTTTGAGTGGAGGACATTTAAATTCATCGACTGTGGTTTGTCTTTTCAATTGAATAAATCTTTAGCAAATTTGTTGCATGCTACTTCATTTAAGCCCATTGAGAGAAACCGCCTTCGTGATGGCTTGTTTTCAGCATCTGATAAAAGGTTTGCATTGATGCAGATTGCCAGTTCTCAGCGGTACAACTCAATAATAAAAATAGCTTTCCAGGTATGCTAATAGCTTTGCTTGCACATCATGCTTGCATATATCCAGTGGCTCAACTGCAAGAGCGTTGCACAAAGGTTGTAGCTTCGATCCGAGAGAACACGCATACTTGTGTATAGCTTGTAGCTTATAGCTTTTTCCTGTTGTGGGCCGTCGTAGCTTCTCTATGCATTTTGAAAGGTAGGGGTGAGCTATGGACTGAGCTGTTGGTTGGAATTTACAGTCTTACCACTGGATGCCACTGAAAATCTACACATTGAACCTTAAAGGATTACTCTACTTTTATAAAAAAAATCCTAACTCCTATGTCATCCAAGATGTTTATGTCTTTCTTTCTTTTTCAATATAGTTGTTTCAATGCAGGATTTTTCACCAAAAAGTACTTTTAAACCAGAACTTGTTATCTTGCACTAGCCGCGTGATGCACCAGCACGACCTTATGTATTACGTGCAGTGTTGGGAACGTTACTTAAAAAAAGTAATTAGTTATAGTTACTCACTACTTGTTCCAAAAAGTAACTGAGTTAGTAACTGAATTACTCTATAATAAAAGTAACTCGTTACCAGGGAAAGTAACTATTTGCGTTACGGTTAAAAAAAAGTTGCTATATGTCAAAGAATTTGTATTTTTTTAGCAGTTTTCACATGTCAGTTGAAATGAGTAGAACAGACAGGTGTTCATACATAACTTTCCATATTTATTGCACGTCAACAGACATCAAGAGTTTTATCCTACACTTCAAGTATTATCTTTGTAAGAAAAGTAAACAGTTACACCATATAAAGTGCATTTAACTTCAGCAAACTAAATTAAATAAAACTCTCTCAACCTGAGACAACTGGTCAAGTAAACAACCTGTACTTCCAAGTGTTTTGTACACAAAAAGTTAACTTTTAAACAACAAAAAGTGTGTTTGCTCTGTAGTCGTATTCTTAATTAAATAAATCAAACTCCCAATGTCAGACAACTGGTCTGGTAGACATTCTGTACTTCAGGTATTTTCTTCAGAAGTAAACAGTTAAATAATATAAAGTGTGTTTGCAATAACTGTAGCAAATTAAATAAATCAAACTGAGATAAATAGTCTGGAAGACATAGGCTGCTGTATTTCGTTTTCTTCATTAAAAAAGTAAACAGTTTAACAATATGATTCATTAAATTAGAGTTGCTTACAACGGATGTCGACAAAGTCTTCACTCCCGGACCTAATGTACACATTACATGCACGTTCTTGCTTTGACCACAATGAATTTGAAGTACTGCTTATGTCTCCACCTTGAAAATGCCAACTTTTCATCGGATTGCTCCTCCTGACTCGCCATCTCTTCTGCTGCCGCGAATCTCTGTTTAGCTGTTCGGTGTGTGTGGGTAAATTCCAAATGCCGTTTGTGCGCCCTTGAAGGGCACTTAGCGAAGGGGATGTAAAATCCAAATAAACAGAAAAAGACGCTGTATTTTATCACCAAGTGTATTTTAATTAGCCACACTATGAGACAACATTGCGCAACTTTATCTAGAGTTTATACATCAATAGATTTGATCTTCGAAGGGAATAGGGCATAGTGATCATCACTTTCGATTGGAATTCGCCCTGTGTGTGTGTCGCCGCAGGCGCGTGCGCTGGCATGTGTATAACAACACTGGCTCTGATTGGCTACCATGAAACACATTACTCTTCCTTAGCCAATCATAATCGCTTATCTCGTTATTAACCTACCTCCTCACTAGCTGTGTGAGCCAGGGTTGCGTTTGGATCACACAGGTTAAGTCAGTGCATAGTAACGCACCGCATTTAACGTCCGGTAACGTTAACGGCGTTGTAACGGCGGGAAAAGTAATTAATTAGATTAGCCCGTTACTGAAAAATGAACGTCGTTACGTAACGCCGTTCTTTTAAACGGCGTTATTCCAAACACTGATTACGTGATCACGTCGAAAGGTTATACGTTACATATTTGAAACGCACACTTGCGGACCATTTTAAACAATAAACTGACACAAAGAGAATAATTATTATTGTCGTCTGAATGGTTCTCTTTCTACACACTTGTAAACACTGGAGCGGTAGTTTCGCATAAGTCACGCATGACTTTTCGATGTGATTACGTAATATGTAAGGTCACACTGGGGCATCACAAGGCTAGCGCAAGACGATAATTTTGCTAGATTAGACCCTTATGCCTCGGTTGGGATCGTTTAGAGCCCTTTAAAGCTGCATTGAAACTGCAAACCTTTGAGGTCCCCTAAAGTGCAAAAGAATATTATTTTTACACACTGATCTCACAGAAAGTCGTGTTATAGTCACGCAAAATTTAATCAATTTATTCGTGTCCATGGCATGAAATTCAGCTTTTTTTTGTGGCTTGAGCACGAATGTCTTATTTGTGTGCGTTGCACACAATGCAAAAAATTATGTGTTAATTTTTTACACATTGTGTGTGTCATGCCATTTAAGGCATTGCATGATTATAACACGACTTTCTGTGAGATCATGTTGTATTTTAAATTTTATAGTTTTAGCTTTTTCTTTGTGTCTACTACCTGTACTAAAAAGTATATTTTTGAAAAACAGCTTTGCAATAATGCACAACTGTAATGCTGCATTCACGCCAGCTTCGGTAGAGGCGTCAAGCGCGAGTGATTTCAATCTTAAATCAATGTGAAGACGCGTTGACGCGCGTCTAGAGGTCTCACAAGCGTGAACGGGGAATTAAGCATTGCACGGTAGATGCGATTCCGCCTCATTCACACGTCTAGTTTTGCGCGAATGGCGCAAATTGAGCGTTGCCTCAACAAACGCGCAAGTTTAAAAAATTGAACTTTGACAGAAAAACGCTGAAAGGTCATGCATGATGTGATTACAGGAAGCGAGCGGAGTCGCAGAAGCCCCTCCCATGACGAGATTTCCACGTGAATGTCTCGATGACTAGAATTTCACGTGCGCCTTTCACACGCGAATAAAGCAAGTAAACTCAAAATGCTCAAGCAGCAAACTAGATGCGAATTTGATGCCTCAAACGTGGCTGGTGTGTACTCACGGTAAGAAGTAACCTCCCAAAGCAAAGAATATTTAATAAAAATAAGTCCACTTAAGTATGAATTGTCTTATTTTTCCCAGTTACCGCTGACTTGACCATAGCAGGCTTGAATGTTTGAGGGTTATACATATAAGCACTGCAGTCTTCCAATTACCCAGCGGGATCAACTGTACTAATAGATGCAGAAGGTCAGGATCCAGGGACTAGACTTGGAGGATTAAACGGTCTGATTGGATTGGTCACCCTTCGATAGTCCGTTGTGAAATGACATGATGTGAGGTTCATATTGGAATTAAAAATACCACGTTTATGTGTGACATATACCATGAATTATGTAATGTTTTTTTAATGAAGGAGATCAGTATTCAGACTTAGTCTTGTTTGATTTAATTCTGATGGTTTTACAGGATTCAACTCAAATGCTTATGTTAGCAGGTATCTAAAATATCAACCCAAATGTCCACGTTGATCACTCATGAACTCCAAACACAGATTATATATAAACAGGAGTTACTTTTCGTTTTCTATTACAAACACTTGCCTTCATTCTAATCTTCGTGTGGATGTCTGGTGAAAGCAGTCGGGATTATTGACATTTACTCATGTAAATTTCACCAAAGGTAATGTTTTATGACCGAGCGGTGACATTTTTGAGGATGTTGTGAAATTGCTTCATGAAACAGCAGAGAACCGAGGAGCCCATCTTTGTCTGGGATATTTTGAGTCTTAGGTCAAAAGCTGGTCTGCGGTAACTTAGGAAAGCCTACGGTAAATGTCAAGTCACGTAATTAAAAAAGGAAAAAATTAAATAAGCTTAAACAAAGTTCAAATAAACTAAAACAAGCTTAAATGTATAAAATGTGTTTATTAAGGCTAGTTGGATTATTTTTTTTACATTTATTTATTAAAATGATTACCCAGAGCTCATGCTATACGTTTAAAAACATCGGTAATGCCTTTCTGCATGATTTAACATGGCCACTTGTCTCTTGTACTGTAAATAAACAGTACTTCTACATAATTTATTACATTGGCAGAGTTTGGGGGTGGGCAGGGGGGCATTGCCCCCCAGACCAAAGCCAATTTTAATGATTTTTGTCTGAGATAATAATAAAATAGAAATATGAGAATTCATATTTTATTTGACGGATCTTAATATTTTAATGAGTAGACTGAGTATAAGGCTAAAATAGTTCAAATTCATTTAAAGGGATAGTTCGGCCAAAAATGATATTAAACCCATGATTTACTCACCCCCAAGCTGTCCGAGTTGCATATGTCCATCGTTTTTCAGACAAACACATTTTCGGATATTTTAGAAAGTGTTATAGATCTTTCAGTTGATTAAATCTAATGTTACGGGGTCCAGCCATAGTCCACGACCTTTAAGTCCAAAAAAAGTGCGTCCATCCTTCACAAATTAAATCCAAACGGCTCCAAGTTGATAAACAAAGGTCTTCTGAGGGTAATCCGCGTGGTGTTGTAGTAGAAAAATCCATATTTAAAACTATTAACGTAAATAACTACCTTCCGGTAGCGCCGCCATCTTAGACTCCTCTGTATTCAGGAGAGAGTATTAGCGTAATGTACGCACTTTTCTTAGTGACGTATGACAAATTCGGAGGGCGGGGGCACAAAGCAGCAGCAGAGTAGCCTCCGTAGGCTGCGTAAGTTCTCATCCTGAATGCGGACGCGACTAAGATGGCGGCGCTACCGGAAGGTTTTTATTTACGTTTATAAAGTTTTAAATATGGTTATTTCTACAACAACACCGCGCGGATTACCCTCAGAAGACCTTTGTTTATCATCCTGGAGCCGTTTGGATTTAATTTGTGAAGGATGGACGCACTTTTTTTGGACTTGAAGGTCGTGGACCCCGTAACATTACATTTAATCAACTGAAAGATCTAAAACATTTTCTAAAATATCCGAAAATGTGTTTGTCTGAAAAACGATGGATATATGCAACTCGGACAGCTTGGGGGTGAGTAAATCATGGGTTTAATATCATTTTTGGCCGAACTATCCCTTTAAACCATAATTAAAAACCATTGTATTGTCATTAACTAGCATGCATAGCATAAATGCTAAAAACTATATTGCTCATTGTTAGTTGATCTAACTAATGCATTTACTAATGGTAACAAATACAACTTTATTGTAAAGTGTTACCACATTATTTAAGCACATTAATAAAATTATTAATACTTACAGTGCACACATTATACGATATAGTGCATTGGATTTGCTCTTAGACTGAAAACTGTGAGCAACAGTAAAGTAATGTTTGTTTTAGCAGACACCAGAAGTCATGCAGTGAAATTGATGATGACGTTTTGCTCTCCTCAAGTGAATTTGGCCCCTAGAGCTTTACACAACCGTCAGCGGCAGAGAAATATCAGAATTTTCACATTGCAAATTTTTCCAGCACAATGACCGTTCGAGTTATATCAGCGTCTGCCCACGCCGCACGTGTAGCGCGTATCTCATCACCGATGTTTTCCCCGTGTGTGTTTTTGTCGTGTGTGGCAGCTGTGAGTGACTGACAACTCGGCTGTCAGCCGCCTGTCAATTTAAAAAGCTTTGCAGGAGGAGAGATAGCTGCTGAATCGAAAGCCACTTGTTTAAGGTATCCATTGAATGCCGAGAACTGTCGGCACAAGAAAGTAATGACAGTATGAATTTACTTTTACTCATCTGCGTTTAATATTTTGCAGTTACCATCTTTTGCATTCAATTCTGTGACCTGTTTGGATGTGTGGTATTTGTGATATTTGCTAAAGGAAAGCATTGCTGTTTGTCTTATACACTCTCAGAAATAAAGATACAAAAGCCGTCACTTGAGCGGTACCTTTTTCAAAAAGTACACTTTTTTACATAAAAGGTGCATATTGGTATCTCAAAGGTACAGATTGGTACCTAAGAGGTACACATTGGTACCTAAGAGGTACATACTGGTACCTTAAAGGTACATACTGGTACCTTAAAGGTACATCTCTGTTCCTTAATTTTACCTTGTACCTTTATTCTAAGAATATACTTGGGGGATAGGAAACAAACTATGATGATTTAAATGCGGGGTGCATGATATTTGAAAAAACACTTTGGAAAAGAGAGTCGGTGCGAGTACCAAAACACACTTGTAGCCAATCAGCAGTTAGGGGCGTGTCTACTAACCGACATCGTTGCCTGGGTTGCGTCTGTGTGGGGCGGGTCTATCAAAAGAAGGGCCAGATGTTATTGGGGTAGGGGGGTGTTTGTTTAGGTGATTTCAAATATCAACATTGGCTTTTAGAGATCATGCACACCCCCTTTAACTTCAGTGTGTGATTGTGAACACATTCCTTTGTGTGTCACACATCATTGCACAACCCCAAGCGACAATGGTAAGAAAATAGGAAAAAACAATGAGAAAACCATTCATCAAATGAAACAAAAAAGAAAGTCGTGCAACGCACATGAAAAAAGACATTCGTCCTCAAGACACGAAAAAGCTGAAATTCGTGCCATGGACACAAATAAATTGATCAGATTTTGCGTGACTATAACAAGACTTTCGATGAGATCAGATCTTTGTTAAATGAGGCAAAATAGCCCAAATTTCTATTCTTGGAAATCAGTTGTCCACCTACACACACAAACGCAGCAAGCCTATTCACTAGCCATAATTGGCCCAAAGGTTCACCTCAATATCATAAAGGAATCTGGTGATGTATTCTGAAGAGCTGTCACGATTCAGAGAGCGCCCTCGTACACCTTTCCTATCCATCTACCCTCCTAAATGACTCGCAGTCGCATTTTAATCCACCATTAGCATGAAGCCATAAATCATTGAAGAGGAGGCCAACGATGTAATGTGACACAGTGACCTAGAGACGCTGTACGGGTAGTGGGGAAGACAGGAGGATGCAGGAAAAAATTGCAAGGGAGCGTTGAGATGCCCTTACCTTTCCCCTCGCTAACCCTTCATATTCTGATTAGATAACACGTTTAAAAGTGTAATGAGGCGGGACCCAACAGCGATCCCTGGTGCACACACCACTGCAGGAGGAAATTGCAATATGTGGCATGTATTTTGCATGTGTAAGGCATGTATCTATTATTAAATACAGTCACAATACTGTTGATGGATATCAAAACAAAATTCTGGGCTAAATATATTACATTCTTCTGTACGTGCATGGTGCGCATACAGTTCACACTTACTATTCTGATGATTATATGTGCGTTATGCATACTGTATGCAGACCCTCACATATGAGTAAAAATAGGACTATACTTCTAGCTTTATACAACAGACATCTTATCTTCAGTGTATTACATGGGGTGCATGAGACTCTTTTTAACCGGGGTTAGAAAGGGGGGTGTGGGCGAGCGATTTGGATTGTCAAGGCTTTGATTTCCATTACAACTGCCTCGGTGTGCAAATAGCAAGTTCTCCACTAAGAGAAGATCTGTGTTTACTTAGCCACAAAATGCCAGACTGGTTATTTACTCTGCTCTGCACTGTACTTAGCCTGCTCATGTCTGTGCATCTTATATATTTTCGTGTACTCTGACTTACTCTAGTCTCCAGCATCCTAAAGGTGTTTTAATTTTTAATCGGATAGTTTTAATGTAGATGGCAAGCCTAGCTCACACATCTGTCACCGCTTTATCCCAGTTAAAGGAATAGCTGACCCCCCCCCCCAAAATTAAAAAAAAAAAATCTTTATATTGTTACACTTTCATGAAGTATATAAATAACTGATCTGATGTTTGTAAATAATAAAACAGGCTTAAGTGATTGGTTTATTTTATTGGCCTTTTGGTATAGGTTGACAGTCCCTGTTCAATATGCTTAAAGTTCGTGTAAAGCAATTTCAGGGAATTGTTTCTAAACACGTTATAAATATTAGAAAAATGTATTGCTGAAACATGTTGCAAAGACTATGACCTATATAGTACTGAATTGTGGAGACCGTTTTCCATATTTCTGTGTTCCGGATTATTTGGGTGGAGCTAAAACGGTGGCTCGATGACGCACTGGAGCCACCGAGCATAGCCCTGACTCGAACAATTGCAAGCATGCATTTAGGTTCTAGAGGTTTTTGAAAGTTGAGATGACAGGTTTCCCATGAGTGGGCGTGGTTTCAGTAAGGATTAATTGACGACGGGCCATTGAATTATAAGAAAATAATGCACACCCAAGGTGCAATGCCGTTACACCGCGGGTGTGCATTATTTTCAAATAATTCACAGGACCGGAGTCAATTATTCCTCTTATACCACGATTACCACAAACATTGCTCTGGTGCCTATTTTTAAGACATTTGACAAGTTAGGTGTGCGGTTATCAGAAATTAATCCATACCCACGGAACATTTCTCAGCCAATCAGAGTACAGCATTCAAAAGACCCGTGGTATACGCGCTGTTAAGGGACACACCCCAAGCATTTTGGCGGTAATGAATGATGTCGTGATAGACGCGCAGTAGATAATTAGGCCTGAAAAGGTGTGGTCTAGTTATTGTTGTTACTGATCTTATTGCATTTCTAGGAGTTTCCCTTTCAGACGCAAAATTTTGGGGAGGAGATTATTTAAATGATTCAAACAACGCGATTTACTTATGTTTGCGCATTTGTTATGACTGGTAATTGTGCCATTATTTAACGCCGAAAAAATCATGTCTTAAATTACCTTGCGCTTGAAATTGCTGCAATTATTGCTAAAAGAACCATCATTGGTTCATCATTGGCCAGAGGAACATATTATATATTAGCCAAGCCATGTTATTTTTTATTTGCTGAAGTAAATAAAAGATAAGTCACACGATACCAGACGTATCAAAACTTCTTCTAAGCCTTCATTTTTTTTGTCCTCAAGTCCTTTTCAGTGTACGATGGCTTCGTTGGCTGGGATTACACACCCCAAATTTTCCGCAGCGATGTCCATGGCGCTAAACTCAAGATCAGCTCTGCTTATTTGTGACCCTGAACTAATTTGCACTGCTCTTAGTAGATTGCATTGGTTATTACACTGCAAAAAAATGACTTTCTTAGTTTTTATGTCTTGTTTTCAGTAGAAAAATCTGAAAATTCTTAAATTTAAAGGAATATTCAATTTTCTTAAAAGAAAAATCCAGATAATTTACTCACCACCATGTCATCCAAAATGTTGATGTTTTTCTTTGTTCAGTCGAGAAGAAATTATGTTTTTTGAGGAAAACATTGCCGGATTTTTCTCATTTTAATGGACTTTAATAGACACCAACAATTAACACTTAAATCAACAAGTAACAGTTTTTTTCAACAGAGTTTCAAAGGACTATAAACTATCTCAAACGAGGCATAAGGGTCTTATCTAGCGAAACGATTGTCATTTTTGACAAGAAAAATAACAAATATACACTTTTAAACCACAACTTCTCGTTTAAATCTGGTTGTAATGCGCCAACGTGACCCCACGCAATACGTCATGACGTCAAGAGGTCACAGAGGACGAACGCGAAACTCCGCCCCAGTGTTTACAAGTGTTGAGAACGAGCACCGTTCCTACGTTGTTGTATGTCAACTGATACTAATTAATGTCTTTGTGTCAGTTTATTGTTTACAATGGTCCGCAAATGTGCGTTTTATATATGTAACACGTGACCTCCCTACGTCACTACGCATTTACGTTAGGTCGCGCTGGATCGGATTTAGACGAGAAGTTGTGCTTTAAAAGTGTATATTTGTTATTTTTCTTGTCAAAAATGACAATCGTTTCGCTAGATAAGACCCTTATGCCTCGTTTGGGATCGTTTATAGTCCTCTGAAACTCCATTGAAATTAACTGTTAAGTGTTGAGTTAAGTATTAATTGTTGGTGTCTATTAAATTCCATTAAAATGAGAAAAATCCTGCAATGTTTTCCTCAAAAAAACATAATTTCTTCTCGACTGAACAAAGAAAGACATCAACATTTTAGATGACATGGTGGCGAGTGAATTATCTGGATTTTTCTTTAAAAAAAAAAGGGAATATTCCTTTAATTAACATGCCAAATGACCTAAGAAAATAAGTCTAGTTTATAGACAAAAAATATAAAATTTAAGTGAATTTGTGCTAAAAACAAGCAAAAATATCTGCCAATCTTGATTTAAGAAGTTTTAGATATTTGAAACAAGACAAAAATACTAAGTGAGAAAGTCATTTTTTGTAATGTATGGAAATCAGCTGTGGCGCCTGTGTTATTTAATTTGTGCTTTTATAGGAAATAACCCGCAGATATTACCAATCTCATCTGTGCTTTTTTGGAATTGGGCTATGACGCTAATTTGCCCCGTTTAGTCAATCTTGCCCTTAATATTAGACTTAACATGGACTTTAAACTACTTCTTTTCACATAGGTTCATAATAACTGTTTAAAAATTGCTTTGGTACTGTAACTTAGCAGGCTCAGCAGTCTTTTCAAGTAGATCAAGACTATTAGACTAAAATGATAATGGAAAAATCTACTGCCGCAACAGCCATTATTCTCATTGAAAATATGAGAGCACAGAGAACACTAAAACTTACTGTAAAAGACTATTCACAAGAAAGATTGAAAGTCTTATTCCCTTCCAATATTTATTTTCCAAGTATCACTGAATCTCATCGCTACATGTTTTACTCATTTCTTAGTTAAATGAATAAAACTTTGCTTAAAACAAAAAACAAAAATGAGTGCAAAACTATATTAAATGTCAGATGACCAATAGATGAGCATTGCTGGTGCAAGTAAATGTGGATCTTTCTCACTCTTCACCTCCGAGTAGAAAGTGCCAAGGAATTACTGGCAGTAGTCCATCCTTCCTCGTGTCTCGTGTGAATGGCCCTTGTTCTGTCCTGAACGGACTGTTATACTAATCTGATATTGATCTACTGCTGCCCTCCACTACATCCCACAGATGTCTTCTGAGGTCCATCACGGGGTCTGATGCTATCCGAGTTTACACAATAAAGGTTTTAATTTGAATGTTTTTAAAGAAACCTCAGTTTATTTATTTATTTGTTTGTTTAAAGATGGAGTGGTGATGTTTGATTTGCCCGTATTCACAACACCAAATAAAAGTTCTCGTAAACAGCGGGAAAAGTTCTTACTGTACTGTAGCTAAAAGTTCCTCCTAAAACCTATTCACAAAGCTGCTATGATAGTAAGACATGCAAACATAAAAGAAATCCAAACTGGGACACAAGAACAGCTGTTAATTCTTGCCCTTTTTGTACATGAAAAGAAGGCAACAGACATTGTTTGTGATTTGGTCTTAGTGACCTAACCTTTTACAGGTTTAAAAGACTGTGAAAGACTCTTAGAGCAAAAAATTAAGGCTGACACACCTATTATATTTTTAAGAGATTCTCCTAAATCAGCAAGTTAATAGCTTAGCCCTAAGATGTTTTGTAAATACGGCCCCTAAAGAGCAGGGCTTCCAGAGGGAAATTGTGTTTGATGATGCTGAGTCACAGTAAAACACATCTGTATGATTGTAATGCGAGGGCCTCTAGTGGCAAGATCAGAGTTCAGAGAACAGGAAACGCAGGGCATCGGTGTCACAATGGTAATATTTGGGCCATTCCACCGAATCCATGCCATTTCTATCCCCAGGACATTGTATAAAATGCATGCTATAAAACAAAAAAATATTTTATTATCAAGCAAAGTGTCATGCATGTTAATCTAAAGTATATCATTTAAAACATTAATAAAAATGTCTACATCTATTCATCCTCTCTTTGTCTATAATTTAGTATAAATATAAAGCATACAATTCTTTAAATATTTTTATATTTTTGTGTTGGTCCAAAATCCCATCTTTTCTTACAGTCACATTAAAATGCACATGTTAGTCATGTCCCCAGGATTTTACTCCTGTTTCCCAACACATTCCCCCCTCTGAAATATAAGTCTAGGAATATAAGTCACATTTTCAAGAAAAAGTTACATAATCTGGATTTTCTGAAGGCCATGTGGAGATCAAAAGTTACTTTTCTGATTTCTTTTTCTGTATATTTTATGATATTAATGCTATGACTGTGAATGTCAATCTTAATGTTCAGGCATATTATTTATTTGTTGTTATTGTTGTTGTTTTTAATATAAAAAATGGGTAAATCACTAGAATTTTCTGAGTGTCTTTATGCTAAAACAACTTTATTTCATGTATTTGCTAAACCTATTACCAAAAGTCCTGTAACCAAAATGCTTCCATTCTCCATTAAGAAACCATTTTTACCTAATATAGCCTACTCATTTTGAAAAGTACAATATTTGTGTGATTACAGTTAGTGTTAAAAAAAGATAAAAAAATAACTTTTTTAATGTTAAAACATGCAAATAGCACTGATTTGGTGGAACCCGATTTATATTTTAACCATTTCTTCAGCAACTAAATAGATATGGATGAAAAACGTACCCATCCATCCACCATAGTATGCAGCAAGCAAGCAAATGTTTACTTTTGAAACCCATCTTCTTTGCGAAGCAGGTGTATATGCAAAGCTGTCGTATGTGGGCGTGGCGTATGTTGATTCTTTTGTCCATTCATACCAAAGGAGGGCGGAACAAAGCGCGCTGGGGGGCGTGTCTAACTTTCAATCTGAAGTTGCGTGGTGAATTCATCGAGGTGATGAAATGGTTACAAGTCCCTCGATCCGTATAATCGGGCACAAGACACTTTCGAAACGAAAACAGCACAAAAGCAATACGAACAAGTGTTTATGGATGATGTGCTCCGAAACGGAGACGTGAGAGCGCGCACCGAAGAAGCACACGGTGGACTGTGAATGTCTGGATTTTCTCTATTGAACATGTTTATGTGTGGAGATATAACTTCTTAAATTAAGCAGACATGTGGCCGACTTGTTTTCTTCTCTCCTGCTGCTTGGTCTTCACGATCGATGTGCTTCAGATGAGCGCCGCGCAGTCAGGTGAGTGACAGCACCCGTGCGTAAAGGTTGTTTGGAGAGCTGCGCACTTCACCGGCGCGCGCTGCTGTTAACGCGCACTTTACTGTACTGTATGTAAACGATTAGCGATTGAAAGATTATGCAGTGTGTTGCGGATGCAGTTTAAATCCTAGCTTTATCATAAACAACTAAGTAGACGTTGCATCATTTCATTTTTTTTTAGCACTCCGGTCTATGCAGCATAATAGAGAACTAATACACCCAACAGTATGTTTCATCCAGTGCTTGCTTTGTGATATTGGCAAGTTAGTTATCCAGACATGCCAGTAGCCAACATGTGTTTGTTTAAATTAAAATCATCATGCCCTTTCACACGAAGCAAAGTCATAACCAGTTGTTTGCTACTGTACAATTACAATAACTGTACGAGCTGACCAACCTTCGTGTCTGTATTCGGTCTATTTTAATGTGCCAGTGCGCGTAACGGAACTTGGTGGAGCGCAGCGCGAGTGCGCGCTCAACGGAACGTGCATTTCCTGCGCGTTTCGCATCGCGCATTGGACCCCTACGCTGCGCTCAAATAGCTGCTCAGCATATTTCTGCAGAGCCACTGTGAGAAGTGAACCCGGCGTTGGCGGTGCATGAATTAAGTTTTGTTATGCAGTGCATGGACAAGGAGAAATGGGGTGAGGCATGATATATAAGCAATGTATCCCAACCTTTTTTACTTTACAATATTTGGCAGTGTATCCGTTACAAAAATAACCAAACACTGAGAAATATCTTGACATTGAGTTGGTTTAGCTTTTTTATTGTGGCTTTTGTCTTAATACATCAGTGTTTCCCAATTCTGGTCCTCGAGTACCCCCTCCCAGAATGTCAGAGGTCTCCTCATTAAAAACAGCTATTTTACCCATCAGTGTGTTAGGGAGACATGTTAACCATTCTGGAGGTAAGGAGAAATCTAAAACTTTCTGGGAGGGGGTACTTGAGGATCAAGATTGGAAAGCACTGTTCTTAATTATTTTAAGTCACCATGAGGCTCCCTTGGAAGTTTGCTGAGGTCCCCTATTGGCCCTGGACCCCTTATTAAGAAACACTGATATTTAAACAAAGGCTGAGTGTTGTGATGCCAAGCATGATCAGCATGTGAGCAGAGAGGAATACTTGATCTATTGTTTTTCTTGTTGATAAGTGGTCAGCATATGAGTACATTGATGAATGGATTAAGATGAAAAAAAATATTTTCTGTATAGAATTTCTTTCATACTTTTTTAAAGATTGGGCCCTTGGTCACAGTGCTGTTTATATTGAACTCTAAAATAACTAAAAAGGTCCTAATATATAATTTGGGAACAGAAATTTATACATTTGGTACCAATATGTACATCTGAGGTACTAATATGAACGCTTTAGGTGCAAATGTGTACTTTTTTAAAAGGGTACCACCCCAGTGACAGCTCGGGACCATTTTTGACCATTTTTCTTATAAGGTTGAATGTAGGCTGTGATGAGAAACGATTCAGCTATTCATGTATTTTTCCTTTTATACTTATATTTATCCTTTAAGTGTTTGCTGTGTCTGGAGATAACTGACACAGCATCTGACCCAGCCTGAGATGTGACATTTAAGTTCTAACGGATATTGACTTTGGAATGCAGTCAGATTATTACTCAGCGTCAGATCGGATTAAACTCCATTGGAGAGCCCTGATGAATCTCTCGGTAATTACACTCGTCATTGATATGATGTCTAGACAAGAATGTGTTTTATGAGCAGGAAACGTTTGCTATTCCAGCCAAGTTTAATCTTTTGATTAGTAATGTATCTGTCATTGAGTCATAACTTTAAATGACACTTGTAGCTCATGTGTCTTGCGATAGAACAGAGAGGCATTTTGTACTGTTTACACATATGCTGCCTTTGTTTATGCATTAAAGGGCACATATTATGCATATTATGTTTGGATATAAATGTGTGTAAACACAACCACTCTACTCCTTAGTTTTTAATCCCTATTAAACTTAAAGCACTCATGCAGTTTTGATTCTCTTGTTAATGTGACGTCACACTGATAAAGCCCTGCCCACCGCCACTGACTAACTGACTGATTTTACCCAAAAGCTTTTTTAATGTGTTTGTTAGCACGTTGTAATCTGGCTAAATATACACTATTATTAATAAATTATTATTAAATTAATAAGCAGACTAAGCAGCTACAGTCATAAAAGTACAACCATAAAATTTCTGTTTGCATCTCATTCTTATAAATTATTACTGTACTTAAACTAAAAATAAGGATGATTATACTATTGTACTAATGAATAGTGATTCATCTAATTATAATCTATATAACTGTTTAGGAAACCCACGGATGAGCCAGAGAAATTTTCCTTTCACTGGCTCTAGAGTTTGTTTTCTTCACCACTTGAAATTCGTCCCAGAAAACAAACGCCTGCTGGTTTCTGTCAGTGGGTGGTGGGACGTCCTCTGTCCCATCATCCCTCTTCACACTTGACCGTCCTTCAGTCAATCTTCTTGTGATTGTTTGGTTCGGATCTTGCTTTCAATGGAAATGTGATGCTTTATAGAGGCTAGTGATTGAAAGTTAAGTCATGACAGCTACAAAAGCACCTCATCATATTTGTTAATAGCGTTTATAGTTATGTTTAGCTTTAGTTTATACTTAGTTCTGAGTTGGTGGTTGGTCATTGGTTTGTGTTTAGTATTGGGTTTGCTTCATATGATATGATGTGTCTAGCAATGCGAAAATACTTAACATGGATATGATAAACAGGAAAATGACTTTGTTGTTGAGAAATGTTTCCTTTCCATTTCAACACTTGAAGTTTTAGTATATTGTAGGTGTGTCACGGTTCTCCAAATTCTCGATTCGGTTACATTTTCGATTCTAAGGTCACGATTAGATTCTCGATTTTGTACTTTTTTTTTAAGCACAAAAAAATGCTATGCTATTTTTAGACTAGACTTTTATGAAATATAATATGATATCTGATATTGAACCCAGAGATGCCCTGCCATGTTAGTCGTCCTGCCAGTGGAAAAATATGGTACACGCACATACCTGATAAAACAAACTTTCTGTCAGATGAACATCTGTCAGTACTTTGCAGCTTAAAAACGGGCTGTTATTACCGTCAGATGAGATTGTGAGACTATACTTCAATAAGTCATGTTTAAATGCTGTTTTCATAACTCTTAAGCATCTGAAATAAGTTGTTGTGAAACTTAATAAGATCTCGGCAAGCCGACCGAACGTGACATGGGGGCGTGGCAGCATTTATTTATTCAAAGTTTGAGGTTGTGACTTAATTTCGATCGATTTCGATGTAAAATTCGCTGAGTCGTACGATTTCTTACAATGTGAATCGAAACATATGATTATCATAAAAAACAATAATGAAACCCCACCTTTAACTGTCTCCTCACCCCAACCTCACGGGGGCAAAAGCAAATCGTAAAAAACCTACGGAAAATGTGGTTGTACGAATTTGCCACATCGTAAAATATGTACGCATTGCCATGAGATAGCGTTAGAATGTTTGACTTTTATTTTTTGCATGTTGCCAGTTTGTCCTGCATTGTCTCAGACATGTGACTCATTTTGGGGTTGTGACCCGATAAAAAGTACAGGATGCTTCAGAAAGGATAAGAGAGTTTATTGTAACTGTTCACTGTAAATAAGTGGTGTGCAACGCAGGTAGGAAACACTTTGTCATCTCACGATCTTCCTTTTGCGCCAGCAACCCTAAAAAATGAGAATTTGTTGGATCAGAGAAAGAGAGAGAGAGAGAGAGAGAGAGAGAGAGAGAGAGAGAGAGAGAGAGAGAGAGAGAGAGAGAGAGAGACGCTTAGTAAACTGAAGGAGAAAAGAGACATTTAAGAGAAAGAGAGATAAGAGGTGAAAGTAAAAGACAGCTGTGCTCTTCAACATCTGTGAACCTCTTCGTGTCTCATGACCTCAGTGTTTTTTTTTTTTTTTGGTTAGGTGAGATAGAGGGCAGATGTCACCTTGCAGTCCTATAGAAATATCACTGCAAGTCCTTTCAGTTTAAGGCTTCATAAAACTGTTAATGAAAAGATTGGGTGACGGTGTGTCACCTTGGATTACTAGTTCTTCAAAAGCACCTTACAGGAACCATCATCTTCCCTTTATGTTCATCTTCCCTTTAACACACGCTTGTGTTACTCGGATAGGAGAACATTTTGTCTGAGAGAATATAAAGAGTGTGGCGAACACTGAAATTTAATATTATAATGCTGAAAAAAAGACTTCAGTAGAGTTAATGTTGCATTTGATAAAAGATACAGACTGTTCAACCAAAAGTCCAACCGAGTTTTCTGTAGACTTCCATTTTTTTTTTTTTTTTTGAAAGAAGGAAGCAAATAGTTTTATACTGAAGTTGCTACAGGCAGGAGTTACGTGTTTACCCCTTCAGGTCATTTCTTGTCTCCTAATATCATGTCAGGTTTCTAAACAGCTCGCTGTTTAGTGGCAGATGTTGGCACCGTTTCATTTGGTCGTTCAGGTGTCGGTACGGTGGCCATCAATTAAAGTTTTAACAGTCTGGACCAGGCCAGTTACTCGGCACATGTCAGCATATACAGTAAAGCATCAGAGCAATACAATTCAACAGAAATCTCCACAGACAGCTTTCATTCACAAAGTTCGGCACATCACCCAACCATTCATATAAATCATTTAGCAAATGCTTTATTGATTTCGTAGTATTCAGTTGTTTTTAACATTGTGTCTGATTTAAATTCAGCAAAATTTGCAAACTTTATCAGCTGTCATTTCACATCAAGAATTAGTAATTCGGATATTAGGGAATTTATCTTAGTTTATTTTGTTTTAATTTTTTATGCACAACCTTTTTTACACACACCTTAAACGAGAAAACAATTTTTGACAATGTGATAAGAAAAATAAACCAGATCTGGGATATATATTTTAAAGACATCTTAATGTTTTTTATGTAAATGTATGACACACATAGTGTTTCCAAAGGTACTTTGCAGATTGCAGATCCATGAAATAAACTGCACAGATTCAGTGTGGATTATCCGAGCCTCTGAACACTATCTAACTCTATTTAAAAAGGGGCCATTGCAGGAAAATCTGACTTTTTCCATGTTTAAGTGCTATAACTGGGTCCCCAGTGCTTCTATGAACCTAGAAAATGTGAAAAAGATCAACCCAGTAATTTAGTTTTGGTAAACCATTCTGTGCAAGCGCATGCAAAATTGGTCATTGAAATTTGGCTCTCATTATGATGTCATAAGGAGATCTTATTATAATTATACCGCCCCTTAATTTGCATCCAACCACGGCACAGCTATTTAGTGCAGATAGAAAGAGAGAGAAAAAAATACTTCACAGCACCAATGAGTTTCAATTGCAACAAACCACCATCATTGTGATCAGTGTTTGCATTTCATCCACTCATTTGCATTTTAAAGGACACACCCAAACATTTTTGCACACACCTACAAAAAGGCAATTTTAACATGTTATAATAAATTATCTATGTGATATTTTGAACTAAAACTTAACATATGTACTCTGGGGACACCAAAGACTTATTTGACATCTTAAAAAAATATTGTGACATGTCCCCTTTAAACTGTTTATTATAGCTGGCCAGTGGTAAAGTCAAAGAATCAGAGTCTTTGGAAACCTCTTAAAGGCGGGGTGCATGATTTTTGAAAAAACGCTTTGGAAAAGGGAGTCAGGCCGACTACCAAAACATACTTGTAGCCAATCAGCAGTAAGGGGCAGTGTCTACCGACATCGTTGCCTGTGTTGCGTATGTATGGGGCGGGTCTTTCAAAAGAAAGTCCAGATGCTATTGGGGTAGGGGCATGTTTGTTTAGGTGATTTCAAATGTCAACATTGGCTTTCAGAGATCATGCACCCCGCCTTTAACTGTTTTACCTCTTTGGAATACCGGCTACTTTTAATGATAAGAATTGCATGCTACTGCTGGAAATGAACTGTACATTATATCAACACTGTATTATGCACATGTTTTATGTATGTGAAAATACCTCCATATGGGTTTGCATATCTGATGCTTGTGAGATATGTCAATTAAATTAAGATTCAGCCTGTGTATGTATTCTGTAAGTTACACAACACCTTATCAAACACTAATTACACTTGCAACTGCATAACAATAGGCTAAAAACCACTGAACCTACCAAAACCATAATAACCATATGGTAACATCCTGGCAACCACCTTCAAGTGAACATTCAATAATTAATACGGTCTGTTGAATGGTGAAATGTTAGCAGGAGTTGTGGTTGCAGTCTGACATTTGTTCCCCAATAAGTGTTTTCTTTATGTGACAATGCTAATTATGATAGTAGTTAGAGGGATTGTTATGATTATATGCATTGTGTGTTTTCTCGGATTGACGTTTCCAGCTGTTACAGTGGATGTGAGCAGCGCTGAGGGGTGGAAAACAATAGTTGGGGGCTCTATTTGTCGCTGGTGTTTATACAGTATGAAGAGATTTTGGAGGTCTGGTGAAAATGTGTCATGAAATGAAAAGGACAGCGGTTGATTCAGTGTTTAATTTATGCCTGCATGTGTAGTGCATTAACATATTAACATTAATTAAACATGTTTGGCACTGCATTGTGTATAGACTATCTCACATTAAAGATGTGATAAAAATCTGGGCTATTCCATAAAATTTATATTTCTGAAATGTTCCTTAAATGCATGTAAAAAATTTGCATTTTGTTATTGAAAAATGAATTTATACTTGTTTTCTCTGCAGTTTTTAAGATTGGAAAATACTGCCTATTTTTTGTTATTTGGACCATGTTTTTCCCCATTTAATTTTTTAAAGTAAATAAATGTAAATAAAAAACATTATTTTAAGTAGGAACTTGGCAGAAATGTTGTCGGTAGTTGGCAGAATGCATAGAAAAATGATAATTTTACTTCAACACAGCCTAATAGTAAATAAAAAAATTGTCCCTTATTTTTTCCATGACTGCATATATATGTATAAACTGTAAAAAAAAAATTGCCTATTACTTAATCAGTTTAAGTTGGTTCCACTTGTTGTTTTAAGTTGAGAGGCATGTAACTGAGTAAATTGAGTTAGGTGAACTACATCACCCAAAACTCAAAAAGTTAAGTCAACTTTTTCTTTTTTACAGTGTTTACATAAATGCCTTTGCAAAGATGCTTTTATCCAAAGCGACTTAAAGTGCATTAAATTAAACATTTGATCAGAAGGCAGGGATCAAACCCACAACCTTTTGCTCTGCTGCAGGAACAAACATACAAATAGAGAAAGTATATTTAGGACTACTTGGCCCCATCACGTTGGGATCAAAACCTTTCATAAAACAATGCCTGTTCTTGTCTTAGGACAACTGTGAACTTTTTTGATTCACTTTAGGCACATGCAATTCCCACCTAAATCTCATTACTGTAATGAAAAAAAAAATCTTCATGGTGTTCAAATAGTGTCATTGTCTCTAATCAATAATTTTTTATCTGTCGGTTTTGTGGTAAAATTTAACCTGCACTTGTTGTTATTTGTTTTTATTTCTTTTAGATTCAACCTATTTATACTTCACCAACTATATGTGTGTAACAGTGCAGGTGTAATAAAAGGTCTTGTAAACACAGAAGAACAGTCCACATTAAAACTGCCGTCTCTAATTAGTTGAATTAGCCGGAGATCAGAAAGGGAAATGAGTTGAGATGTGCGGCAAGGACTCTGTGCTCATTTGCATGACAACACATGTTGGCTGCTCATTACGGGCAGCGCTGGCAATATGGCGTCTGATTGGACAGATTGCTCATCAGGACAGTCCAGTTCCGCTACGCCACCTGGGACCCTTCAGCATTTTAACAAAACCTTTTAGCACACCAGAATTAAACAATCTGTTATCTAAAACTTGCTCGGGCAAGCGAATGCTTTTAAGTATATGTGTGCGAGATAAGAATGTAGAATTACATTTTAATACACACACAGGAACACCTCTATGCATTTATTGTATAGATTGAGACATAATTAAGGAGAGAATATTTTCCCTATAGAGCACAACAGTAGATTTCCATTAGGAAAAAATCAATCTTCTCTAAAGAGAAATAGATTTACATTTATGCCTCTGGCAGACACTTTTATCCAAGCGACTTTCAGTGCATTACATGGTTTACGTCAGCATGTCTGTTCGTTGGGGATCGAACCTATGACTTTTGCAATGTTTGCAAAATGCTCTACCAACTGAGCTGTTTATACCTATTTTTTTTAGGATATTTAACATTTACAACCCATATATAATATAAAAGGCCAATGCAATTCAGTTGTTTTATATTGTACCATTTATATAATTACATTATTTTCAATGCATCAATGGATTGTATTTTATGTATTTTATGAACACTGTAAAAAACTTGGTTCAACCTAAAAAGTACGTTTCCTGGTTGCCTGAAACACATCTTTTTGAGTTAACTAATATTTTTAAGTTGAATTAATTAGGCAACCAGGTAACTTACTTTTTAAGTTGAACCAACAAATCTTTTAATACTTTTCAAAGTTGATTCGCTGTGTTCTTGGCTTTAAACTTTGAAATTAAGAAATTTGACCTCCATGTGAAGAAAATTAATACAAAAAATACTTTAGTACAAGGCTAAGGAATAAATAAGCGGCCACTGCTCCGTTGTAAAATGACAGCCTTGATTTGCCCATTTTTTTTTGGCATCGCACACTCGGTTATGAGCCATGGTGGTTTTTTATATGCCTATATTCTTACGGTGCCAGTCAATTAACACAAATCCCAATTACACAATGAATCCTAAAGAGATTAAGGGTCTCAACGGCACGCCAAAGTCTAATGCCATATGTGGTCTCTGCTGTGCCCGCTGTGAGCTCAGCCGAGTCTTAGTCTGTTGCGTCTGTCACACTTGCTGGCAAAAGAGCTGTTCTTTGTGAAATGAATGTGTCCAGCTAGATGGGATGTTCAATTCATCAGCCCCGCTCCAGACTGGTTTGATAAATGACACGAATGCTGTCCTCCATTACACTCGCACACACGAATGACACAGCCTGAGCTCGGACCGTTCCCTGTGTCAAGCGTCCGAGGAAATGAACTAAGACGTTTTTATAAGGCTCCGATATAAATATGCATGTAAATAAACGTATTGTTTAAAATGCATTTAATCTGAAATGAATAAAGGAGACAAAAAATTGCAAAATTCAATCAAGTGAAATAATTATATGACAGAGCATTTGGATTATTAAATGATGGATGAATGCGCTTTTTTTGGAGCTTTGTCACGTTGACACCAATATAAGTAGATGACGTGACTGTATTTTAATGTGAAATTTTTTATTTGTGTTAAGCTGTAGATGTAATCTGTATGTCTGGGATGGCACAAGGACGAGTTAATTATGAGAGAGGTTTTCATATTCCATCAATAGATATTGAAGACATGGCTTAGTGGTTTTTAGGGGTGGTTAACGCTATTTCATGCATTCTGACTTATTAACACAGTTAAAATCCTCATGCTAAACAAATGCAAAGTGTCGAGTGTGTGACAGAGTATTTCTTGGCCAAACTCACGCCTCCTATTTCCTACAAGTGTCGGAAGTTTTTTTTTGAACATGGGTACCCGTTACATATCAGTGACCCCATATTCCTTTTATGGGCACTTTCCCTGGAAAAGCACACCCACATGTCATGCTCATAAGGAGCTCATAACGAGAATGCTCTGCATGCGACAGCTTGGTTTTAGATGTGTTTTTTAGATATAAAGAGACGAAAGCTTTGTTCAGCTTTCCAAGTAAGCCAGCCTTATGGAAACAATGGATATAGTTTGTTTATCCGTGGTAGCAGCAGGGTTTTGCTTGTATCGGGTTGCAGGTGGTAATCTGCATCAAATGTCTGTGTTTTGTTGCTAATCTATGCATAAGTGTATATAATGTAAACGACCGAACATGTAGTGAATCATAAGTTATCCAGAGATAGTGGGATAATGTTTTGTGTGTGTTGCTTGCTCGTGGCTCGCTCCTCCTGCTGGACGCCTCTGGGATTTCGTGCTTTTCAGGAAACAATCGGTAGAGCTGATCGGTCTTTTATAAATCGAATAAAAAAATAGGACTCTTCGGAGATATGAAGGATGTAATACTACTCAAGATAAACATGAGATAAGCAGAAACACACCGCACATTCAACTTCTCAGAAGTCAGAAATAAATTAAACGTAAAATTCAACCATTAAAACTTTTTTTTTCTATTAAGGACTGCAAATAATTAGGCATCCGAATAAAAATTTGTGCTTTACTATTTCTTGTAAAACATATGAAATTGAATGGATGGCAACAATAATTATATTTTAGTATGTAGTAAATACTACTGTGACTAAAGGGGGATTAACTGTTACAGAAAATTATTTTGCTAATCACCAATACTGTTAGTTTAGGGCAGCTGTGGCATAAACCTGATAAATTTCTTAAGCGCTGTATTGATCTTTTCTGCTGATGCAAGATAAATTAAATTTATTTTTGGTGAAGTATCTAATATGCCCAAGGCTTAAAATCATCTATATCTATAGGCATCATTAAATGACACCCTTATGCTTCACTTTTTATTAGTTCTGCATTACATATTGCCACTTACTGTAAACTGAAAGTCATGAATCTGTTCCTGAAGAGCCACGGTATACATGTTTAACTCCAGCCGTAATGAGACTTGTTTGTTTTAACACATCTGTCTGGTTTTAATCCTGAAGTGTTTGTTTAGTGCTGGAGTGAAACCCAGCAGGACAGCATCGCTTTAGGAACAGGACTGGAGACCCCTGCTGTAAAATCTTTTAATGTTTTTGGACACTTTTTTGCCATCTCTTTCACTTTATTATCATGAATCAAATTGCTGATCTCTCTCTTAGTGACAACATATTTACAATTTGTTAAAGCTTTGTAGTTTGAAAATGTTGCTGTTCTCATAAAAGCAGCGGCAGTGTTTTGTGAGCATTGCTAAAACGTTGCAGTCTTATGAACTCACCACACAATCAAAACAAACACATTTTTTCCTCGCCATTTCTAAATTTAAACTGCAAAAGCAGTTATGTGATTTGATGTAATGCCATGAGGTTTTGTAAAAACTTGACAGAGCATTTTTTTATTTTAGTGTTTTAAGTATTGGAATGAATATAATTTTTTTTTTTAAGTGAATTTTAAGTAAAATTGCATTTATATTTACTATAATATTTAATTGCTATATTAATAACATCAGATGTCACAAAAAAATAACGTTTTTATTATGAATTTTGGGTCAGGAACATAAAAAAGCTTTTTACATTCAAAATAAGTTGAGTTGTTGAGATAAATAATTTACATAAAAAAACACAAAATAAATACATAACTTGAATAATTTTACATTTATTAAAAAGATAAAAAAATATAAAATCAATGTAAAATATAAATAAAAATCACAAAGTGCCCAAATGTGTGTGCTAACAGCAGATTAGTGCAATTGTAAAAAGCATCACTTGTGGGTTAAAAATAAATTTCAAATACAAGCTGCTATACAAAAATTTTTTGGTTAAGTAAGTGATCATGTCTAGACAGAAGGTTTTTTTGCAGAAATAAGCCCCAACGACAGGGGTTTATTTTGAGATAAAAACCGGCTGCCTGTACATTATCTTGCTTATTACACTGCTATTTACCTCAATAGTAAGGTAAGGAACATTAAATATTGATTTGAAATATTTTATTAGCTCATTTGTAACAAATACAGACCTTTCGTAAGGAAAACAGATTTACTTTTGGTTTTAAGAAAAGACAAGACGTTTAAATGTCATGAACACACTATTTGGTTTAATCATTTGTACTTTAAATATAACACTTATTATTAAATTATTAAATGACAATTATTAAAAGATATATTTTGTGTAATATTAGTTTTTTAGTTTTGATAGTAATTTAAAAAGGACGAACATTGAAATTCTGGCTAATCAGAATCTAGCATTTAAAATATAATTTATTAATATAATATAATTATAAAAAACTTTCACTGATTCACATCGGTTAGCTTATAATAATTATTCATATTTTCAGCTGTCAGATGCGACTTCATCGGTACTGAACTTGACTTTACTTGACTTCAACCTAAGTAAGAAAATAACTTCATAATAAATTGCAATGTTACATTTCAAACAGAAATGGCGATATAGAGAGTTACAACTTTAGCTACATTTCTGAAAGTCAATCACATCTAAGTTCTCTCCAATAGGATTATTTTCTACTCATTTCTTTTCTTTCTAAGCTTAATGTTTATGGAAATTAGTATGCGATCGAGCATACTCTGAAATGCGACACACATATGACTCACGTTTGCGTACCATCCATGTCTGGATGTTAACTCAAATCGGATGGCCGCGTACTGTGTTGAAAGCCATAAGCATTAGCTCAGCTCCTAATTGGTCCGGCGTCGGCTAATTGCACAGTCCGCTGAGAAACAAGACTGCTCGTTTCAATAAGAGTAAACAAGCACTAGCGTGTTTTCATCACAGGAACATTCAACATGGGGACAATTAAACAAAGGGCCCAATTAAAAGACCCTAAAACGAGGCTGTCTCTGATGGCCAGTTCACAGCAAGCATATCCATATATTTTTACTGTTAAAGTTACCGTGATGTTTCCCCACACCATCACTTTTAGTCTGGCTCATAAACCTTACAGTTAAATCAAGTTCATCTTGGAAGTTTTAACCAATGCTAGCATGCAAAAAGGGAGTTTATTTAAAAAAAAAAAAAATGCCTCACCATGGTAAAATAAGTGCTTGAACAGTTTGTCGATACAGTAATGGATACCAGTGCCAATACAATCTAATAGCAACTTGTAACTATTTTACAAGATTGCTAATTTATATGAATCTTATTCATACTTTTTACTGCATTCTCCTTTAGAGGTGAGGTTAGGGGTTATGCTACATTCTTGCATTATTCTTCATTTCTAAAAGAAAAATCATACATTTTGTGAAATTCACATCCCACATATTTATACGAAATCGCCACTTTGTAAAATAGATACGTTTTCATGAAATACCGTATTGCTAATTCTGATATCTAAGAGCCTTTCATGCATTTTCTGTGATCGGATAGCTATGACCAAGTGTAAATGCCCTCTGAAAAGCTTTTTACCACATACAGTAGTATATGAATATGGTTATCCAACTGTACCGTGCATTGCCATCTGATACCATCACTGAATCATAGTAGTGCCGAAGTACTTTATTATGATGGCTGTCATCTACTTCCGTAAAGATTCATTCTCTGAATTCTAGTCTTTAGTATTGACTGTCATGTTGTGAAGGTACTTAAAGTAAGATGGAGAGAGATATCTTCTTATTATTCTGTTCTGGTTCGCCCTCCCACCTGGATGAGTTGCCCATTAACCTGCATGTTGCCCAGGAGCTCTTAAATCTCGGCTCAACACTTGCTGGGAATACTTTAATCTTTTTTACTTGAGCTCGAACACCGGTATGGTACTAAAGCTCTGTTCCTCCTCTGTGCTGACGTCTAACTTGATAACGTTTTAACAGACTCTGTTTTATGAATCTCTTGCTTTTGTTAGTTTTTCAGGTAACACGGGCACTACGTGTTACCAACAACATTTACAAGTGTGTCTGACATGTTTTCTTGTAAATGAGCAATTATCAGACTCTTTATGGATTATGCCAACAAACCGGTATTTCTGAATGGCCTGAGGCCGGGATTAAGTGAATTTGATGAAAGTAAAAAACGTGCAGAGGGAATTTGATTTAAGGGATAGTTCACCAAAAATTGAAAATAATGTCATTAATGACTCACCCTCATGTCGTTCCAAACTCGTAGGACCTCAGTTCATCTTCCGAACACAGTTTAAGATGTTTTAGATTTAGGGCCCTATTTTAAAGATCTAAGCGTATTGTCTAAAGCGCACAGCACAACGTGTCCGAATCCACTTTTGCTAATTTAACGACGGGAAAAATGGTTTGTGCGCTGAGCGCATGGTCGAAAAGGGATGGTCCTATTTTTTTATGAGTAATGGGGGTATTTAGGGTGTTACGTGCAATAAACCAATGAGAGTTTCAGCTCTCATCCCCTTTAAAAGCCAATTGCGCCGGCGCTATGTCTAATCCCTATTTAGATAACGGACTTTGTAAACTGAAAAACTAAGCGACGGAAGAAGATCCCCAGTTTAAGATAAATGTTAAATAATTGTGTTGTTTTCCACTTGTATTGAAATTGATATTTTTTATTAAAACCATTAAAACTTTTTTTTTAGTCATGGAAGTAAAAAAGCAGGCTTTTAATTGCTTTAAATGTATGGCTATCCAATATCATCAAAAAATAATTTACAAGTACTGTATGTAACAAACGGCTCTCCGCATGTTTCAGCACTCGGACAGCGTCCTGATTTTTTTTTAGGCATTACTTAAAAATGTTTCTCATCTCACCATATCCACAGGTACAGAGTCATCATATACAATAAATCCGTGAGGTAGCATTTTAAAAAAAATTAAACATTTACAAAACATGCATTTGTTTAAAGCAAAGCATTTATTTACTTACATGTACCAGGCTACAGGTGAGGTAGCTCTTTGCGCCTTCTAACATCTCATAATCGGTCCTCATTTATGTACAAAAGATTCAATAATAAACTTTTACATTCAATCCTTTAATATTTCATATTTAAAGGCATTTTCGTGCTGCTACGCATTCATGTATGTGATAAGCAAACCCGCGTTGTCGTCTCGTTTATAGGCGCATATTACTAATGCGCTCTTTAAATAACAAAAAAACACTATTGTGCCACTGACTTTAGACTTTAGAGCAGGTTTTTGTTGGTCAATGGCGTAGTCTATTTTAGTTGCCTCAAAATAACAACGCGCCAACTATGTGCCTGAACACACCTCGTTTTCAGACCAGAACACCCATGGGCGCAAAAGGGGGCGCAAATGTCATGACACGGTAGGAGAGACAGGATGCCAACGCAGAGTTCGGAAAATAAATAACATTTAATGATACAACTGGAAATAATAACACGAGGAGTAACAGGTAACAAACACGGGAACATCCAAAACGTGACACAGGGAGCAGACATGGTTACAATGACAATCTACCGGCGACAAGTGTGAAATAGACAGCCGTATAAATACACAAGGACTAAACAAGGAACAGGTGAGATGAGCAATCAGTCTGTGAATAGTCCAGATGACGTAAGTGGAGACATACACAAAACATGACACGGACTAGCCGTGACAGCAAATGCATTTGCCATTTAAACAACGTGGCGCTAAACGTGAAAATGATAATTGCGCAGGGTGGAAACTAGCAAAAGACACGTGCGTCGCGCATTGCGCTGCATTGCGCCGGGTGTAAGATAGAGCCCTTAGTCTGAGAGTTTGTTGACCCTTCATTAAAAATCTATGTGTGATATACTGTCCATGTCCAGAAAAGTAATAAAAACATCATCAAAGTAGTCCATGTGACATCAGTGGGTCAGTTAGAACATGTTAAAGCATCGAAAATACATTTTGGTCCAAACATAACAACTTTATTCTGCATTGTCTTCTCTTCCACATATGTTGTGAAGCGCATGCGGGAGACTAAAGTCATGTGACTGCAGTGACTATCCTCAGACATGTTTGCAAAGTTTTGTTTATCAAACTTACAGCGTGCGTCTCCCTCAGACTGTAAACGAAGCCCGGGCACAAAAAAACAGCTGGGGGCACCAGATAACACGTTAGCTGTGTCACTGCAGTCACGTGACTTTAGTCTCGCGCATGCGCTTCACAACATATGTGGAAGAGAAGACAATGCAGAATAAAGTCATCATTTTTGTTATTTTTGGATCAAAATGTACTTTTGATGCTTCAACACATTCTAACTGACTCACTGATGTCACATGAACTACTTTTATGATGTTTTTATTACCTTTCTGTAAATGGACAGTATACCGTACATAGATTTTCAATGAAGGGTCAACTTCAATCTGAAGAAGATTTTAGATCTATTTATGAATGTGACCCAGTCTGTGAAAACCCTGCTAAAATTGCATTTTTGCAAGTTATTGTTTTCTAAGTAATGTAAAGAATGTGAAAATATAACCTTGAAATCATTCATATTAACAGAGTAAGGTCATGTCAAAGCTTAAAATCAAGAAGTAAAATTAAACTTTGATGCCCCTAATTTTATTGTCTGAGTTTCACTTTTTTAACAAGTATTGTATTTTAGGATGAAATGTAAATGTGGGGTAAATATACCATGGATGGTTTTGTGCTGGGGCCACACAGCTTCTTTATACTTTCAACTTTATCATCCCCTAATACTTTTCCCGCTGAAATATTACATTTGCTATAAACATCCAACTAAGTTTTAGAAGACAAATGGCACAATTTCCACTGGTACGGATGCTATATATTAAAAAACATTACTCAAGAGCAGTCACACATGTTTGGAGAAATGCTCATAATGCACTATAAGGTATCACGTCATATTTGGAAGTTATCATACAGCTGAGCTCTATAGATGGGACGATGACGGGAGCGCTGAACGTTTCCGTGCGCGTACAGATCGGAATCAGGATTTATGGTTGCAATAATGGAGGCTCTGTGCTTTCATTGAAACACGCCGACACGCTCCCTCCGTCATCCTACACATTTATCTGTCTCAGCTGCACCTAATGGCCAAGCAAAGGCTGTTTTTGTGCAAACACGCGCTTTGGTGGGTCAAAGATGAAAGCGATGCTGCCATCCGCACGCCCCCACTGTGACCCATCCCTTCATCATCGCATCCTCAAGAACATCGGGCCGTCCAACCGTAGCCCAATTACTTATCTATGACAACAAAGCAAGTTTACTTCACTTCCCTAAAGAAATTTGTCTTTGCAGGTGTCTTAACAAACAACAAGGGCCTCAAGTTTCTCAAACATGGAGCATTTCTCAGACGTTTGCGTTTCAGTAACACATTTGTTTTGTCTCCCGCTACCGCTTTTATCGCTGGCGCTGGTGGTATCAACCTTCATCTGTTCTCGTACCTTCCCTGTTGTTTTCGTATTCTTTTCATCTCTTCCTCGTTTCATTCGGCTGGTGATAAATGGTTCCATTCACGCTGAGTTTGTAGTAAACAACGCATTCATTTTTGCGGTAGTGGTACCGCATCCACAGTCTTGTGTCTGGCCGACTGATTTCCTCGGCTACATTTCATTTCCTCAGTCTATCTAAACTTCTGTTTAACATTTATTCCTTCCTGAGGTAGTCGAGAGGGGTATTACCTATTAAAACAGAGAGAAAAGTTTTTCAGTCAATACCAACACAAATGCACCATGGTATTCTTAAGTATTATTAACAGTATGGTGGTAAAATCATGTTTCACTTAAAAAAAATAACATCACTGGCACATATCATTGTTAAAGTTGATCATTTGAATAATAATAATTTTCAAAGCAAAGCACACTGTAAAAAATCTGTAGTTGATATGTTATAAAACTGGCAGCTGTGGTTATCAGAAAACCACCGTAAAAATATGGAAACAGAAAATAATGCTATAAATATTTTTACTGTTTTTCACTGTAGATATTTCTGTGACTTGTATTTTTAACCTTACAGAAACAATATTTTTAACTGTATAAGTAAATGTATAATCCAGTTGACTATTATAGTGATTCATAGGGGTGTAAATCGGACAGTTCATTACGATTCGATACAATTCAATTTTCTCTGACAGTGATGTGACTTTTTGCTGATGCATCAAACACATATTCGATACGAATACGATTTGATCCGATTCAATTTATCGATATTTTTGTTTTGTGCCTAGTTACATTTTTACTTACAAATGCAACTAAAATATATAAAATGAATATTTAATTAAACTCTTTGAAAATGACACAATCTCTGTCCCAGTTGGAACATTTACAACATCTAAATAACAAAATTACACTTTGTTTTAAAATAAAGAAACATGAAAAATCACTGAGGTAGTAAAAAAAAAATATAATTAAATTGAAAAATAAATTAATATAAAAAATCAAACTGGTAAACAAACATTCGTCTTCGCTTTGTTGCTGTATCGCATTCACTTGCTGAAGCTAGCTTGGCCCGGATTGGCCATAGGGAGGACTGGGAGAATTCCTGGTGGGCCGGTCTGTTTTTTTTTGGCCACGAGGGCCGGTGTTGTCATGCCACCGGGTTGAAGGTTGCTGTCCCTAGGTAACCAGCACTTATCCAGCCGCACTCGCGTAATCTTTTCAAAGCGCTCGCCTGTGAACCCGAGTTTAGTTTCAGATGCGTCTATATTTAAGTGCGCTTGCCGTGCGTCTAGATGCGCGACCTGATACGTACGGCCACTAAAAGGAAAATGATACAAATCGTAATTTTTTCAAATCTACGTCATAGATGCAATAATGATTGGTCTTTGAATAGTCATTATTTTTCATCATCTATTGATAACAAAAATCTATTTGACGCAAAACTCACCAGTTTAATCAAAAAGTTTAATATGAATATAATGTTTTCTCAAGTAAAACAAAAATTTGAAAGTCCATTAAATATTTGTTATTTTATGACACAAGGTAGGCTTACTTTACGTTATTTGGCAATGTACATGATCTAAGTACTAAAAATTAAGATAAGGATTTCTATTTTTCTATCTGTTTCCTCTGCATACTTGATAAATCTTGCTTGTGTATTATATATCAGGAGTTTCTAAGCTTTTTTATAACCCAACAGGTAATCTCGAGACCCACCATTTTTTTTGTTTTTTTTTTTTAATTAAAATATAGGGAAAAACACAAACACGTGTTCCCTTTTATTAGTTTTTGAATAGGTTTAATTGAATAATATTAAAATACCTTATGATAGCCTGCACGATTTTATTCAGATTTGGACCATTGAATGTAAACTTTGAGAACTCCTGCCAATGCAAACTGTATTTGCATTGATTTGGAAATTATATATTTTAAAAAATACAATGAATTGCAAGGCTGTAGAGAGAAGTGCACTATTGCAGACTTATGTAGGCAATATTAATATTATTTTAATGTAGTCAGTCAGTGGGCTGGTCTAAGGCATAAACTCCAGGGCTGAAAATGAGTCCCACTATTGCCCTGACGCTAGCAGATAAAAATAAACAAAAATGTGCACTTCGACGGAAATGCGTAGATGGACGTTACGTCAAGGAATGAGGACGTGGAGAGTGTCAAAATAAAGGTACCGCAAATTGTTTTTTTTTTTTTACGTGCAGGCATAGATGCATTGATCCTTAGAAATAAAATCGATGTATTGATTCATATCGATGTATTGTTACAAAAAAAAAACATATGGTAATTCATACATTTTACTTTAAAAAAAAAAAAACTTACATTTGACTTTATTTCACCATAAAATTAAATGTAATATTTTGTTAAATCAATTGCCGTTTTTAATAGTTTACATTTTTCAGAGTTGGCAAAATTAAAGTTTTTACCGTAGCATTTAAAGAAAAAAATACAGTAAAGTGCACAATTACATTTACAGTCGACGTTTTGCATTTCTACTTTGTTTATAAGGCCCCTTGACTTACCCGTAATCCCTTTCTCACGTCTCCTTTCATTATTCCCGGTAAGGCATCTGAATGTTTCTGTTGTGCTTTGGAGAAAATAATGGATTACAAGCATCGCTGGCCTCCACCAGCAGACTCTGCAGATATGTTGTTGATTTGTTAATGCGCAGAAGTATCAGCATGAAGCGTGATGAATTTATTGTCAGCCGAAATGCTGGGAAATGGTTAAGATGAAATGGCAATTACACTTCAGAGACCGTGTTCTGGATTAATGAGGGGAGCGGAAGATCCTCGCTCGTGTCTCACATGGTCCTTATCCGAGGAAAATATCCGCTGTTAGAGATTAATGTTTAAACAGAGTGGTATAGAGATAAATGCCTCAGTTATGCCAGTTTGACTTTCAAAGGGTGAGAGATGATAATGAGGAGTTTATTCACTTTCTGAAGCTGAATTAGCATCACCTGTGTGTTTGAGAACAGTAAGTGGCATTTAACATCTCAGCGTGTACCCTTCCAAAGAATATACTGTACATATTATCAAACCGCTGTAGTGTTATTACTTCAAATGGGGAAAGTGAAACTCTTGAGTACGGCTGCTCTAGTGAAGGAAGTCCCGCCTCCCAATGGCCAGTCGTCAATCAATAATGGCTGATGATCACAGTAGTTGGGGTGCTGAAAAGGCTTGTTGAAAAAAAGTGTTTTTAGTGCAAGTTAAGAAACGAAACTGGAAATATACTGTAGTTGATGTCTATGTTTAATGGTTTGTTGGACCTAAATATATCTGTCTTCTATTCAAGTAGGACTTGGTCTGAAATAGCTCTGCCCAGAGGCATTGCAAATAAGTATGCGTTAATTCAATGTCTTTCAGATGGTTGCCAACAGCATAGAGTTTTTAAGGTCTCGAGTTAATTTTTTTCATTTAAAAAGCTATTTTCAGATGGACCCGATGGTGTAGTAGGCAGTGATCCGACATGAGGCGCAGATGCACTTTCGGCAATACATTAATTTATCATAAATTCTGTGTAATTAAACCTCAGAAAAATGAGGCTACTAACCAACAGCACAACATTGTATAATTTAATATGTTTTGTTTAATTCAAGTTTTAGATGCTGGTCGACCAATAAGGGTATTTTAATGGACGATGCTGCAATTAGGAAAGCTGTATGGCTGATATGAGGCCGATATAACACAAATTTAATTAAAGTAAATAAGAGAATAAAACGTGGTTGGTGAAACTGCCTAAATATTTGTTATGCATAACATTTATAATTATACCCTACTAAAACATATTTACATAATTAATAATTTCCATAATAAGACATAATTTATGTGGTACTGTTTAAATAAGTGTGAACCATTGTGGTATTGCATGTGACACAACATAACGTCATGTTAAAAAATAAATAATGATTGGTCATTTTAGTGTCTGTCACAGTTTGGCTTTACATTGAGTGATACTTAGTGTCTTACAAACGAATTACAAACAACACATTTAAGCAATAGAGAAAATTCCTGGCCAATTGAAAGGATTTATCAGCGATTCCGATTCCAAAAATCGGATATATCGGCCTCTGCAATATATCAGTCTATCAATAGTTTTAAAATGTTTTATGTCATACATTTTCTATGGGGGGCCATGAAGGGATGCACCATACACAAAAAAAGTTTGAGAACCACTGCTCTAAATATTCAATTTTCAATTCAATTCAATTTTATTTATATAGCGCTTTTCACAATTTGGTAATTGTATCAAAGCAGCTTTACATAATAGTTGTAGTGAAAAGCAGAGAAATAGTCATTAAACATCTAAATTGATCTTTAATTGTACGAGAGGTGCACGTCCTAAATGCTTAACCTATTTTAAGATGCATGTTGTAGCCATTTGTGATTGACAGCTATGAATCCTGATATACTTATGATACGATCTGCCACAAGTGAAAAATGTGAGATTTCGTATGTTAATGCAAATAAACCCTTTGCCTGAACTTCACCGCCTTCCTGTTTCGGCGTCACATGACCAATGGAGCGTAAATGATTGTCTGGATGTTAAATGATTTGATACAGGGATCGATTGCTTCTTCTTGGTTCCCCAGATGTTGACTCTGAATATTTGTACACTGAATTTTTTGAGATGTTGAATTATTTTGCACTGAATTTTTTGAGACATTGAAATTTTTTACACCGAATCTTTTGAGACATGTAATTTTTTTACACTGAATCTTTTGAGACATTGAATTTTTTTACAATGATTTTTTAGACATTGATTTTTTTACACTGAATTTTTTTAAAACATTGAAAAAAATGTCATAGGAAAAAAACAGTGCTAGAAATTCGATGGCTTTTAAAATTCAAAGTCTAATTTAGATGCAAAATAAAATTCAGTGTTAAAGATTAGATGTAAAAAAAAAAATCGGTGCTAAGAATTAGAATTCAAAATCCAACGGCACAGTTTTGCTTCCATATGTCCATCCACATTCGTGTGACATTTTGGTTTCGGTTTTCAAACATGCAGGAATGAGAAAATAAAGTGCAGGACTTGCTTGATGTTTAAAGATTTATTAAGAGAAATAAAGTTCAGAACCTGTTTATAGTAAAAGAGTTATTAAAAACAATAAGAGATTTTAAAAATATCTGGTTTGACAAAGAATTCATGCAATCTGAAAGCAAAAAGAATTCAATCTGTTATGTATAAGGTGAATGTTTGGTTAACTGTTGGGAAACATATGTGAATAAAACAAAAGTTGAACATATATTATTTTCCTGTAGATATTGTTTTTGACTTAGTATAGACCATAAACTATAGTTTTATCAGTGATTTTAAGGCATGGATGCAGTGATTTTTTTTTTTCTCAAAATTGACTTTGCTGACTCTGTCAACTTCATGAACAGGTGCATTCATTTTTTGTCAAATTCCATAATTTTGAAGTTTTATATAAAGAATGTCAAAATATTAATAACAATAAAAAAATGTGCTCATTCCAACTTATTTTGCCAACACGGGTCATATTTTCATTTTTCAAACTCCATGCATGTTCCGATGTTTGAAGCTGTTTACAGGGTATCTGGTTTCAGAATATTTAAAAATGTTTTGAGATGAAAATAAATTTTAGATGCTTTAAATTTTTAGCTTTGGCTGTGCAAATCATTTTCTTTACTATTTTAACTACTTTTTGACTAGTGATAAGTAACTATAACTCGTTTTGATGAGTTAAAGTGTAGTCAAAATGACATTTTGATTATACTTAAAAATTTAAGAATTTACAGAAAACACATGGTCCATTCGCTTTCTTTAAAAAGTGTGCAAATAATACATGTTTAAAGAAATAAAATTGTCATTTGGTTTCTTTGTCACAGTTAGCCAAACATGTGACATTTAAAAATGAAGAATTTTAAAGTGAAAAAATATGTTTATTGTGGTGTGTATTTTATATAATATATATTTTTATGTTTTTTCTTAAAATTCATGTATTCCTGTTGGAAAGCGTCTGCTAACAGTTTGACTAACTCACAATTTAACTTTTATATTTGCTAAAACTTTTTTGTTTGTTTTTTGTTTGTTTTAAACCACACTTTAATAATGTGCGCCCAGACGGTCCTTGCACTAAAATTAGTTTTCTTTTTTGCAATGCCATCAAAGATGATTAAATAAAGGTATATTGTGGGTTTTGGTCTAGAACGGTACGACAGAACATTTTGATTAAGTTTTAAAATAAAATCAGCAGAGTTGTGCACTCAATGTTGTAATGCACAATTTACAGAAAGTCCATTAGATTAAATAGTGGCCGTGCATCAACGCAATTTAATCATTAAAACTGATCAAATATGTCCACTTAAGGGTGCAAGGTTTGTTATTGTAACTTTTTAGGTTGCATAAGATGTACGTTTTTCTGTGTGCTACTGTGGTGTAAAGATATCATGGAAACAGAAATACATCCACTTGCACAAGTACACAGACAGAGAAACAATAACTCCTTTATAAGATCTTATATTATTGGTTTATAGTCTCATAACACTTATCTACAGTCAGCAGACCATATTCAATATGATCCATGCCAACACAGCAGTGCCTTTATTTGTACATTCACTCAGTCCCTATAAAATCTTTTAAATAGACTCCATAAAGTCTGCTGTCAGGTTTAACAGATACATCACGGTGACTCCTGACCCCTTTGTTGTTCAGGCAAGGAAAGACTTTCGTGAATTTTTATACTAGGCCACTTGAATCCATTATAGACTCATAGATGTTACCTGAATTCGATATACATAGTTTAAGTTCAAGTGAGCTTTACTGTCATTCTACTATACTTTTGTAATATTAATTTTTAGATAAAGTGTAAACTGCAAGCAATACAGTACATGTGTTTGTCCATTATGACTGGACGGCCCTTTGTTCATTGTTACCTTGGTTGAAAGAGACAACACTTTGCTATGTACAGTATACAGTATATTATTGGATTGTGTATTTGTATATACAATATACAGTTTAACTTGACTATGAAATCTAAGTAGGTAAAACTGTACGGAAAATTATCAATTTGTTGCATTATTTGGGAAAATTAGTCTCTGAGTCTGTTTGTGCTCTATTGAATTGAGGGATTGGGTGGCAAGTTTATGAGTTAGGAGTTGCAATAATTCAAACTTGAGGTCAAAGTATCCGAATGATTTCGAAGATCAGGAAAGGTCAAATTCCCTGGCAAGGTGAAGGTCTCAATGTAACATGAACTGTGATGTATCTAAAACTGCACTGCTTGTGTTTTTGCACTCAAGTGGAAAGGGTAGGAAAGGTATAAAGCTGATCCTGCCAGTAAGAACGGATGTTTTAATTGGGATGAAGAAACGTGATATAGTCAAGAGATTTATAAAAGTTGAACTCACGCAGACCTCCGATCATTCGATATGATTGCGTAGTTTCTTGTATAGCGTTCTGTAGCTCAATTGGTGTGTTAGTAGCGTAAAGGTTAGGGGTTTGAATTTCAGCAAACACACATGCTCATATATTGGAACTATCAGAAAACATGGTCAAAATTGATCCCTAGCTGTCACTGTGGCAGTACCTTTTACAAGGTCCTAATATGTACCATTTGGATACAGGTATATATATATATGTACCTTTGAGATACTTATATGAACTCTTTAGGTGCAAAGATGTACTTTTTGAAAGGTACCGCCCCATTGACGGCTAGCGATCAGACTCTTTGTCCAATTTTTTCTGGCATTGCTGAATGCATTGGAAGTCACTTTAAAGTCTGTGGAAAGTGATATTAAATGTATGTTCTGAGTTTGTCACACCGCAGAAAAATGTGTTATTAACCATCCAGCCTAATTTTAATAATCAGTCCCTCTAGAAAAACGCAATTATGCGATCGCAGGATTCATCGCATAATCATCCAAAGTTCACATATTTATGCGGGGGGCGCATTTTTTCCAAATACGCCGCATTTTTGCAGCATAAATTGCAGATTTCCATGCGCAAAATATGTGGGGCTTGCATGATTTCATAATCCCCGCATTTTCGTAGCAAAAATCACATATATCTTAGCAGGAAGTTGAAATATGTTGCATTTACTTCACACAAGCGCAGCCATGTCCCTTGTTGCCATGGGAACGTTATGAAGTGACGTGATTATGTGACGTGAACATCACTGAAAAGTTCCCGCAATTTTTGCAAGTTCCCGCAATTTTTGCAAGTTCCCGCAATTTCATCGCATAAAATTGCTAAATATCCTGCATATTCCAGCGCATTTTTTTAAGAAAACATGCCGCAAGACAAAATCACATTTTTTTTTTCTGGAAGGACTGAATAATTAAAACCGCAAATAAATAAAATAGCATATTAAAATATGGGAAAAATAAGCAGCATTCTCTGCTTTATAAATTCTAAAACCACCCCCACTTGTGGAAAAGCAGCCCTGAACACCGCTACAACCTGAATGGATGCTCGCAATTGTGTTAGAGGCGGGGCAATGCTCAGTTACACAGTTTTTCCACATTTCTGTGTTAAGAATTATTTGGGCGGGGCTAAAACGGTGGCTTCATGACACACTGGAGCCACCGTTTTAGCCCCGCCCACATAATCCTGAACACAGAAATGTGGAAAACTGTGTAACGGTGTAACTCCACAATTTAGTACTACACAGTTTACAGTTTTGTAATGTGTTTTATTTCTAAAGTTTAGAAACGAAATTGTCTTTACATGGACTTTTAAAAGCGTCTGCCAAATGCATGAATGTAAATAATTGAGCCTATAGGGTACAAACGGCTTAAACAAAACACTACAGATGACCATATCTGTCAGTATGGAGGTCAGCAACCTGTGATTTATGATCCTAGGCGCCATACATATAGAGGGAAATCTTTATTTCAGATCTGATCTTGAGGCTGTCCACACTGTTATTTGTACAGTAAGTAATAACGTATGATTTATTTGTATAGTGTAGTCAATATAATATTCTGACACAGCTATAGAACACAAAATCTGATCTGATTACACATTTTTGGAAAGATCTTTCGAGCTGATTTTAAGCTCGTACAAAAGTGGTTGAAATGATAGATTTCATGTTTGCGTGCATGTCTGTGCTGTTCAGACTACAATAAACTAAGTCTGATATGTCTTTTGTTGCCTGTCTGAGCAAAGCTTAACTCCATTTAAATCTCTAAGTGATTTTGACAGCTGGTAGCACGCAGCCAGTTTCGAAATTGAAATAAGATATACAGTAAAGCGCAGATATTACAGATGAAGTCCTGCGCTCGCACAAATGATGCACTTGTCTGTGAGCTCTTGCGTGAACGCTTTTCATATGCTAAGCTGTAAGCCATGTGATACAGTTATTCTCTGCTCTATCTAAGCATGTCTGGAATCCGGGCATGCACTTTAAATAACATCTTACAAGTGACTGTAGCAGGGAGAGTCAACACTTGTAATAGTCACTCATACTGAATCACACTGAAGAAATTCTCAGCTGATTGCTCTTCACCAACCGCCGGGAGATTCCCGCTGGGAGCGCAATGATCCATAGTAGTGATTTTGTTCGTTTTATTCAATTCATATTTGTTTGTTTTGTCGGGTGCTTAAAGCTAGATGATAGCTCTGTTCCACGTCCTCATAAAGATGTTATGTGCAGCAATGCATTCTGGGAATGCTCTTAAACTTTAAAATAATGCTTTGTTGTTTTAACCTTTAAGTTGGGATAAATATGGATGAACCCAGTGTTTGAATTATGTCAAAGATTATGGGGTCCTGTAGCTAAGACCCCTCCAGGGACTAGGGGGTTGTCCTTTTTTGTTGGTCCTGGATCAACGTTTTAATCAAAGAAACACCAAATTACCTTTAAAGGCAGGGTGCATGATCTCTCAAAGCCAGTGTTGACATTTGAAATCACCTAAACAAACACGCCCCTACCCCAATAGAATCTGGACCATCTTTTGATATACCCGCCCCGCATATACGCAACCCTAGGCAACAATGTCGGTTAGTAGACACGCACCTTACTGCTGATTGGCTTCAAGTGTATTTTGGTTGTTGTCTCGACTCTGTTTTCCAAAGTGTTTTTAGGAAAAAAAATGCACTCCACCTTTAACTCAAGCCCTAATAATGTTTACCTCTCAAATTAGTGTCAAATAATAGTTTAAATTGAGTTGAAATTTTTTAAAGCCCCTAACCCAATCTTAAATCTAACAATCTGTCAATTCCTACAGAAAACAGCGTGAGGCGTACTTGAGAGTTGACATTTATTTCAGACAGAAATCTATTGGATTAGTTTATTGCAAAATTGGGACAAATAATGGACAGTATCGCTTTGCGGCAGCGCAGCACAGGAATTTAAATTCATGTAGTTTTTTAATTTGAATAAAACCAGGGGCCCCCCTAATTTTTTGTGCTTTATTGGGGGCCCCTCAATGCTTAAAGGAGGCATGGACCCCCCAGCCCCCCTGAATTTGAACACTGGACAAACCAAATTGTTTTTTTTTAATTGTATAAATATATAAATTGTATATTTATATATATAAAGGAACACTGTTTCCCAGCAAGCAGTTGCCATCATTTCACACTCTACTAGGTTAACTATAGACCCGATATACTCCAGCTATCAGTAACCCACTTCTAGCCGAAATAAACTTGAAGGTGTTATGTATCGTTTTACATATCATTCGACAAAATAACTTGTGAGATGTATGATACATTTCATCATTTAAGCAAAGTCAACAGTGATTTCAAGGTGTTTGGTTGAAATAATTAATTAATTTATTTATTTTCATTTATTTTTCAGCTACGGTATATATACTTTGCACTGACAGCCCAAATTCTGCCATGTTTTAGCCTAGACGTCTAGGCTATGTTTTTTGGATGTCTAAAAGACATCTTTTAAATGCAAAATTGCTTGCTGGTTTCATTCATTGATCATTATTCATCTAAACATTATTCATGTTCCTGTGTAGCTCAGTGGTAGAGGATTGTAAAACCTGTCTTGTATACCTTGTAATGCACTATAAGTCACTTTGGATAAAAGCGTCTGCCAAAATGCATAAGTAAATAAAAATAAATAAACATTTTAACAAACTGTCAACCATAAAGCGTTTATAGCAATACAATTAAATTATGAAATGCAAGGAGTAGACGCATGTCTTGACGGATTCTGTCTATTTCTGATGACTCTAACAATAGACAGGCCTACGGAGGATCCCAGGACAGGATTATTGACCCGTGAGTCAGGGATTTATGCCCTGCTGGTCAGGCTTGGTGATGGGGGTTGCTGCGACATGAGATGTGATTAAGTTTTGTGACTCGTGTATGGCAGAATTTCTGGAATGATGGATCGAGAACATGGGAAGATCTTATTACACCACCTGCCCTTTACATCACAGACAACGGCCCTACCTCCCTTACTCCAAGGTCACACCCAAGGACAGAGGTTAACGTCTCAACATCTGGCCTGGAAAATTACAGCACTTTTACATGGAGGGTAAATACAGTAGAGAGATTTATATCTGATGAGCATGTTGGACAGTTTTAGAGGCAGGTGGGTTGTACGCATATAGCATCAGATGTGCACTTAATTCCTCGCTCACTCATATTTGTATCGATGTTACACATAGAGACGCAGGAGGAATATCTGTTTGCCGATCAGTTTAATGTTAGTGAGGAATGCATGTTGTGGGAGTCAAGGGTGAAGGATCTCATCTAGTCATAGTAAATAACTGTGACTGTTCTTTTATATTATATTATATATAGATCTGCTTGATGTTTCAGCTCTGTCTGAGCTTTAGAAGTTCATCAGTAAATTTGTTTTGTGGGAATCGAACCAATGATCTACTGGTTTGATTGCTCTCCCGGTTGAGCTGCAAGAACTACAAACCAGCTTATAGAAGCGTGTTAGTTACTATTGTCCATACTGGAAACAAAACCCAGGAGGCTTTTGTGTTCTGAAATCAAATCGTGTCACTATGTATCAGAGTTTAAATACATAGAGATCCTCTAAGCCATAAATGTAACCTGTTACACCATGACAACAACAACACAACACCAACACAACACTGGACAACTGAATATGCCCATTATAGCTTCAAGGACGAGCATCAAATCACATTTAAATAAAAGCGCAGTGAGTAGTTCATTGAAATTCAGTAATGAATTTGATTCTTTTGTTTATGGCTTCAAATTGATTTAAATTCAGTTCAATATCGGTTAGTAATACATATTTAATTCAACATTTTAGTTTAACAGACATGGACATATCACGGAAATCTGACTTTTTCCATGTTTAAGTGCGGCAGTGGCCTAGTGGTTCATGTAGGTTGTCTACAAACCGGAAGGTTGGTGGTTCAATCCCCGGCTCCACCGGACCAAGTGTCGAGGTGTCCTTGAGCAAGACACCTAACCCCAGCTGCTCCCGACGAGCTGGCTGGCGCCTTGCATGGCTGACACCGCCGTCGGTGTATGAATGTGGGAGTGAATGGGTGAATGTGAGGCTAATTGTAAAGAGCTTTGGATGGCCATAGGTCTGTTAAAAAGCGCTATATAAATGCAGTCCATTTACCATTTACCATTTATAATTGGGTCCCCAGTGCTTCTACCACCATAGAAAATCTGAAAAAGATTAACCCAGTAACTAAGTTTTGGTAAACCTTCTCTGCAAGCATGTGCAAAAAAAATGAAATTTGGCTCCCCCTGTGATGTCAAAAAGGGATAATACCGCCTCTTAATCTGCACTATCCAACCACAGCACTGCCAATTAGTGCAGATATTAGCTCATTTGAATTTTAAAGGACACACCCAAAATGGCACATTTTTGCTCACACCTACAAAGTGGCAATTTTAACATGCTATAATAAATTATGTATGAGGTATTTTGAGCTAAAACTTCACATATAAACTCTGGGGACACCAAAGACTTATTTGACATCTTAAAGGATTAGTCTAATTTCTTAAAAAAAATCCAGGTAATTTACTCACCACCATGTCATCCAAAATGTTGATGTCTTTCTTTTATTCAGTCGAGAAGAAATTATGTTTTTTGAGGAAATTATTCCAGGATTTTTCTCATTTTAATGGACTTTAATGGACCCCAACACTTAACCGTTTTAATGCAGTTTAAAATTGCAGTTTCAAAGGACTCTAAACGATCCCAAACAAGGTATATGTTTCTTATCTAGCGAAACAGTTGTCATTTTTGGCAAGAAAAATAAATAATACGCACTTTTAAACCACAACTTCTCGTCTTCCTCCAGTCCTGTGACGCGCTAGCGTGACCTCACGTAATACGTCATCACGTCAAGAGGTCACAGATGACGTATGCGAAACTACGCCCCAGTGTTTACAGGTGTGGAGAAAGAGGATCGTTCTGACGTTGTATGTCGCATGATACTAATTAATGTCTTTGTGTCAGTTTATTGTTTAAAATAGTCCGCAAATGTGTGTTTCATATATGTAACACATGACCTTTTGCGTCACATGTCATTTAGAGTCCTTTGAAACTGGAATTTTAAACTGCATTAAAACTCTTTAAGTGTTGGAGTCCATTAAAGTCCATTAAAATGGAAAAAATCCTGGAAGGCTTTCCTCAAAAAAAAAAAAAAAAAAAAAAAAAATACATTTATTTCTTCTCGACTGAACAAAGAAAGACATCAACATTTTGGATGACATGGTGGTGAGTAAATTATCTGGATTTTTTTTTTTTTAAGAAAATTGACTAATCCTTTCAAAAAGTCTCGTTAAATGTCCCCTTTAAGAATTACAGAATACCGTAAACTAGGGCTGGGTATTGCGACCAAATCGGCACATCGATTCTTTTGTATATGGTTAGTAATCAATATGTTATTAAAAAAATTAGTTTGGCAGACATAGAATTTATTTGGTGTGCTGTCACTTTAAGACCTATGTGTAATGTTTACGAGGATAATCGCAGCATTTCGAAATAATGTTGTATAAATATTTCTGTTCAAATGCAAGTAAACATGAACCCAGCATATGCGCGCTGTCAGAAGCCTTGAGATGCGTCTTGCCGGGCACGTGCCTCGGACTTCGTTATGTAGCGCATAAAGGGGTGGTTCACATTTCGCATCTTTTGCATGCGCAATAGGGGTGTCACGATTCTCCAAATGCTCGATTCGAGTACATTTTCGATTCTAAGGTCACGATTCGATTCTCGGGGGGGGGGGGGGGTCTTTTTTTGAAAGATAAAAATCCTATGCCATTATTATTTATTTTTATTATTATTATAGTTTCACATTAACATGCACATTGCATGCTTTTCCTCGTATGGGGGGGTTTGTGGCTTTCACTTTATGCAAGAAAGCTTGTAGGATTACTTCTTGCATGCATATGGACTATAATGTGCGTGTCTTGGACTCTTTAACATCTGAAATAAATCCAGTGCGTCATAAACAGCTGCGCTTCTCTCTGTCTCACGTGCACGCGCTCTCGCATCTGTTCAAAGTCTAAACATAAACTAAAGTAGTAATCCTTACGTATTTGTTGAGTTTTATGCGTTTCATGCGAGCTGAGGCAAACTATCCCTTTTGTTTAAAATATTACCCGCTGCATCTTGGCGCCTCCCTCACTCTCGCGCACGTGCAGAGAGCTGCGCTTTGTCTGAAGTCAGATCACTAGGCATTAATCCTGTTAATGATATGCATTTCAAGGAGTGGTAGCAATACATCCCTCGTGTTTAAAATATAAATCTCTGAGAGTTTTTTCCCCCCGCTTGGCAAGCCGACCGGACGTGAAATGGGGGTGTGGCATCATCGACCATCCCATTTTTGAATTCGAAGTTCGAGGGTGTGACTTAATTTCGATCAATTTCGATTTAAAATCGAAGTCGTGACACCCTTAATGCGCAAATACGTTGTTTGCGGCAAATGCACTCTAATACAGAGCGGCGTGGTCACGCGGTGCGACTCATTATTTTTTCCAGTTGCACCAGCATTGCAACAAAATGTTTCAATTTTTCAGCATGCCGCGTTTGCACCGCAGGTCATGTGACAAGAAGATGGAGGAACAGCTGATCCTACCAAACAGGACTACACAGAACGAACAAAGAAACAATGCATGCAGACACTTTACCTATTGGGAATGTGTTTCAATGTTGCTTACCGGTGCATAACCACCCAATCGCATAGGAAAGTAGGAGTAAAGCACGGTCGTAGTTTTCAACATGGTTTTAGATGTGAAATGTGAACTGCCCCTTACATCTGGTTAGCTTAAATATTTAAATTGGCATGGCCTAAAACAACTGCAAATGATAAATGTTTGTGATGAGGTATCACTTGTCTTGTGCAAGCAAGTGACAGTTCATGCAACATCGTTCATGCAACGTTCAAAGTTACTGTACAAGGATGCCTGGTTGTAATCTGTGCCTCCTTTCTGGCAACTAAAATATTCATGATACCCAGGGTTGTGCAGAAAGACTTTTTAACGCAAGAATATAAATCTGATTCGATATGAATATAGCATGACTAGCATTTTATGTGCATGCACTCTTGTTCCTGTATCTCACTTGGTGTTTAGGGGTCATGGGTTTGAGCCTTGTAAGCATACGTACTGATTAAATGTATAGCTTGAATCAACGGCAAGTGACTCTGGGTAAATATAAATGATTAACCAGGAACTACAATGGAATTGAAAAGCAAGTTACAATGCAACAACTCAAATTCCCCCTTGGCCAAATTCGACTTCTTTTCTTCATAAGTCCTGTTTCATTATTGGCTAAAGGCCACAAAGACCTCTCGCTGCCAGACGAAGCCATTCAAGCTGCCTATATTTTTTCCGGCACCGCGGGAGTGATTTTACTTCAGCTTATGCATAGTGATGTCGGCTGCCCCGTATATGCCGTGACACAAAAGGCTGCCCGCGCCCGAAGCGGCTCGTCTGGCTACAGTAGCAACTTTAGTGCTGTCTGTCATCCGAGCAATGTCTTTATCAGGCTTCTCTCTTCTCACCTCCCACACATTTACAAGGCTTTCTGGGACTTTCATTATGTACTCTGACACAATCCAGTGGACAGATGAACTGACAAGGTCCTTTAATATGACTGTAGCAGTGCCTGGGGAAACAATCTTCACACCCTGAGACAGAAGATGCTGGAAAAGCGCAAACTGATTGTGGTTGAGGTTATTCGTCATCTGCTGTAATATACGGTAGCTCAGTGAAGTGTTGTATTTGTTACAAGTGAGCTAATAAAATATTTCAAGTGTATAATTTGTGTCATACATGAGGCAAGTAGACGTAGTTTGGTGCAAACAGCCAAAAGTTTGTTGGCCAGACGTCTGGTCTACTTTGCATCATATTTTGATAACCAGCTGCTTAGACAGTTTTATCAACATGACATTTAGGACATTTGGAGGCAAACATGGGAGACAGTAGACTATGTACTGTAGTATGCAGTGTGCATTTAGTTATTGTGTTTACTAGATGTTGCATGTCTTGAACTTCTAACTTTAAACCTTTAACCTCTTACACTCTGCGGACCTGCCGGTGGGTCCAAAACTACATCGTCAAAAAATGGGTAGATGCCTTTTTTATATTCAAGCATGCCCAATTCTGCAAAAAGTTTAATTATACTGCCGTAGCAGATACGTAGCATTTAGATTAAAGCATCTGTCGAATGCAAAAAAATAAAAAGACACAAAAAACAAAAATGTAATGACAATGCGACACAGGGCGATGCGAATTACGTGAACTGGATGGCGGGATTGCTGTTACAACAATGCTAGTGGTAACATTGCGTTGCCGCACAACCCAATCAGCAAAGAGCTTATTCTAAGCCTAAGACATTATGTTGAAATGATGTTGTTTTTCTCACTTCTGTAAGTCGGCATCGCTAAAGCGTCTGCTAAATGTCTATAAATGTAAACCTTGCACATGGTGATGTAAATCCAGCAACAAAGCTTACAGTTTTGGCATTTTTGTGTGCAGTTTACATCAGATGGTCCGTGGGCTGTCCGTGGGCATTACACTATTGATGTAGTTGCTAAAATAAGCTCAGTTTAGATCTAGTTTTGGGAATCCTCGTGGATCTTTTTAGACTCCGTTATGTCCAGTAGTTATTAGAGGTGAACTTCAGCACAGCTGTGATTTTCTCCTCTGTGTCCCACAACACAATACAAAGCTCCGTTAAATGGCCTTCCAGTCAGACTCACTTTTCATTTTGGGAAGACTCGTCAAAGCTGTAATTGTCAGTACACACTGGCTATGGCACCTGGTGTGCATGAAGGAGCCCAAGGCACTGCCGGATGTTCGGTTGACTTCATCAGTTGCCATGGTTTTGGAATGGCCGGGACAATAGTGTGAGTTCAGAGACTGACTCTGTTTCTGTCTGTCTCTTTCTCTGCAGGTCTGTCTTTCTTCCTGTCTGTCTGTCTGTTCCTTTCTCTTTGTCTGTCTGTCTTTCTGTCTGTCTGTCTCTTTATCTGTCTGTCTGTCTGTCTGTCTGTCTCTATAATGGTCTGTCGGTCTCTTTATCTTTATGTCGGTCTCTTTATCTGTCTGTCGGTCTGTCTGTCTCCATAATGGTCTGTCTGTCTCTTTATCTTTATGTCTGTCTCTTTATCTGTCTGTCGGTCTGTCTCTTTATCTGTCTGTCAGTCTTTATGTCTGTCTGTCTGTCTCTATAATGGTCTGTCGGTCTCTTTATCTTTATGTCGGTCTCCATAATGGTCTGCCTGTCTCTTTATCTTTATGTCTGTCTACTTATCTGTCTGTCGGTCTGTCTCTTTATCTGTTTGTCAGTCTGTATGTCTGTCTGTCTGTCTGTCTTTCTTTCTTTCTTTGTCTTTCTGACTCTGTTTCTTTCTCTCTGTCTGTCTGTCTCTTTCTCTGTTCTTTTTTCTTTTTTTCTTGTTGTTTTTCTTTCTCTTTATCTGTCTGTCTGCCTGTCTGTCTCTTTATATGTCTGTCTGTCTGCCTGCTTGTCTGTTTCTTTATCTGTCTGTATGTATGTCTCTTTCTCTGTCGGTCTTTCTTTCTTTCTGTCTTTTTTTTCTGTCTGTCTGGCTGTCTGTTTCTCCTTCTCTTTGTCTGTAGGTCTATCTGTCTGTCTTTCTGTTTCTTTATCTGTCTGTCTGTCTTTCTGTCTGTCTCTTTATCTGTCTGTCTGTCTCTTTCTCTGTCGGTCTGTCTGTCTTTCTTTCTTTCTTTCTTTCTTTGTCTTTCTGACTCTGTTTCTTTCTTTCTGTCTGTCTCTTTCTCTGTTCTTTCTTTCTTTTTACTTTGTTTCATTCTTTGTTTCTTTCTTTCTTTATGTCTCTTTGTCTGTCTGCCTGTCTGTCTCTTTATTTGTCTGTCTGTCTGTCTTTCTTTCTGTCTGTCTGTCTCTTTCTCGTTCTGTCTGTCTGTCTGTTATCTGTCTGTCTGTCTGTTTGTCTTTCTGTCTATTTATCTGTCTGTCTGTCTTTCTGTCTCTTTCTCGTTCTGTCTGTCTGTCTGTTATCTGTCTGTCTGTCTGTTTGTCTTTCTGTCTATTTATCTGTCTGTCTGTCTTTCTGTCTGTCCGTCTTTGTCTGTCTGTCTGTCTGTCGGCCTATCTGTCTGTCGGCCTATCTTTCTGTCAGTCTTTCTTTTTGACTGTCTGTATCTTTCTCGTTCTGTCTGTCTGTCTCTTATCTGTCTGTCTGTCTTCCGGTCTGTCCTCTCTTCCTCTGTCTGTCTCTTTCTCTGTCCGGCTGTCTTTCTTTCTTTTTTCTTTATCTTTCTGACTCTTTTTCTTTCTTTCTTTCTTTCTTTCTTTTCCTGGCTGTTTCTTTTTGTGTGTCTCTGTCTGTCTTTTTCTACCTGTTCATCTTTCTTTCCTTCTTTCTTTTTTCGTCCGTCTGTATTTCTTTTCTTATCAGTTGTGTGACTACACATGTATTTTTGTTGGACAAACAACTGTAGTAAGTAATGACTTCGTTTTAAACTCAACACCGGTGTGTGCAAACGTGTCTTTTGTTCAGTCAAACTGTGGTGGTCTCTTCCATTTCTTCTATGGGAATATGTTTAATCCCAGTCTCCCAGAATTCCCACCTGCAAGCTTCTTTGATTTCAATCTTTCAGGGCTCTTTTGAGACCCATGGGGCTTCTACAGATCTGCTCACCTGAGATGGTACTAAGAGCCACATAATCCGATATACTGAACCATCCTCGCTGTGTTTTATTACAAAATGTCTGGTGTGTGTTTCCCAGACCAGATTTCAGATATATCTAAATTTGTATTCTACTTTCACACTCATTGAAAGCCTTTCAGTAGCAGATTTGTGTTTGACACCTAAAAATGTTGCCTTGTCAACTTTTACCTAGAAGCTGTATCTAGAGTGACCATTTATTTTTTGGAGGGCTCTTAAAAGTATAAATTGTAGTATTTTTCCTTGCCTTTGGCGTCACAGCTCCACGCTGATGACATAATTTTCCTGCAACCCTGGATCGATTGTCACATGGTTTAAAAACGTGTTCCCACCAGCAGAGAAGACACCGAGCAGATCGAGCGTTTCGAGGGGCCGTACAACATCCCAGTGAATATTTCTAAGATGAATAGGAATGTTGAGAGTTAGCCTTTCTCCTTGATTTTAGATCTTTAGCTATGGAGATTTTTTATGATGTCTTGGGAAGTGTTCTGAAACTAAAAGAAGCTATGGAAAGCGGGAAGCCCGGTTGGATCTGGAAAACAGTCGGAAAAGTGTATGTGTGTTGTCACCCAGCATGATGATAAGTCAAGGATTGATGTGGCTTGTGACGGCAGCTCCAATCTTAGATGATGGCTGGAGGCAGACGCCTAATATCGTTGGACATATTGGCCTTGTACTTTGACAGAAATGCTTTACACATTACAGCTGAGCATCAGAAGAGAGAAAAAACTAAAACAGGTGTAGTAAAAAGCTGAAAGAGGCGTTAAATCCATAATGTCTTAGATCAGATGAATCAGTTATTTCATGAACCTCATGCTGGTGTTCAGGATGAGATATTTTTAGTCTGGGTTGCACGCCGCACCTGCTGGAGTGCATCAGAAACACAAATCAAGGCCAAAATTACAGACTGTGGGGATGTTCTGAATAGCATACTACCATACTATTCATATATATATTTTTTTATTATTTACTATAATACTTTGTGTACTGTGTACATAGATAACCGGTATTTTCTCAAATGGGCATTTTCTCAAATCTATTGCTACAATGTTTTTGTTAGTAAACTTTTTATTTCTCGTTTAAATATGTGTATATCATTACTGGTTCTAGGAAGTTTTTATTACATACCGCTGATGTTCCTCTTCTCATCTATAAGGGGTCTCTCGCTTTCCCTGCTTGTGCATTTAACCGAGTACCCAGGATCGTAATTGCCGGCGTGTCTTTCTCATACGCTGCATGTTGTTTTGGTCGTCTTGTTTTTTTTTAAATGTATAAAAAAAATATTCAGTCTTTTCACTTGTTCGACCGAACACCAAAAATGTTTTTTTTTGTGCTATTTTTAATTAATTTTCAGTCATTTCAGTCCTTGCCGAAATAGCGGGAACTTGCAAAAACTGTGTGCACTTGCAGAAACTGTTTGTAGCTTTTGCAGCTTTTCATTGATGTTCACGTTGCGTAATTACGTCACTTCCTAACATTTCCATGACAACAGGGCATAGACATGGCTGTGCATGTGTGAAGTAAATGCAACATTTTTCAACTTTCTGCTAAGACATAATATGTGACTTTTTGCTAAGAAAATGCGGGGAATTATAAAATCATGCAAGACCTGCATGTTTTGCGAGCAGACATCTGCAATTTATGCGGCGAAAGTGCAGCTTATTTAAAAAAGCAGCCCCCGCATAAATATGCAGACTTTGGCTGATTATGCATCGAATCATGTGATCGCATAATCACATTTTTCTGGAAGGACTGAATTTTTGTTGCTGAACATTCAGTGCATCCCTAATTAAAGTTGTTGTTTTTTAAACAAAAATTGTAGACAGTATGCAGTGAATACTGCAGAGTATGCAGCACTTTATGTAATCTAGCAATGCATTTTAGACACAGGCTTGTATGCATTATGCAACGATACACATTTCAAAGATGAGTACTAGCATGCATGCATTGTTACCTTTGTCATGTTGCCTTGTTATGTTTGTCACATGACTTTGTGACATGGATTAGTGACGTCTACTGATATATACAGAAGCGTTTTATATTTCATGTCTTTTCCTCACTGCATTCAAAAAATTACCATGCAAACAAAACAAAACAACACACAGTATGCTCGGTATACAAACTATGAACTGCAGAAATAGTAGCAAGTTGGAATGAGTAACACGCTGTTCTGAAAATAGCAATAGAGACGGGAAGAGTAAAAGCAGAGATTGTATCTTACGGTTTTCAGCAACCTGGTATTAACAGATATATGTTTTTATACATTATTTATTTGTATTTATTTAATACATCTAAGCTTTGAAACCCAAACATGGGGTGTTTCAAACTGATTTTTAATAACAGAAACAGGTTTATTTTGGGCATTGTGAAATGAATCTATTCATCATGTTTTACAGTTTCAGCCTGTTGTCTGTTTACTTTCCCCCTCGACCCTAAAGCTGTTTTGAAGCGCAGCAGACGGCCTCACAGCATCAGCTGCAGCTCTGGGACTTTATCAAGCTCAAAAAAGAAACAGTTGATGCAAGATGATGTGAATCCCTAGCTTAGCGTTCAAGGAATTCCCAGCTTTATTTTTGGTTTGGGGGTGGTTGCTCAACAGCAGTACTTGATTAAGTTTCCGTAAACAGTAAGAATTATGACATTATTGTGGCATTTTTTGTTAGCATGAATTTTACCGCTATGTTGTTTTAGCGGCTGTAGCTCAGTTGGTACAGCATTGTGTTTCTTAGCAGGATAAAGGTCATGGGTTTGAATCTCAGGTATTACATATACTGCTTTTTACTAATGATTGGTTAAGAAATATTACACATGTGTTTATTATTTTTCTGAATAACGCACACCTAACCTGTTACATCTACTAAAATAAGCACCAGAGCAATGTTTGCCACATTAACACCTTGGGCGTGCATTATTTTCGAATAATTCAATGGACCGCCATCAATTATTTCTTACAAAATGCACTCCTCTAGAAAACATTGCTGTCCTTTAATAAAAGTTAAAAACAGATGGACACTCTTGATATGTGGCGGGTCGGTATAGGTTGGGCACTCTGTTGAAGTGTGTGGTTAATAATAGAAGTAACAGCGGAGGGGGGATAAGGCCAGAGAATCTCTCACTACTGGGTTATGTATATCAGTGACCCCCTCCACCCACCGCCCGGCTGTCTGTGGCACTCTGAAACTTTGATAATGGCAAAGCATGCGAGCATGTCGGGCAGCTTTGTGTAAGCACAGCTGTGTTCACATTATGTTGGGGGCCAACAGCGTGCGGCTGCGTTTCCAAACCAAATAACTAAGTATGACGATAAAATATCAGTTTGGCAGGAAGTTCAATTTGTAATGTAGACCTGCAGTATAAGACACTACAGCAGTTCCCAAACTTTTTGGTGAACACCAGAAACTTAGAATTTGAATTAAACAAAACATATTACATGATAGTTTAGTTACACTGGACTTTTAATGTATAAATATATTAGTGCTGGCCCTAGGCATAGATTAATCTTGATTAATCTCATACAAAATAAAAGTATTTTTTTGCATAATATATATATATATATATATAAAAATATAAAAAAAAAATATTACATATATGTGTGTGTGTTTAAATATACATAATATTTACACACAGCACAAACTCATATTTTATGCAAAAAAAATACTTTTATTTTGTTATTTTGCTGGCCCTGGGCATAGATTAATCTTGATTAATCTCATACAAAATAAAAGTATTTTTTTGCATAATAAACGAGTTTGTGCTGTGTGTAAGTATTATGTATATATAAATACACACACATTCATGTATGCATTTAAGAAACATATATATATTTATATATATTTTAATAATTATTTATAAATTTTATATATATATATATATATATATATATATATATATATAAATTCTTATATACATTTAAGAAATAAAAAATTCTTAAATGTATATACATGTATGTGTGTGTGTGTTTAAATATACATAATATTTACACACAGCACAAACTCATATTTCATGCAAAAAAATTACTTTTATTTTGTTATTTTGTAGAGGTTAATCTAGATTAATCTATGGCCAGCACTAAAATGTATGTATTTCATAAAATGTCATAAAACTAAGACCGCCGGCACCATCTCCTATAAAAACTTCAACATTACAACATATTTCCTAAGTGGAGCCTTCGTCCTCCATTGCGCTCCTAAGAAGAGTCATGTGATCACAGGTGATGTCCACCTGAGTTGACGTCATTAACAAACATCACGTTTTAAATGATGCGCGTCTTGAGATGGGAATATCTGATCTGTCTGCTTACATTGCGAACGCAAATGCATGTATCCGAATAGTATCCGATTTATTTCCACATATGAATGAGGACTGAAACCCATCAGAGAATATCAGAATCCATGCGCTTTTTTCCTGCTTACACCTTCATGGGTCATATCCGATCTGTGCCACATGAGGGAAAGAATCGGAATTAAGTCACTTTAAACATGCGATGAAAAAGCGGCCTAAGTGACTTTGGATAAAAGCATCTGATAAATATATAAATGAAGAGTTTTGTTGCAAAATGAGATAACTCCGTTTTTAACATTTTTGTCAAATCATGTTTATTATTATGTTATCATGTTATTATTTTGTTTTATGGTGCTACTTAACTGTATTTTTTAAGTTATTAAGGTTTAAATCAAAACAAACCAACTGCAGTTGAATTGATATTAATTGGAATGCACAACCAAAAAATGAGATTTCTGAAAAATAAAATAAAAATACTAGTTATCAAGTGTAAATTAAATATTATTTTATTTAGCCTTCTTTCCCATAAATGCAAGTATTGGACCAATATTAATCGTCGTGAAAATGATATTACGGTGTAAAATTATCCTAATCGTCAGGATTCACTTTTTTGTCTTTAAGATAAATATAATTTCTTGTTTATCTTTTAATACTGGGTCGTGAGATTCAAACTAATCCTGTTATTTAGATTTTTGAATGACATAATAGCATTTATTTCTTAGCTAAATACCAAATAAACACAATGAATAATTTATCAGAGATTAAATCAAAATAATAACATCTGTTTTCTAAACGTAATCGCTTTATGTTATTTCCCTCTGGACCTGAGATGGTAGGGTATGAAATCAGGTCTGCCAAACTATGCAGGCGCTACCTGATTTAGCAAATATCCACCATGTGCCACGAGTATCTGTTTAGTGCCACTAAAATAGACTTAGATGAGTCAAGTAAACAGCTACGGTAAATGGTGGCATTCACCTCTGTATTTCGTCTATTGAAGCAGGAAAGCTTTAAACCTGTAAGCAGTTGTTCATGCTAAGCTAATGTAAGCAGGAAAGTATATTGTACTGTACATACTGTAGGTCTTACTCACAGAGTATTCAATGATTGAAAAGCAAACCCATTTAGAGAGCAGCCAGATTTGTAAATCCTGGACAGAGCTCAATTTTCACAGCACGTGACACCATGTTTAAGGTGATATTGCTTGTGTTAGTGAAACAGCATCCTTGTGTAGATGGTATCTTTAAATTGCTATTGTACTACCACAGTTTAAGATAAGGGGGTCAGGACTCCTACTGGTGAAAATAGATGAGTGTTTGCGGTCACAGAGATCAAAGAGGCTGTTTACACTTGGCATTAACATGCGTTTTCGTCGATCGGATCACAAGTGGACGACGTTAATGCCAGGTGTAAACGGTGTTCAAAACGTTTTGAACGCGTCCACTTTCGACCACTTTCAACCACATTCAGAGGTAGTCGAAACCACTTTCGATCGGATCGCTTTGGAGTTGCGGAACGCAATGTGGTTGAATGCGTTCGAACAGCCACATGAGACCGCCTTCTCTCCGCCCATTTATCTAATCTGAGGTATTAAACACTAATTTTACGTCTTTTTTTACTTCTGGCGTGAACATACGGTGAACAGTGCTATTTTTAGCCTTTCATTGATAAAACTACTGCGGGTGTTCTCTGTAGTTTCGTTTTGAAAGCGTGAAAGTCGCGCGATCCTATTTCATCAATTGCGCTGAAAATTCAGAGAAAGCTCCAACAAATAAACGTACAAAACACTGTGCAGCATGTATACTTGCTAAACAAGCAGCGGACTCCGACATAATATTAGTTTGCGTCCACATAAACTCATAATTACTCCCGCTCGCGTTTGAATGACAGCAGAGAGACTCACCCACCGTCTCACAGACCACCCCCTCACAGTATTCAGGACAAAAGCGGTCGAAAGTGGACAAAAGAGACGGATTTAAATACCAGGTGTAAACGTAATGTGTCTCTCTCGTCCACTTGTGATCCGATCGATGAAAACACATCTTAATACCAAGTGTAAACAGCCCCTAAATGTAATTGTCTGTTCCTCCTATGAACTAACCATGTGGAGTCTCGTGAAGTTAAATCTCTCCAGGAATGAATGGTCTGAGTGTCTTCAGTACACTGGGGTCTTGTTTAAGAAAGATAAACAGAACCTTTAACTGTGATGATTTTCAATCATTCATGATAAATAAATAAAAAACGATCCCTCACAATCACCAAAGCACAACCCAGCATTGGGTCGAAAAAGGACCAACGCAACCCGCTGGATTGCCATTTAACCTATGCTTGGTTGTTTCAACCTACAGTTGGGTTAAATGTAAACATTTTCTGAGTATATTTAACCCAGCAGCAGGGTTTGTGGCTTTTTGACCTAACAGTGGGTTGAAAGTAACCCAGCATTTTTTTAAAGTGTATGACAGACCTTTATTTTATTATTTTTAAAAGCTTTAAACTGTAAGGGTCCAAAACCTTGGGAAACCTTTTATATTTATTGAATGGTTAGGTTTCCCTTGTATTCATTTCAGTTTTTACAATCACTCTAAAATTGTTGGCTTTTTTTCAACTCAATCGTTTAATCAAATGGGACAAACCCAGCTGTTGGGTTAAGTTAACCCCCCCAAAAAAGGTTAGATTTGACCCAACAATGAGTTGAAACAACCCAGCATAGATTAAATTACAAACCAGCCGGTTGTGTGTGTCCATTTTTGGCTAAACGCTGCGCTAAAAATAACCCAGTATTTTTTAGACTGCTGAGACTATTGGATATTTTGTCAATTAATATGATAGAAGATATGTAGGTATGATGACAAAAAAACCAGCTCAAAATTTATCACATGACTAGACAGAGTAGACATTCCCATTTACAAAGATCCCTGGTTTGTAAAATCTGTTGAGGATTGAGAAAGTAATGATATTTTTTATATTAGAAATCAGAGGAAAAAGTTATATGGATGTCAATGGAAGCTATGTGACCAAAAATTATGCTTATTCACATGTTTACTTGCAACTTTCTCATTTTATCAGATATTTGCATGCAATTTGAACAGAATGTAGAATTTTGTTAGTTCTTTCAAATTAAATCATGTACATTTACTGTTTTAGTTGGAATGGGCATCAGACCCATGCTAACCATGGTTTTTAGAACAATGGGACAAGACGTTCACTGTAGTCTATTACTAGAAATGTGACTACCAAATTTCAGTGATTTATTTAAATACAATCTCCTCCATAAATTTAGAGTACCATGTTTCAGTACCAAGATAAAAGATATACATTTTGGTCCACCTACCTTTTATTAGTGTCCAGAGTTAAAGGAATATTCCATTTTCTTAAAAGAAAAATCCAGATAATTTACTCACCACCATGTGATCCAAAATGTTGATGTCTTTCTTTGTTCAGTCGAGAATAAATTATGTTTTTTGAGGAAAACATTGCAGGATTTTTCTTATTTTAATGGACTTTAATAGAAACCAACAATTAACACTTAACTCAACATGTAACAGTTTTTTTCAACGGAGATTCAAAGGTCTATAAACGATCCCAAACGAAGATTTATTTTTACAATAAAAATAACAAATATACACTTTTAAACCACAACTTCTCGTCTAGAGCCGGTCCAGCGCGACCTAACGTAAATGCATAGTGACTTAGGGAGGTCACGTGTTACATATATAAAACGCACATTTGCGGACCATTGTAAACAATAAACTGACACAAAGACATTAATTAGTATCAGTTGACATAGAACAACGTAGGAACGGTCCTCTTTCAACACACTTGTAAACACTGGGGCGGAGTTTCGCGTTCGTCCTCTGTGACCTCATGACATCATGACGTATTGCGTGGGGTCAGCTGGCGCATCACGACCGGATCTAAACGAGAAGTTGTGCTTTAAAAGTGTATATTTTTTATTTTTATTGTCAAAAATGACAATCGTTTTGCTAGATAAGACCTTTATTCCTCGTTTGGGATCGTTTATAGTCCTTTGAAACTCCATTGAAAAAAACTGTTATGTGTTGATTTAAGTGTTAATTGTTGGTGTCTATTAAAGTCCATTAAAATGAGAAAAATCCTGCAATGTTTTCCTCAAAAAACATAATTTCTTCTCGACTGAACAAAGAAAGACATCAACATTTTGGATGACATGGTGGTGAGTAAATTATCTGGATTTTTCTTTTAAGAAAATTGAATATTCCTTTAAGTGGAAGCACACCAACCGGTTGAAAGTGACACAAATTGTCAAACACCTGCGGGTTGAAAGCTTAAAGGAATAGTCTACTCATTTTCAATATTAAAATATGTTATTACCTTAACTAAGAACTGTTGAATCATCCCTCTATCATCTGTGTGTGTGCACGTAAGCGCTGGAGCGCGCTGCGACGCTACAATAGCATTTAGCTTAGCCCCATTCATTCAATGGTACCATTTAGAGATAAAGTTAGAAGTGACCAAACACATCAACGTTTTTCCTATCTAAGACGAGTAGTTATACGAGCAAGTTTGGTGGTACAAAATAAAACATAGCGCTTTTCTAAGTGGATTTAAAAGAGGAACTATATTGTATGGCGGAACAGCACTTTTGGGAGTACTTCGACTCGGCGCAGTAACACCCTCCCTCTCCCATTATGAGAGTGAGAAGGGGAGCGGACTTTTCAGGCGAGTCGAAGTACTCCCAAAAGTGCTATTACACCATAAAATATAGTTCCTCTTTTAAATCCGCTTAGAAAAGCGCTACGTTTTATTTTGTACCACCAAACTTGCTCGTATAACTACTCGTCTTAAATAGGAAAAACATTGATGTGTTTGGTCACTTCTAACTTTATCTCTAAATGGCAGCATTGAATGAATGGGGCTAAGCTAAATGCTATCGTAGCGTCGCAGCGCGCTCCAGCGCTTACGTGCACACACACAGATGATAGAGGGATGATTCAACAGTTCTTAGTTAAGGTAATAACATATTTTAATATTGAAAATGAGTAGACTATTCCTTTAAAATATCAAACACTTCCGGTGTTTATTCTTTGCGTATTTATTGCCGTTTTTAGTAAAAACATACTACAACCATGCGGCGAGAAGTGAATATTGCATGACAAACATTGTAACAGGACCATGCGGGTGAAACAATTTTTTTGCCTCAAAATTTCGATGACGTGCCCACAATGTCAGCATTGCTAAGATATGTACACTGTCAAAAATAAAGGTACAAAGCTGTCACTGGGGCAGTACCCTTTAAAAAGGGTCCTAATATGTACCATTTAAGTACAAATATGTATCTTTGAACTGCCAATATGTACCTTTGAAGTACTAATATGCACTCTTTGGGTACAAATGTGTACCTTTTTGAAAGGGTACTGTCCCAGTGACAACTTTTGTACCTTTATTTCTGAGAGTTTATTAAATGCCCTTTCAGCCTAAAAAAGAAAACACTCTCCACATCTTAAAAGCAAATATGCATCTATGAAAAGATATTTTAGTAGTTGTAGGATGTTACAGCTGACACTTTAAAAATCTATTTTTGAGCAAAATTGTCTCTTCATACTTTGCCCCAGTTCACATTGGTAAGCTTATAATAAAAATTAGCAATTTGAGCTGTCGCTCAGATTTCACAGATAACATCATGACACAATTTGACTTCAATGCATTTAAAGATATGTTTGTATAGTATTCTGCAATGGTATGTTTCAAACACAGGGGGTAATATATAGGCAAAAGTTACAGCTTGAGTTTATAAAAGGAAGATCAGCATTATCGTTTGTTTTTGGAAAAGCACGAAATCGCCAGCGTCCAGCGGGAGGAGCGAGTCACGAGCAAGCAACACACACAAAAATTATCCCACTATCTCTGGATAACTTATGATTCACTTCATGTTTGTGTTGTTTACATTATATGTACTTAGAGTACATACCGACTGCCAACAAAACACGGACATTTGATGCAGTTTTACTTACCGCCTGCGACTCATGACCCGGTTGGGACCGCCCCATGTCAACGAAATCCAGCATCAAACAAACACACATGCATACTACCCCAGATAAACAAATTGTGGGTGTGCTTTTCCAGGGTAAGTGCCCATAAAAGGAATACGGGGTCAATGATACGTAATAGGTACCCATGTTCGAAAAAAACTTTCTGAAACTTGTAGGAAGGAGGAGGTGTGAGTTTGACGCAGAAATACTCCATAACAAGCTCAATTGCTTTTTTGACACTGTGCACTTTGAATATCACCATTGGCTCAATTTTGTCACAATAAATATGATAACACGGCCTGATCTGATTTAATAAAAATGACCACTCTGCCTCAAACTTTCAAGGCCCTGTGTATGCTTTGTTTTATCTTTTCATTCACAAACTCCAGCGACTTTTATATTCCATCCGCGGTGTATTAATGTAGTGCTTCAGCATTATTGAGAAGATATGAAACCCTGGTAGAGGAACGACGCCTTTGGGAGCCAAAAGACGACTGTTACATCTCCTAAAGATTTATTTCCACGCTGAATGGCTGCCAGGTTCAGTAGCCCTGGCAATAATTTTTATACAAGGGGTCGTTTGACTGGAGCTCCTCATAATTCAGGCTCAGTCTATCAAATCAATGAGCAGCATGTTGAAATGTGATTTGTAGAGGTAATTAGAGCTGTTAATTGTTTTCATTACTCAGTTTTAGGCGATGGCTGTCTGTGGACTTTTAAAAAAGCCCTTTGTGTCTGTCAGGAACTCACTGAAGGTGTTAAGCACTTCTGTTTTTGTATAATTTAAGATGGTGTCGGTGCTGTCTGATATACTCTACCTTGATTTAAAACACTCGAAAAAGATTTCCAGAGGACATTTTAGGTTGTTCAATTGTAATATATGTTTCAGTCTTACCTCAAACTGTAAATTATCTTCAAGTTAAAGCTAAAGACCTTTTCTTTTCATGGAGTTTTCCATGCAATGTTTTTATTTCTTGTTTTTCAGTGTTTAGTATAATGCAAGTCAATCTACCGATAAGAAGTGACCTGTTGGCATCAGTTCAGTACAGGTGATGCTGATGATTAACCTTTTCATTGTTTGTCTATTGATTATGGTAAATCAGAAATTATAGATATTAAAGGACCCATGTTATGCAAAATCCACTTTTACAAGGTGGTTGGACCTACATGTGTGTTGGCAGTGTGTAAACACAATAAACCTACAATAAAAAAATCCACCCACTCCTCCTTTTTAAATCCCCATTAAATCAGAGCAGTTTCATTAGGCATGCTGTTTTGATTCCCTTGTTAATGTGATGTCACACAAACAAAGCCCCACCCACAGCCACTGAATAACTGGTTATTTTTACCCAAAAGCATTTCTTAGAGGAAAACACGATCGTTTTTCAATATTTTAATATGCTCTTACTTCAACTTAGACAAATTAATACATACCTATGTTTATTTCAATGCGTGCTCTTAGTCTTTATACAACGCGTCGTGAACGTATTAGCATTTAGCCTAGCCCCATTCATCCCTTAAAAAGATAGGTATGTATTCATTTGTTTAAGTTGAGGTAAGAACATAGTAAAATATAAAAAACAGCGGTGTTTTCCTTTAATGTTTTTGTTAGATTTATCACTAATGCTGCTAATGATTAAAAGGAACACGCATGGAAACAGCATTACTAGTTCCCGCCCAAATAGGGCCATTTTGGACATGCTATAATAATTATTTATATCATTATAATTATTGGGTATTTTGAGCTGAAACGTCACATATTAGGCAAACCTGACACTTAGGTACAAACACTTATCTTGTACAAATAGGCATATATTGGCCCTTTAACACAATGCCGCAGTTTTTTTCTATGAATAGGGGAAAGTGCAATAGTGCTCAATATGGCCGCTTAATGGAAGAACACTGGAACAACATTAAAAACATGTTTTCAGTGCAATTTGAGCTTAAGAAACAGAATTTAGGGTACAGTTTATGTCAGGTTTAAATGATGGTTGGATATATGTGGTTTTATTGTGATCATAACAAGCGATTTTAGAGATATCTATCATCCCCAATCAGGGATGACTGAAATAGCTGGAAATAGCCTAGAGGTGTTGCAGACCTGGAAATACCTGCCTTAGGGGTTGTGCACACAAAAACTTTTAAACGCGGCTGAAAACGCCCGGAGGATGCCGAATGCCAGCTGTTTTTTCTGCTGAGCGCTTTGGTAGCTGTGATACTTCAGCTGTGAGCCGGTTGGTTGCTGTGGTAATGTCCTGCCCCTCCTCCACTGTGATTGGACAGCCGCATGCGAACTGACATTGACGAGCGGAGCTTTTCACGCAAAGTTGAATATTTTAGCTTAGCGCTGAGCACGGAAAAACTACCGAGCGCTGGTTTTCAGCGCTTTCTTTGGAAATAATTGAAAATGCGCCGGCCACGAAAGGCCCCCAAAAAAGTTTGAGAACCACTGCCTTTGAAAGACTTGTTGAATGTAACATTTACCAATTTAGGGGCAATTTACACAAAAGGGTATTCAACCAAAACCTGAATTTTTTTTTGTTTACACGACAACAACGTTTTAGAGTCCTGAAAACACAAACTTTCGCGATTGGGTTTCAAAGTGCAAGTTTAAAAAATTATAGTGTTATTTTTTATGCTAATTAAAAACCGTGTCATGCATAAGCGTTTTTACAGATCTGTGTAAGCTTGGATCGCTTCGACAGTGTTGTCATGTGTAAGTGATCTTTTTCAAAAATGCAAATTTGCAAACTTTTCTGTCCACACGTACACAGGTATTTTCAAAACCGTACCTTTTTCTGTGCAGCTTGGCTGTTCGTGAAAACGCAGTATCAGGTGATTAAAACTTTTATAAAAAAATTAGATTTTTAGAAACTCCGGTTGCAGTCTTGTCATGTAGCCGGAGAAACCAGAGTTTTTGGCTTGTGACGTGCTGAGGGGAATCTCTGCAATGGCTTCTGTTTGGCCAACATGGCTTTATAGTTAGGGATATATCGCCATCTGTTGGTTTGGCATGCTTTTGACAGCGTTTCATACCGGGTTTTTGCATGTTGGCTGAGATTTTTTTTAACGAAAGAGGAAAAACTGCCGTGTACGTGTGGACTAGGCCTAAATGTAGCCTTAAACAATTTCCAGCTATATCACAGTCAGACAGTGATGACTTACAATATTTTAAACAACGTTTAAAATGCCATTTTGTCATCGTGTACTAGGCTTTGTAAAATGATTGAAAAACAAAGTTTCATTGTATATTTCCTCTAGTAGTGTGCTCTGTTTGATCGAAACACAGGCATTAATAACCTTTGACCATTTGATTTTACCAAGTATCCATCGGCTCAGTTTCAGCAGAACCCGTTCTCAAAATAGCTTGCGTTCAGCCACAGATAAATTATTCAATTGCATATTTTTCTTCATACGTAAAGACTTCACTTGTGGAAGTGATTAATGAACCGGGGCTGAATAATTTAGGATTTTAGGAATCTCATGAACCAAAGGCATGAAAAGAGAAAAACGCAAAGATAAAAGTATTGATGTTGCTGCAGACTGAAAAATCTAACAAATTTTACTCCGATATGAGAGCGTAGAAAAGCAAATATGTTTCTGTTGAAAGCATGCAAGTTATTTTAAAACCGCAGGCAGCTTTTTTCAAGTCTATATAGCGTCAGAATGAGCACTTCCTGATATAACTAGACAAAATCTTAGTTTTTATTAGAAACATAACAAATGCTTGGTGAAAGTGATAATCTCATCATATGGTCTTGCAGAAAAAAATCTGTCTGATTTCTGAGCAGTGGAGACCCAGACAGGGTTGTGCAAATGTGTCCTATTTTAACTGAACTGCCAACAGGTAATTTGATCAATGATTCTGCTAATTTGTATTTTAAAACAGGTGATCTGTCTTGCGCACATTCATGTGTGAGCAGTTATGGTTATTTCAAAACAAATTACTCATTCTTTCATTAGGCTCTGAAACGCAAATGTTAACTCATTAATTGGAGAGCACTTAAAAAGACAAAACATAATTAGCCTACCGCAATTTGCACATCATTGACGACGCTGCATGAATAAACATCTTCAGACAGCAGAAATGTTCTTAGACTATGATGCATGTGCGGAGTAATGTTAAAAAAGATGCTTGTTTTCATGCAGTCATACTTCCTATTGTGTCATTGCATTTAGCAAATTTGTTTTAGATTTACACATTTAAATAAAGTTGGTATTTAGCATGGATATCCTGGTTAAATTGTCTTTTTTAGCCTGATCTGTAATTCAAATGTATTCGTACGAAGTAAAGCATACAAAAACATACGATAATGAAATCCCATCGCAAACCCAGCCCCTAACACTAATGTCACCAAGCAAATCGAAAATGTACGTGGCAGTACAAATTAATACAAATTAGCCACCTTGTCTCAAACTCAACATCTTTTTCTCAAGAGAAAATTATAAGATTTAGGCCCAAGTGTCCATTTGCCATTTTTGTGACCCCACAACTGTCATTACCTGATCTCTCTATTTTCTTGTCTATCCGAGTTTGAGAGATTAGGTTGTGACAGTACGTGTCTGCCCTGAGAGAGTTGTGTGACATGCCCTTCCGGGGTCCACGTTTCTCTCAGGGTTCGTGAATTGTTTCCCGCTCCCTTATGTTTGATTAAGCTCCAGGTGTCTGTTATTAGAATTCCCTATTTAATACCCTTCTGTCCTGTCCTCCGTGCGTTGGTATTCTTCTGTGTTCTCTGCAAGTTTCCCTGAGTGTATTCCTGTTTCTGGTATCCTGTGTGAGTTTATGTAGTTTAGCGTTCTCAGTGTTTATGTTGTTAGTTTAGTTCTCGTGTCTGTTTATTGTAGTGATGGGCAGTCCGGCTCTTTCCATTGGTTCGGCTCTTTCGGCTCAAGCTCCGGCTCTACATTTTAGTGATGGCAGTCCGGCTCTTTTCATAGATTCGGCTCTTCTGGCTCGGCTCCCTTAGAACAGCCGGCTCCCCTGCATGCGTCTGAAGAATCGGCTCTGCTCGTTCGCTACAAAGAATCAGCTCTTAGAGCCGGCGTTCGCGAACGACCCATCACTAGTTTATTGTATGTTTTACCCCCTCGTGGGTGTTTTGGTTCTGTGTCTTTGTATATATTAAAGTATTCTTCATTTTAGTCTGCGTTTGGGTTTCCCTCATCTCCTGTGTTTCCCGATCGTGACAACAACCCTGATCACCTGATATTTTTTCTGCATTTTATTTTTTGGAAGACATTCTTGTATTTTTAAACCTGGATATGAGGGGCCAGATGCACCAGCTGGGCGTACACCCGGTCGTTAGACCGGACGTAAAATGCGCTTTATGTCCCACATAGAATTTGCACCTGTTGCACCATCTAGGCTTAGCACATGTCTGAGACTTAGGGCCAATCTTATTTCTCTGTCTTACCCCTTCCGCTTTGTCTTCCCCTTGCCCCTCGAAACCGAGTGAAGGGGTAAGACAGTTCATTCGTCTAAAAAATGAGAGACCTCATTTACCGTTTGTGTCATCTTCCCTTGCCGCTAACTGGCTGCTACTGTACGTAAATAGACAAGCGTAAACATAAACATGAAGATGCCGTCCTCTCAGGTTGTGGTATCGATTGCCTGAGCTGAGCTCAACAAATAGCCCATAACTTAGCTGCTAGCTAGCGCCTTGACTAGTGATTCCAAACAAAAACATTACAATTAAAACCGCTTGAACATTTTATTAAAAGTATCATAAAACATGAGTGTAATAATATAATCTCAATTAAACCACAGAAAATAACATTACTTTCATTTGTGCGACTCCTTGTCAGTTCGGCGTTCAGCCATAAAACATCCCTACGCCTTGACTCTAACCCGTGATCAAACTGAGAATTGAGACGCCACTTCGCCTCACATGAACGCGCGAACCCGAGGGGAAGGGGGAAGACCAGACCCGGCGCCAGACACAAATTCACGGACGGGCATTTCATTTTTCAGGGGGGGCACAAATGAGAGCAACCTCACTGCAATGCATACTATCATTAATTATGAATTAAATGGACAAAAAAGCGAGGAAGAACTAACATACCTCTCTATTAACGCAATACAACGGAGAAGTCGTAAAGATTGGACCTAGCTTACTGAAGAAATCAAAACGCAAATAAAACACTTCGCAGGGCTCGACATCAACGCGTGTCCGCTTAATATCAGAGACAAGTGGATTTTTTAAAAGGCCAAGTGAAAGAGAATTTTACTTGCTCGACCGAACAAGTTGCCTAGTCTGATTAAAAACGCCAATAACAATCACCAAAACAGGATAATGAATCTGCATCCTTTAATCAATGGCGACCGAAAGTGAATAATGTAATAACGCAAAGTTAAACAAATAAGCGCAGCAAACACAAAGTGTGTTAACAAAGTGGGTTAAACATACTGCGGTAAAAATGTGGATTTTTTAATAACATGATACAGTTAAGCAGCATCACATCACGGTTGAAAATGTGACAGATTTAATGACAGTTCACTAAACAAGTAATTAATATTAAGCCATTTACATTTTAGACGCAATGTTGACTGTTTTTGTTGTTTCAGCAGTGAAAATAGTGAAAGATAACAGCAGAACCATAACATGTCAGTCTCACTGCAGGCAGCACTCAATCGTGTCTTAACGTTAAGCGGTGGCGCGCTTAGCAAACAACCAAACATTTCCCCGCTCGCTATTGACAAACCAATCAAATACGTTTAAAAAATATATATTTTTAAATCAAACACATTTTTATTTTTATTCAGGAGTTATATATGTACAAAACAATAACTTTTAATTAATAACAGTGGCCTATTGATAAAAACATGGAGCTGGTGAACAGGTGAAGGGAGACCACAGGTTTGTCCAGGGCGGGCACTGGTGACTCACAGGGCGGTCCCGGCCCCCTAAAGCCCGCCCATGGTGCCGGGACTGGGGAAGACAGAGAAATGAGACGCACCCTAAATCTTACGTCTAGTCAAGAGTAGGCGTAAGTTTAAAGTTTTGACTTGTTTCTATGGCAAAACTCTAAATTATTAAATTGTCAAGACATTGCCGCGTGTGATTCACACAGGATACGCGAGCAGTGGGCTTTCCCTCATTTCCTTCGAATTTCGTGTTTGATGGGTCAGCACGTGATGCACGCATCCTGAGGGAGAGTGCACTGGCAAACGTGTAAGAGGAATTTGTAACCATAGTAACACTAATGGCGTCTTAACTATCACTGCGGTTAAAAAGTAGATACACTAGTAAGTTCGATGGCACAAAATAAAACGTGGCAATTTTTAACCGGGTAGAAATGAGAACTATATTGTATTGCGGAAGTGCACTTAGTTTGCAGCACTTTGACCTTGGCGCGCAGTAACATCGTCACTCCTGACTACTTGGCCTCTCGTGCAAACTTCCATCAATATTACTGTGCACGAGGTCGACATGCTTCAAACTAAGTGCATGGAAGTGTTTGGTGACTTCTAAATTCATACCTGTTTGGATCCGAAGTAATGAATGTGGCTAGGCTAAATGCTAACACATTCCCGATGTGCTGTACAAAGATTAAGTGCATGCATTAAAAATATATACAGCTATGTATTAATTCATATAAGTTGAGGTAAGAACATAGTAAAATATCGAGAAATGGTGATGTTTTCCTTTAACAAAGTGTAATTGTTATTATATGCTCCTTTATATTACAATTTAATGTAGTAGGCTACTAGTTCATTACAGTAAATAAAGTAAAATACAGTATACTGCAGTATTTATTCCAATGATTGTAAAAACCATGATGTCGTCTGTATGATAAAAACTACAATAGCACAGTATATGAAAATGGTAACTATTGGCTTTGCCAAACTACAGATGATATCATATTTCACTTTTATCAGAGGAATGAAGGACAGTCATCTTATATTTAAAAGATGTGACATTTCACCTTCTCAGTTAATTCATTGTGACCTGACATTTCCTGATGTCTGTTTCCAAAACACTGAATCTCTTAATATGGCCGAGCTCATCTCCATCTGTTCAGAGGCATTACGTATGCGCCGACACTGCTGCGGTGAAGGATGCGAGCACATGCTGCTTTCGGCGGGTCCAAGGCCTTGTACTTACATCCAGTCTCTTAATGCACAGGCACACCGAGGGCTGAGCTCTGTGTCCTGATCCACTGCTCCTTCACAAGATGTTTATCCTTTGCGCTAATTAAGAACAAGCCGCCTGCGTTTAAATTAAAATCAATGCCTTCATGCACTAAAATAAGGAAGGCATAGCCAACATAATCCCATGGCAATTCAGAACTATTTTACATTTGAGCAAATTGCGTCTCATCTCATTCCTACAAATTTTTGTATGACACTTTTTAAGCTGTACTTTTATGGTTGCGTTTTTTTGTGATTTTACGTTTTGGAATCAATCACATCAAACAAATTTCATACGAAATCTCAAAGTTTACATTTTTACATGAGATAATTTTAGCATAGCTGCTAATAGGAAATGGCATATTAGATTTACGACAATATAACTTTAGACGCAGTAGTGCTAACAAACTCTTCACATTCAGTCAGTGGTCGTGGACGGGGCTCTATCAGTGTGATGTCACATTAACAAGAGAATTAAAGAGCATGTCTAATGAGACTGCTTTGGTTTAATAGGGATTTAAAAATAAGGAGTTTTTTTCGTTGTAAAGTTGTTGTGCTCACACACTGCCAACACACATTTACAGTACTGTGCAAAAGTTTTAGGCCACCATGCATGCCACCATTAGATTTGATGTTTTAGTGTAGATTTGTGCTTAGTCTCATTGAGATGCGTATAAATTGATGTTTGAAAACGTGTGCAATACATAAGCCAAATTCCAATTTGGCAAGCATATTATACGCCAGTCCTTCCCGTTCACCTAAAACGACACATCTTTTTTTGTTGTTTTATTTATTGCTTTCTACGTTTTTTACCATTGTCGCTTGGGTTTGAGGTAACAACAACTTCTTGTTACATAAAATGACATCCTAACCCAAACACCAATTCTAACCCCAACTCCAAGGGACCATGGCTTAAAAATAGACAAAAATGGAGAAACCTATGTATTAAATAAAATCCTAAAGCAAATCTCAAATCTATCCCCAAACCCAAACGAAAATGGTTTAAAAAACAGAAAAAAAAGAGAAATCAATACATAAAAGACAAAAAAGATGCACCGTTTTAAGTGAATGGAAAGGACTGACGTATCATATGGACGCCAAATTGGAATTTACCATATGTATTGCACAAGTTTTTGCACTTTGTGCTATTTATACGCTTCTACATAAGACTGCGTAGGATTTATCAAGATATCATAGCTTTTAATGCAATCTCAAATTGAATTTATCTTAAACCTCTGTATTCCACACAATACTTTAAATTTTAGCTGTGTAGTCTTTTATCGTGTGGTAACAATTGAGAAGAAACCTCTAAAAACTTGATATATGGGTTTTGAGGTGTGGTACCTTGCACATGTCAACCATCTTGACCAAAGGTTTTGCTGATGAAGTGTGACTGTGCTTATAGACCTGCAGTAAATCAACACTAACCAGCAAAGAAAACAACATCTCTGAGGGTTTGTTTCATAGACATTTTGCTTTATTCTGAGATTTTTGGCAGCACTGTTTTACTCTCATTTACATCCGTAATTCCCTGGCAGGCTGTCGTGCCACTTTGCACTGTGGTCCCATCATATTTCAAACAGATAGCAGATGTAGTCAATCATGTGTTATAATTTGTTTGCAAAAGCAAGATCATTATTGGCTTTTCACTCGTCTTATAGCACCTTGGATATGCTCCCTGTAGTTTCAATAATGTTAGTTTTGTATCAAAATTACACCGATATGCAGCTGATGATGCTGGCTATGCTTCTCGATGAATTAGGGTGAAATGCCGCTACATCCAAAAGCCAGGGGGCACTCTTGTGCAGAAACTCAATATGCGCTGTAGACGAAGAACCATGCACATGCAGCTATGACACGCAGGAAATTGTTTAAGGATATATTTATATTGCTGTTCTTCAAACCGTTTCAGGTATTTTTATGATAATAAAGAATACGTATAATGATTATGTTTGACGAGTGTTGCTTTTATAAATGCATGTTTTAAATGACTCAAACTAACAGTGATTTCAGTTCAATAAGGACTTACTGATCAAAAGCCGTAGGACACGAAATAGTTGAAATAGTGAATTATATCGGCTGTGCGATTCAGAATAGTTATCAGAAATGTATTATTAGTGTATATTGGAATTTATCGGCACACCCCTAGAAATAATGTTAATATATCTCCGTCTTACGGAACCACAGACACTAAATGTGAGTAAAATAGTATCACGTTAGAAAAGTAAATATAATATACACTTTTAGAATAAATTCTAAATACTGTTACAGATATGTATACATTTGGTACCACTGTGTACATTTGAGGTAATATCCACTTTACTTTCATAAGAAAAATTCCTGATAATTTACTCACCCCCATGTCATCCAAAGTTTTTTTTTTTGAGAAAACATTCCAGGATTTTTCTCCATATAATCGACTTCAATTTAGCCCAATGGTTTGAAGGGCCAAATTGCAGTTTCAATTCAGCTTCAAGTGGCTCTAAACAACCTCAATCTAAGGCATAAGGGTCTTATCTAGCGAAACCATCATCCTTTTCACCAAAAAAGTACTCTTTAACTTCTTTAAAATTATTTTATGATATTGTAACGTCTTGTCCTGCACTAGCCCTGAGATGTACCTCCGCAACCACGTATTAATTGATCACTTCAAAGGTCAAGCATGGCATATGCGAAACTACCCCTCCAGTGTTTACAAATGTTGGGCTCAATTGAAGTCTTTTATAAGAAAATTTACCCACCCACGTCATCCAAGATGTTTACTGTATGTCTGTCTTTCTTCAGTCGAAAAGAAATTTGTTTAAAGAAAACTTTCCAAGAGTTTTCTCTTTAAATGCAAAGGTATACTTTTTAAAAGGCCATTGCCCCACTTTTGTATAGCTTTTGCATATAATGTATATCAGTGGACTCAAAAAATGCTTGTAGACTGTACAACACCCGACCGTACAAAGACACATATTTTTCTGCTGAATAAAACAAGAATAAGTCCTATCCTTGTCTGCAATACATGCACCTGCAGTATGGCACATGTTTGCCATACGTATTTCTGGATGCAACATGTGAGTTTACTTTTAAGTTGTGAAACTTCAGCATAAACCTGAACGGCGGATCATTTATTGGTAAAGTTGGTGGTGTAATACTGAAGATGTTTTGTGTGC